>NC_134042.1:22358381-22696381 GCF_965140245.1 Athene noctua | reverse complement strand
AGAAAAAGAACAATATTAAATAAATATTCTGTTTCCTGAGAGTAATTACACATAAAATAAGAGAAAAAATGAGAGAAAAAGCCAAATATAACAAACTAAAGCAGGCAGAAAGCTTATTCATCTATAGTATACAGAATTATTCATAGCTCAATTCTGCTAAATTCTGTACATGCATTATATAGCTTTTTTTGTGTTAATGATTGCCTCACAGTAATGGAACTACTCATAGCAATAAGAATTATTCAGTTTATATAAAGTTAAGAAATCAGGTCTCAATTTGGACCTGGCACACAAACTGGCATGTATGTGGAGGGGGGAACTGACTCATGCTCACACAATCATTTTCAGTTTAAAAAAATAAGCACTGCTCTCAAGACTGATACCTCTTGAAACGGTGGATAGCTGCTTCTCTGTGCTTCCTCTAAGATAACAGCAACAGTCACTGTAGTGGCACAGGCCTGGTACTCAACAGTGCCCAAGGGATAGAGCTATGTTGCACTCACCATGCAACATGACGTAGGGCATATATAGTTTTAAACCAGTTTATTTGGTAATTTATTAAATTCTCAAAGCACATCTCTAATTACATCACAATAACAGCAAATTATGGTGATTACCTGCCAGCAATATCTTCTTGGAGTTACTTTTATACCAATATAGAATTTAGTCATTGCAACAGAGTGAGAAGGAGTTATTTTTTATGTTTTTGATGGATTTTGCAGCCTGCACTGAAATTAGTAGAGAGCTAAGTAGCTGTTGCCTCTCTTCCATTCATCAATCCTATTTTACCAAGACTAGTATTTATGGCTGCTAATAGTTGCAGCAAAACTAACAAAACATTCTCATGTAGCAAATCCTGTTTCCAGAATCTCAGTTTTCCTATATAATCTTTTTTTTTTTTTAAAAAAAATCTGATCCAGATGTTCTTTCACTAATTTTTTGTATACACCTAAACTAGTTTTTTTAAACACTCATGAAGACACTTAAAGCACACTGGAGTCATTCATTCTTCTTACAGAATGATCAAAAGGAAGCCTGTTCTAGCAATAAAACACACACGGAGAGATGTAATTATCTTTGAAACTAACTCTTAAGCTTTAAAAACAAATACACACAGATCCCAACCATATCTCCCAACTTCTTTCTAGCTGCCCCTCTAGTACCTTAGCTTAGTCTCCCTTACAGCATTTGAGAAATTCTAGACAGAGTGTCTACTCAAAACTTTTCCTTACATCCAATCTTTTAAAAAAATTAGTCTGGTTTAGTTTACTTTGGAGTTTAAATACTATTAAAATAGCCTGAATTTTGGAAGTATTGTTAAAAGTTATAAGATTTTAACTGACATTTTAAATAAGATTCTGTATAATAATGACAGCCCCTTAATATTGTTTGAAATGCTTAGTATGTATTTAATGGTATTCAAAGTATCAAGCAATGAATGTTGACTAAAACACCCTTTATTTTCCTCCTTTGTCTCCTAGTCATTTATTTTTCCATAAAATTTGGTGTTTTTTTTTTTAAATAAATAATACGGTAATTGTAGAGTTCAGCATCACATCAGTATATTCTGAATGAGTTTGTTTCCGTTGCCTGGGGATAAAAAAAGAGATTGAAACTGTTCCCCCATTTCTTTTAAACACTTCGTTTCACTTCAGCTTTTAAGAATAGTTTCAGCTTTTCTGCAAAAGCAGCAGTAGTCTTATCTGGAATACACAAATATAAGATGGTGTGATTTGTTTGTTTGTTTTAACTGTAGTTTATGTATATGTTAACTTGAATGTACCTTGAAGTTAAATAAAATTAGTTTTAAGAAGTTCAGTGATGCTCAAAGGGATTTTGGATAACTTATGTTGTAATCCACAAATGCCAATGTAATCTCATTCATAGAAATAGGACATTAAGAAAGGTCTCCAAAATAGTGTGATAGCCCAATATAATGATCTGTGTCAAGAGTACCTCTTAAAACCCAAGTAATTTAGATTATATGCATGATGAAATCTTACTTTTAAATATATTAATAACATTTAATTATAGAATTCTCAGAAATTAGGAAAACTTTGGACATGATGATCTAGTCTATACTTTTGCTTCAAGATAGGATCAATTATAGTTATTCTAGACAGAGGGAGGTTTGGTTTTGGAAATGCACTGTCTTTTGCAGTTCCCATAATATCCCAGGCCATCTAGTCTGTCCATATTGTTAGACTTTTCTTCATGTCTAATCCAAATTTCTGTTCCTGAGATGTCAGTCCTATCTTAAAGAGTCATAACACCTTACAAAAGTTTTCAATCTGCTTTGTGGTGGAAAGCATATTGTGAAAGGTCTAAGTGAACAAATATCATGTTGTACAGCCAGTTAATAGATGAAGCTAAAAATCCTCCTTTAATAACAAAAAGCTTTCTCAAAGTATTAAAATCCAAGCCCGAAACTCCCTGTAGACTGACAGTCATGAATCAGTCTGGCTTCCACAGGCATCTGAAATAGATAACTTACTGTCTCCAGCTGGTTTTGTCCAACATTTCCTTATTAAAAATTGATCCAAGAGAGAATTTACCTTGCAAATAAGTAATTAAATCTTTGTCCTTCCTCAAAAAAACCCAACCCCCCCAAAATCCCAGATAACTTCAATATCTGCCAGCCTGTTTTCCTTCCCCTGTGGAATTACTGCTTTTCTAATGACATGTATTTAACATGGGTTATCTGGATATTTATCTTAGTCTTTAGTTTTCTATTTGATACAGAAGTGATTTCAGCTAGATACTAGTCTAATGAAGAGATCATTAAGTAGACTAACACTCAGCAAGCAACTGTCAGAGGAGAACTGCCATTACAAAAAACCATAACATTGATTCAAAGTAATAGCTATGGACCACATTCAGCCAAATCATGGCTACCTCTGTTTGCACAGAGCTTAAACTGATTTCAACAATTTCAGAAAAATGTCATGTAACTGAAAGTCAGAAAGTCAATCTGCTTTTATTCTCCGATTAATTACTATTCAGACTGTATTCTTCAGTGTCTACCAGTGACACAAGTAATCTCACAGTGAAAGTCTGTCTGCTGCTGTGCCATTTCAGAGAAAGTTAATCAAGTGGTTTTCAGGAACACCTAAACATAACTCGGATAACTGGCAAGCCACCCAGCCATTCTTTTTGTCCTTGTTCTCTCTTCTCCTAATGAGTTAACAGTACTCCTGAAGTCCAGAAAGATCTTTATTATGATGGTGTCAGAAGGTTAAGATTTAAAAGTGTGGCAAAACTATATAAAACTTGCTTATCACATCGATTAGCAATCATCTGACTTACCTGTGTATGGCAGCTCCACAGATACTGGAAAGAGAGGCATAAATTCCATCCCCAAAGACATAAAATTGCCATAGAGGACAGTTTGCTGGGCAAAGGACCTCCTCTGTCTCCTTTGTAAGGTCAAGTCCTCTTGTAAAGCACGTGATAGCAGTGGAAGCTAAAGAAAAAAGAAGAACTTGTGACCTGAAAATCATAAGGGGGGTTGTTTTTGTTGTGGGTTTTTTTGTTTGTTTGCTTTTAATCTCTCTACCATTTCCACGTTTAAATCAGTGCTCATCTTATGCTCCAGTATGTCTGTAATTAAACAATTAAATTATGTACAGTGTCTCAACTTATGCTCCAGTATGTCTGTAAGGATATTTTTGAAGCTTACAGGTGTACAGCTATGAAAAGGAAAAACACACTTCTTTGCTTATGGGAAAGAAATGGTAGAATGTGGGAAAAGCTTTAAAAAAATTAAAGAGAAAACAACACTAGAAAAACGTTAAAATAATACTCAAGGAATATCGCAGAGGGGAAAAGCACCAACAATTCACATCTGTAAGTTTACTGCAGAGACAGAAGAAGGACTTTAGAGGGCTGCTGGAACACAGGAGTAGGCAGCACTCTCCAAGAGAGAAATTAAATGACTGACATCTCCACAGTAGTCTCCAGTCATAAAACATCTACGAATCACTTGGGAAACTCTGAACCTTCTCTCCAGTGGCATTCACAAAGCAGGCTGACAGCAGAATTTCCCTTAACCCCTTAAGTAAGTCCTACTGAGGTCAGTGTGAAAAAAAATAAAAAGCAACGAAATTTACATCATTATCATTGTGCAAGGGACTGTCAGATTCACTCAGTGCAACAAGAGTTATTTATTCAGCTGAGGAACGTGCATTTTTCCACACAGAACTCTGCCTTTTTTTCCCCTTAAAAGTTGCTCCTCAGATTATCTTCATTAAGATTTCACTGTTCTTGCATGCGTGCAACGTAGATATGCAGACACAGATTTACATCAGTATACAACCTCACTTGGCAAACTGATGCTTTTTCTTTTGAAAACTTAGAGATCATTATCTTGGATACTTTACACAGGACAGCACATTCAGCTAGTGTGATAGCACAGCAAATTAGGGCTTTGTCTTAGATCAGCATCATAAATTCAACCAGTGACTGGATATTTGTTCTGAACTTCCTACGAGCACATCTTGCCCCTGCTGAAAAGTGGAACAGTTACAGCTGGAGGTGCACAAGAAAGTGCATCTGTTTATTCTGACTGCATAAATCTAACACATATGTTAATAGACCGTGCATGTAGTTCTACTCTTAAGTATGTGTAATCCTCATTAATGCTATACTGAAACTATGTTAAACTAATCATACTTTCCTGAAAAATCTTTGCTGCTATTTGCCAGCACAAAGCTGTGACTTACATATGCCTACACAGCCCAAAGTAAGAAAAAAAAAAAAGCAGAAAATACTTCATTTTTCCCTTCTCAAGATAATAAAAGCTGTCTACCTGGCAAGACTCTGCAAAGTGATTTAATCTGATTGTCAAGTATCCTAAGAAATAAAGAAGTTTTGTTTAGGATTTACAGTCTTACCTACTCACATCCTCTCCATGTTTAGTCCTATATATACACATGTCTTAAAAACAAGTCTGAAAAACCAAACAGAATCACCATGCTTATACCTAGAAGCATATTTTCTTTGTTAAAGTGTGGTATTATTGGTGTGATGCTAGAAGGAATTGATTTGCTTTGCTGTTCAAGTCCCCATATCCTTTCATGAAAGTTCTACAAGTGTCTTAGCCAATTACTGGGCACTAATCAAGTAATATCCACCAAATGACAACTAGCAAGACTATCAGAATCAAACAACAGCTGGAGGGCTGGCTGACCATGGAGAAATCACTGCAATGAGATTGCTGGTAAACTCTGCCCTCACAGCACTGCTTGTGCCATGCACCCTGCAACATTTTTCCAGCCTCTAAAAGTGCAAGACACTACAGGAATTTTTAATACCTGTCATTTCTAATGTACGGTACTTGACTGTATGTGCAGTCTGCCAAGGATTTCAATGACAATAGTTAGACATGTCTAGTTAATGAACCCTTTATCACTTGGAGAACTGTATTTCCCTCACTACCAGATAATTACCAATTACAGTCATATGTCAGACTAGTATTTTACATATCACAGAAGACTGGAAAAAAATAATCTTGCTGTGTTTTCCCTGGCTATGAAAACAGAAATCCATTGTAGCCTACTCATGGTATTTTTTTATGTCCCGGCAGCCTCAATACTGTCAGGATCCTTGCCCACACCATGAGATGGAAGGGGGCAAGTTGCTGCTCTGTGAAAAGCTGACCTACTGTTGCTTAGGGGCTTTAGCAGTTCATAGCTCAGTTGGATCAGCACAGAGATAATAACACACACTTTGAAGTACCTGATGCTGATAATTAAATAACCAAAATGAAATTCTTGCTTTCTATGTAGGAAGATACAGCTTTGTATAAGCAATAATTCTGTAATTGAGACTAGCATTAGGAATGTTAGGTGCAGTATCAAAATGAGAAATACTGAGTACCAAAATTAAGACTTATGATACCAGCTCTGCAATGGATTTTGTTCTTCCCTGTTAGTTCATCATCATGTTAGTATCATCAGCTATCCAACCCATAAAACTGCAAATAGTCTGTTGCAAACAGGAAAATCTATTAAAATCAGGTCTGAATACTAGATAATATAGATTAGTTCTTTGCTATCTTACATAGTAATCATTCTCCCAATTTTCATATGATACTACAATTAAAATTGAAAGTAGTTTTTGTTAGTGTATCCAAGATACTTCATCATAGCAGAAACCACCAGAGTGCTATATATGTATAAAGTAACCAAGATAAATTCCATGTTTTAATCACTGCAATTTAAGAATGCAAGAGCAGTAGCAGTAGAGGTATTTCCCTGTATACTTATGTGATCCAATACTCTAAATCCATGTAGTTTTGGAAGAAGGAAAGATAAGATTATAATTTACAGGAAAGGACTCAGTCCTAGACTCCTATCCATTCTGGACTCTGATGAATGAGAGACCTATGTTATGTGATATAAAATTAGGCCTCCAGAACAGTTATAAAATGACCATTATCCCACTCTGTCAAGACATACACTCTTTAAGCCTCACATAAACACACTACATCAGGGTACACCATGAAAACAAAGTACAAAAAAAAAGAAACTGTATTTCTTCCTGATTTAAGCCATATTTAAAAGTAGGGATGAATGTCTTCCATCACTGTTGACCTGAAAAAGAAAAAAAAGCAATGGCTCACTTCTTTCCTAAAACATCCATTCAATAACTGTACTTTCAATCATTCCATCAGTTTCCATCTTTTTGGTACCTCATCCCATGTACTCTGGTTTGCCCTGAATAGCTGTTTCTTATAGCCACCTATAAAATCCTCTCACTTAATTTGACAGGAATTAGTAATTGAAAAGACTCTAGAAAAATAAAATCCATAGCCAAAATCTGAGCTTTTCTGATCCTGAAGTTTCCATGCATAGCTTTGGGAAAGCAGAGTTTGTTTATATAAAGGGAAAATAAAAATCCCTATGTATTTTATTACAAAACCCAAAGGGATTCCTGTGAGTAAGATAGATTTAGGAGTCATAAAATAGAGAAGTAAATCACTATTTTGTTTCTTATTCCTTCTAGTGTTTAGTCTTGTTTCTTTGCAAAACAGGAAGATCTGAAGTCCTTTTTCAACTTGAGGATTCAAACAAGCCTGCTTCTTGTCTCATGAAAGGAATACTCATGCAAACCTTATCCATCCTAGAAAGAGGGACATACTAGTAGAACTATACCTATTTAAATTTTAGAAAACACGTTCATAGGTTGCATGTAATTCAATGTAAATCACGTAATCTCAAATACCTATCCTGATCTGGACAAGGGCAACGGGATTTTAAAAAAATAATCTCGTCAGAGCTGTATCATTCATTTCAGTCTGAGACTTGCCCTTTTCTGATCAACTTAAGGTGGCTACTATCACATGTCAGCGTTCACCCACCCTTACAGTCTCATGTACAGTAACCAGAACTGCAGTATTTGTATGCATTTCAGGGGGAGTATAAGGAAAGGTGTGAGATCCTTTAGTATCTTCCCGAGTAGTTATGAGCCAAAATACAGTAGATTTTTGAGGAAACTAATTTCTTGCACTACTTTTGTAAGAGTGTTTAAATACTGTTCAAAGTTCCTGCAAGCTTCTAGTTCAAAAACCAAATGCTGCTGAATTTAGGCTCAGAATACTGGTAAGAGCTGATATCTTAGAGTAACTGTTCGCATTTTATATTACAAACATATTCCGGTACCAATATTCCCTTAGTGCTATTTCAGCTGGTTCCAGATACCTTCAGATTACAGCAGCTTCTTCTCTAAACCTGGGAGGAAGCATTACAGAAAGTTTTCTCTTGTCTCCTGACAGATTGTCAGCACTTCATCTGTAATGCACCTGTAATATAAAAAGGAAAGGAACTGGGGTTGGAGTAGGTTTTCTATAGCTGCGCTTTTGGTTTTTTTTTTTTTCCTTTTTTAGCCATAGCACTCCTGTGACATACAGTTATTATCAGTTTGGCACAAATGAATTTTCCAAATGCTTGAACGAACACCAAATACTGCTTTCTCAGCACTGCGAAATCCTGAAGAACCGTTTGGAAAAGCTAGAGGTCACTCACCTTCTGCAGGCCAGGCCTGCGTCTGGGAGCGCATCCTTCTGGAGGCTCCTGCCCTCCCTCGGCGAAAGGCTCCGCTGGAAGGGGCGGACAAACCGCTCGCGTCCTTCTGGCGCATTCTTTCTTCAGCTGCTTCCTACGGCTCCTGGCTCCCGGGGACCGACTGTGGCTCCAGGAGGGCCGGCTCCCCAGCAGCCGGGATGCGGTCCAAGGGGGCTCGGTGCGAGGCGGGGCCCTGCCCTGCCCGCCACCTTAAGTACGTTCTTTTGCTTTCCGGGTCAAAATAACGGCAGGGCAGGTTTAAAAAGTTTTTAATCGGTTCCTCCGTCAAAAATACGTCGGAGATCCTCAAGTTGCCAAGCACTGCGCGAGTGCCTTCGCAGCTCACACAGACACTCTCCCACTCACCCCTGCCATCGGCACCCCCGCCACGGGCCGCCGGGCGCCGCGGTCCCTCTTCACCCGGGCCAGGAGCGGGTCGCAGCCCCGCTGGGAGCGCTCCCAGGCATCCTCCGCGCCCAGCCGCGGCTCGCCCGGGGCCACCTCCCTAGGAGCCCGGCCCCCGCACACCCCCCGCCCCGGCTCCGCGGGGCTTGCGGGCGGGGGTGCCCGCCGGGGACGCCCAGCGCACCCCGGCGAGAGGCGGCCGCAGGCGGGGAAGAAGCGCCGAGCCGGTACCCGCGGCCGGGCGCCCCCGGGCGCCCCCCTGCTCCCATCGGGGAGGGGCGAGCAGAGGCGCTCCGCGGGGGAAGCCCCCCGGGGTCGGTGGAGGGAGGAGGGCGACCTACTCACCCGAGCCGCCGCTCCCGCGCACGGGGCTGCAGAGCAGGAAGGCGCCTGCGAAGAGACAGCGAGCGGGTCGGGGCGATGCTCCGCGCCCGCCCGCCCGCCCGCGGTACCCCCGCGGTACCCACCGAGGAGGAGGGGGACGAGCCACATGGCGCCGGGGCGCGCCCGCACCCCGCGGGAGCAGAGACGAGGCGATCTGCGCAGCACAACGCGGGGTACCCGCCGGGCCGGGCCGCCCCAGCCCGTTCCACCGAAGGCTACCGTCCCCTCCGCGCTGCCCTAGCGCCTCCGCGGAGCTGCACAGCCGGCGGCAGCGCCGCGCCTGCTTTAAACCTCTCCCGGGGCGCATGAGCACAGGGGCGGGCGGGAAGGGGGGAGCGGGCCCGGGGCTGGGCGGCCCCGCCGCTGGGCACGGCCCGGCCCGGCCCGGTCCGGTCCGGCAGGTGCGGCTGCCCCTCCCCCGCCGCGCCCCCCGCCGGCTCCTTCCACCGGGGCGCAGCCCGGCTCCTCCGGGAGCGGCGGCCCGCAGCGATCGGGACAAGCAACCCGCCTCCTGCCCCGGAGCCGCACCGGCCCCGGGCAGCCGGCGGAGGCAGAGGGACCTTCCCGTGCCCGGCGGAGACGCCTTTGCCCGTCGCCTTTCCTATCTGCCCGCACACTCCGCTTATTTCCCTTCCACCTGCAGCGGTTGAATGCCTTGTTTCAGATACAGTATTATTGTAGTATTATTATATTATAGTAGTAGTATTATTATTACTATTATCATCATCATCGAATACCTTACTTCAGATACCTTTATTCCAGCTATCTTAAGAAACGCGAGTGAGCTCTCAGTTACTTCGCCGCCACACCTGGCCCTTCTCCGAAAGCGAGCGAAGGGCCCAAGAGGTGACTGTGTGCGCGCCCCGGGCCCGGTACCCGCGGGGAGCCGCTGCCGAGGCCGGGCCGGCCGCTCCTCCGGGGCCGCGCACCCCCCGCCCCGGGGCCGCCTGGCGAAGCCGCGGCGGTGCTGTGGCGTTAACTCCTCCCGCCGGGCGCGGCAGGAGAGAGACCTGGGGAATTCAAGCCTAATTGAACCTGAAGAGAAGGAAACACCCCACCCAGCATTACTGTGTCGTTTGTCTTTGGTCTAAAACGTTCGCGTAAATATTATAGGTACCTACTTTCCACCTAAGTAAAACTTTGCTTAAATTAAACCAAAAGAACTCAAACCCAAAACCACCTTCTCCCTCAAAAAAAAAAAAAAAAAAAAAAAGACAAACAAACACACGAAAGCAAAGCAAAGCAACCCAACGAAACCCTCCACTTTAGAGTCCCCTTCGTCTCGCAGCTCAGTGCGTACGTGCATGTGTGGGGCAAAGTGTTCGCTGGCGCGGGTGCGAGATGCTCAGGTTGCTCGTGAATGGGTGGGAAGAGAGTTGCGTTTGTTTCAACGAATGCCTTAAAATCGTCGTCTTTGCCGGCTGTCGGCATCCGCTGTTTTACTTCTGCTGGGACGGCTCTTCCCAGACATAGCCTTTCAAACATAAATAAACTTTCAGATTTCATAGGAATTAGCATGTTAGTGGAATTGTCGGGGCAGAAAATTAAGTGCAGGCTCCGGGGTTGATGCACGATCACTGCAATTTGCTTTCGGACTCTTATTTTTTTTTTTTTTTTTTTTTTTTTAACTGGTCGCATTAAAATGCGCATTGTGAAATATCTCTTCGTATAACTGAAAATGTATTTGAGAACTCTGCGATCCGTTCAGAGATATAGATCAAAATAGGAAGCATGACCGGGTAAATTATTCGGTTTTGGTTTTGTTTGTTTGTTTGTTTGTGCTAGGTGGTTGGGTTTTTTTTCGGCGTTTAATTCAAGCAAAACACGATCTCCCCTTCCTCCCCCCCCGCCCCCGGCCCCCTTTCATCGTCCTAGAAACACATTTTTCTGCTTCCCACACAGGATTAAGGTGGCGATGCTTCCCTCATTACATGATCTTCTACGGGAGTATCTCAAATGCAAAATGATTCAAGGCATTTGGTGCAGATGTCAGGAACTTCTGGTGGCGTTTATCTCAGCTCCTCCAGATCCCAAGCACTTGACAAGGAATTACGGATCGCCAGCGGCCGCCCCCCTCAACTGGGGGCTCACCCGACCGGGTCGGACATCTCTCGCTTTCGGGGATCAATTAAAGAATTGGCAATGGCCGCTAAAATCTGCCCCTGAGCTCGCCTCTCCCGGAGGTGTCTCCCAGATGCAGAGGGTGCTCGCTACTATTCAGAAACGGTTCGCACTTTCTGTTGCAGCCCTCGGTTCAAGGAGAAGGGGGCTTGCTTAATTTTTAGTTTTATCCTTAAAAGAAAAAATTCTGGGAAAGCCAAACGCCGTGTTAGAGAAGGTGCCCGCCTTGCGGCTGGCAGCGCCGGCGGCGTCTCTTCTCCGGGTCTTACAGCCGATGGTGGGAAATCGATGGCGGCCCCGCTCCCGGCCCCGTCCCCCTGTCCCTCTGTCCCCTTGTCCCCATGTGCCCCTGTCCCCATGTGCCCCTGTCCCCATGTGCCCCTGTCCCCATGCCCTGGTCTCGCCGCCGCTCGGGGAAGAAGGGGCCGAGGGCTCCCCGCCGCCGGCACCCTGCCACTTCCCTGCCAGCCGGGCTTAAGTAGGCGGCAGAAAAGCGGAGCTCAAGCCCAGCCCGGGGAGGGGGGAGCTGGCGTTGGCTTGTCCTGGGCTTGTGCCGCGTCTTTTCTGGTGGGGAGAGCAAACTACGCGCCAGAGGAACTGCTTTCACACGGGTTTCGGCGCAGTGAAATGTCCCGGGACTCTTCCTCCGGAGGCTGAGGGGAGGGCAGGAGGCGCGGGGAGAGGCATCCCATTCATCCCGGGGAATACGGGAAGTGCCGCAACCGAGGGACGCTGGCTGCCATACCGTACCGCCCCACAGAAACCCCTCTGTCCTTTGAGTGAAGAAAGGCTTTGTGCAAAGATCAAACAGGACAGAAGAAAGTACTAATTAAACTTTCAGCCCTACGTACCACTTGGTGAGTGCCCCGCGCCTTGCAGTTCACTCACTGGGGAAATACACTTGTCCCTCCTCATTGCAGTCCTCCTTTCCCTCCTCTTGACATTTTTCTTTCTCTGATTCCCTTCATCTTCTGAGGTTTTGTGTTTCTGGCTTGTCCCTGCATTCCTTTCGGACCTACGATGCTTTTCTATACACTTTATTTCCAAAGGCTACTTAATTGATCCTCCAAACTCTTTTGCCTTGACTTTTGCACGTCACCTTCAAATTCATGTTTAAGACGTACTGAGCTGTGCTTGAATCTTTCGGTTCAAAACTGTGCTGTCTTGGGAAGGGCATTAAGGTGTTGCCGGGAATGCCAGTATGAGACAGGCAAACTGGTGCCAGGCTGGAGAGTCCGTGTGTGCCTGGCTCCGGGCATCTGCCTGTAGCGAGGCTGTTCCGTGCCTTAGCAGGGACAGGAGATGTGAAGGGACTTTAGAGGAGTTGTGGCAAATGTTCCAGTGCCTGTGGGCACAGCCCTTTTTCTGACACCCTTGGGCTTGATCTGTTAATTCACACTATCACCTTAGTCAGGCTCCTTTATGAAACAATTTTTGGTTTGTTCTCCAATTATTAGCTTGTTGTAAATCAGAAACATATCCACCTAGGAAAAACACATAGAATAAATAAAAACATTTAAGCCAGAAGAAGGAAACAAATGAATGGTGGAAGCAGCACCTAAAGCAAGGACTCTGTAACACCGGACTTTCTGATACTCTGAGCTGGGTGGCTACAGGCTTGCCACAGTGTCTGGCAGGGAAAATGCTTGTTTATGTATATGTACATACCTGCATACATATACACAGTATTAAGCAGCACCACAGTGCAGGCTGAAGCACTGGAGCTCTGCCACCATTCCCATCCCCTGTTGAAATGCACCTTGGCAGCCCCTTGGCCCCCATCACCCCGGGCTCCCAGCCAGGGCTCAGTGCAGGGGTTACGCCAGCCTGGGAACTACATTGCCTCCTTCCTTGGGAGACAGAGTGTGTCACAGGTACGGACACTTGCCAGGCTGCAGGAGCCGGCCAAGGCCCACTGGGGCACCTCAGCAGGGGCTGCAGGGGCAGCAGGCACCTCGCCTGGCTTTGCACTGCCCCGAGTCCTCTGCAGGAAGGCTCTCCTGCAGCAGGCTTCTAACCACGGCCAGAAGCAGCACAGCACCATCCTCCCAACGCACTAGCCTGGTAGCTTGAGCACTGAGGAAGACAGGTAGCTGCATGCAGGTCTCTCCTTTTAAGCAAGCAGCTCCTGGTGGGCAGAAGACTCCCATCTACCTGCAGTTTATACATTTTAGATTAGCAATTTATTTTATACAGCAAACAGCAGAGGAATTCTGTGAGGAGGGACCGGGTGACAGTCTGTCTCCTCTCCTGTCAGGGCTTTCCCCACAAAGGGGCAGAGGACCAGCCACCTCCCACCTGTGATCAGTACTGACCAAGCTTCTGCCCCATTTTGTTGTATGCTCTCCAGACTCACCTGAAGGCTAGTTCTTATGATGATGTCTGGAAAAACTATGTTACTTAAGATAAAATTTATAGTATGTTTGCTACTGTGGATTCTATTACTGTATTAATTTAAATAATTATCTTACATGTTTCGCTGACATAAGGGTAAAAATGAAGCCCGGGAACAAAAGAATAAAGATGATAGCAAACAGGTTAAATTTATTTCACATATTAATTTTAAAAACACATATAAAACAGTAACAACTATTTCAAAAGTGGTTAATGACTCTGGATTCATTCTTGGATGCTTAGTTTGGGATATCACAAAGGCCTTGGTTAGCCCAGAGGTGTATTTTTATTAGCATTTTGAAAGCATTTTTCTACATGAAAACACTGAGGACTCTTTGATAATTAATAAAGACAAGGATGGGGCTCCACTCCCTTCTGCTGCCCGTTCGCTCTTCTGTCTTACTTTGGGCAGCAGCGACATTGTGCACAGGAGCAAACTGCCAGTCAGAACTTTTTTTTTTTTTTTCCGTTGAGAACTGGGGGTGCTGATCTTTGGGATGAAACTCAAGGCACGCTTTCTGGAAACAGATGATGACTTCCAACCATTTCAAATCCTGTTCCTGCAGCTAGCACTTGTAGTCTGAGGGCTCACGCGTCTGTTCAGTCAAGAGGCCAGAGGTACTGTTTCCTATTTCTGGGGCACGCATTTCTTAGAGAAACATGTAGCTTTGGGTAAGCGAGGTGCATTTTTCTGCTTCGTATAAACATTATGTTAATCCTGAATGGGAAGTGCCCAGTCAGAGCCTGCCTGTAGTCATATGGCTGTTGTTGAACGTGTGGCTTCTGTTATTCCTGGCTCTGCAGCTGGTGAACATGCTGTTCCTTCCACTTCCTCTGGTAATGGTCATCTGCAAATTTTGAGGGTAATCCAGGGCACCAAACACACACACAACACTGTAGCCATTCTTAAAAACATGAATTCTTCGTCTTGCCTTCATGCATACTTTCATTTGCACACAATATTTCCAAAGCTTCATAAATGGAAAAGACATTTTCTGATTAACTTTATGAAGTGAAGATACAGTGAATTCAGTTTACCCACTTTAACTCCTTGTATTTGGAGCAGAATGGGAAAAAGAGTATCCCTGGGTTAGAATTTGATTTGGTATTTTTTCTCTTGATTGCGAAAGAAATGAATGAGAAATATTTGTAAAGGTACATGAATGCAAAGACCCTCTGTAACATACATTAGCAATACATACAATATGCAATATTGCATACATAGCAATACCAGTCCAGAAAAGTACACATTGCCAAAACTAGCCAGTGCCTGGCCATTTTGAGAGGCAGAAATGTATCACTGATGGATTGCCCAAAATCAGAATAACACAAACCCATTTGTAATTCTTTTACATTTCATTGGAATTTTTAATATCATAAACTAATGAAACTCTACCCTAGCTATAGTTTATTCATTGAAAGAAAAAAACCCGTGGGTTTGCTGAGTAGGATTTAATCATCTGTACAGCTGGTTGAAGAGAGCCACTTACCAATTTATAGAAAGAACAGTCATTAAAACACCTTTTATTAGAATCTTTTGTTTAGAATATTTTTACCAGAATTTTCTTAACAGCTAAGTAAACAGGTTTATGATATTGATTTATGTACCATTATATCTTTATTTAATACTGAGATTCTGATACCACCCAGAGGTTTCAGAAAGAATTGGGTTCCTGTTATGTTCAGTGCAGTATAGACTTGCAGAAGAATAATAGCTGATACAGAGAAGCTTATAGTCTCTAGAGATTAAATGTCTCTTTTTCTAAATCTAGGACACTATAATCTATTGTTTATAGTGATGAAATTTCAGTTCATATTTCACTTCAGCATTTATTGTAAACAGTTTTGGGGGTTTTAAATATTTTTTAATATATATATATGTTTATATGTTGCTGATTTTAAAAAAATCTAACCATTTATGTTGTCAAATCACTATTTTTTTACACTTGGAATATGATTTATGCTCCAAAATTCAGCTCCTTTGGCATCTCAGCTAGAACTCGTAGCAGCTGGTGGTAAATTGGCTGCTGCCTTTTTTTTGGTAGTTGAATTACTACCCATCTCCAACAAAAGCTCTTATTATCTTCTCCTTATTAGTCCTTTATTGTTCCTTTTTTACCCTTCAGTATTTATTTGAATACGTTTTCTTGCCCTGGGAAATATCTACCACAACACTAATTTACCATAACTCCAAGCTATGTACTGCTAAAACCACAAACACTTGTTTGAACTGCATCTAGGGTATGGAAAGGGTGGGCAAGGTGCAGAACTGAAAGTAAATTGCTTACGTTTTTCCTTCTTTGAAGGCAATGGTGAGTGCCAGCCTTTATCTCCCCTGCAGAGGGAATGACACCTGAGGATGCCTGGGTTTGTCTCATGTCTGGTTTTGTGAAGATGTGAAGCAGTGAGACTGCTTAACTACTCTTGAATAAGCCAAAAGCAAGGCTTTACCATGGCATATCCTTTGCAACAAAAAGGATTGTTTAAAACTAGAATTATTCAGAAACCCATCCTTATTCGATTTCATCCCTCAGCTCTGCTAGGGCAGATGACTGGAGGATAGCCATGGATAAGGTGGCAGATGCAAAGATGCCACCTACACAGGGATGTGTAAAGCGATGGGTTCCCTGAAGTGTAACGGTCTTAGTCTGGATAGCCACAGACCACATCTGTTGGTAAAATACATGGTTACCTTTGGCCGGGAAACATTGCTTTTCAGAGGAATGTTTAATACTCAGGGTAGATGTTTTTAAGATCCTCTAAGAATGCACTGCAGGCCTTTCATGTTTTATGCTCTATGACCAGTCTTTCTCATGGTTTACTAACAGCATGCTTTTGTGAGGCTGCTCTTTGCCTGAGCCATTTTAGAGTATGCATTTGTATAAGGAGAGACAAGGCTGGTTTCTTTTGAAAGAACACAAGTTCAAGAGGAAAAAGCAAACAGTACATTGGCCTCTAGCCCTACCAGTTCCAGTCAACTCAGAGAGACGATTTATTATAAGAAGAGTATTCAGCACAGTGTTGGAGTGAATAATTAATTTCTTTAAAACTTGTTTGAGTGAATGGTAGTTCTGATGCACCAGAGATTTCTGGACTAGTTCCTTCTGGTTTTATTGATCTTATTACTTTCTTTTAACACTGTATTCTGTCTTGGTAAATGGGTCTTAAAAACTTATTCAATCATGAAATCAAAAGAGAGGAAATATTTTCCCCTCCAAAACAGCAGAGACTAAAAGATAGACAGAACAATGCTTCTTTTATTTTAAAAAGTCATGCTGAATGATGAATACAGATTTTCACTTTGGGGCAAACTTTATTTTTCCTGTCAGCTATCAACAGTTTGAAAGAGTTATAAAATATTTTGAAATAAGAAACAGTGCAGAAATTAGTGGCCACACATATTTTTTCCCATGGAAAGAGTTTTTAAAAGCAGGTGTTGCTGTAACCCTTCGCAATAGAAATTTAAGATACTTTATTCATATATAGATAGTGTATTTTTGTAGGACAAGGATCTCTCTGAACTGCTAAGTTCAGTACTCTTTGGAGAAATATTAAGAGTAACATGGGTCATGATGGAATTGCTGGAACTGTTGAGGATGACAGTGTTTACCTTTATGTCTCTGAGACTCACACCCTGTAAAGGATTTAAAGGCCTTAAACTCGTACGCTTTGTTCTCAGATTTTTGTTTTAATTCCCTCTGGTTTTACTGATGTTTATTTCCCTTCTTTTGACCCTGTTGTCTATGTTGGCTCTTAAAATCTTACTCAGATCATGATATCAAAAGAGAGGAAGTATTTTCTTGTATCTTCCAGCTTGGCAGGGGAATTGGTTAATTCTTAAAATGTGAGTGTGGCATGGGATTTGAAGTTCTTATTTTGTTACCTCAAGTATTATCAGCATTCACTATCTCCGGCTTGCACATTTATTTGTATATATTATGATTTTTGCTACTGTGATGTAAGTAATTTCTTTCTGTAGTAACAGTTATGACACAAACCGATTATTGTTAGAAAAGTAAATAACAGATTTATTTATATCAAAACCAAAAATTACAGCATTTTATTTCAATTTGATCCCAAACTAATTATTTTGTTTTATTCTTTTTTTCACATCAAGTATTTAATTAAAAAATAAATGGAAAGTTAAATTTAAAATGTGGCCAGTTTTATTTTTAAAGCATCAATAAACCCCTCTGTTTTTCTGAAATGAAACATGATTTTGACATATTCTAATATAAAGATACAAAATCTGAATCTGTTCGCCAGATTTAATCTTACTTTGTATAATATCTTCCTGAAGTTCTGTTTTCTGAATAATTCACTATTGATAAAAAATAAAGTTCCTCAGTTGTTTTTGCTGTTTTATGCATTTGCTTATGGCTATGAAATAAGTTCAGTAAGAAGTGTTTCAATATATATCACGATATAGCAGGTGATTTGAATGCACAAAGTAAGACAGGCAAGCTGAATTTTTAATCTTGTTGCATATGAAGCAGTCAGTATCTGCCCTGATGGCAAAATTAAACTATTAAGGAAAATTTTATTTTTCAAAACTGTGGAGAAGTAATTAACAGGAACATAAAAATTACCAAAAGTTTTATTTATGTCTTAAGGGTCTCGTGGCCATGTAGACAAAAGGAGAAGACAAAATGTGATAGACAGGAAAACATGGATGAAATATGAAAGACCTAGGGATAAAACAGTAAATGGAAAGGACCAGTCACCGACAAAGACTTAAGGTTCCCTGGGGGGCGCCCCTTCGCTGTTCCTTTCCAAACAAGCTCAGGGCCCATGCAAGGGGTGGGCATTCGCTGGGGTAGTTGTGCATCCCGCAGAGGGTTCCCCACCCCCAGACACCCAACAGCCCTACCCCAGTGGGCAGCTCAGGCTCTGGGGGGGACGGGGACTTCTGGGATTGCCTTTGATCAGTCAGGGAGGCTGTCACTACTCCTATGTTGGAGGAACCACTTTGCTTCTCCACTGGAAAGTGAGCCTGGAAAGAAAAATTGTGGGTGGCCATGTTTGAAAAGGTAACTAGAGAACAGTTTTTTCTAGGCAGGTATTAGGGTAAGAGTTCCCTGATACCGTGGTTACTTAACAAAGCCAGACCTGAAGCCAAGGGGACCTTTGACTAAGGTTAGATCCTTACTTAGCAGGCAAATCAACGATAAGTAGAAATAAATTCATCTGTAGTTAACACTTGTGGGACTCAAATGTCCACAAAGCCAAGTACTTTTTGTTTTTCAGCTGTCAGTGGCAGGCGTGGCAGTCTCACATTTTTTTCCATGGATTTGGCTCTCCAAGACATCTGCTTTTATTAGCAGCAGTTGATCTTTCTGTAATGAGGTGACCACATTACAACTTTGTCAAATTTCTTCCCAAGAATGGTACTTCATGTTCAGATTTTCTGTTTATGTCACACAATATCTCACAAAGAGCTGCTACAAGCTTCAGAAGTCGATTTATTGCAAGTGCTTCTTGCTGAGAAAGATTATTTTTATTTTTAGTGAATATGCATCTTTTTAACTTTTGCAGGGGAATATTACATTCTTTTTTGTTGTTTGTACTGCAGCCGTTTAATTAACATTAATTTGTTAAATTAGAATTAACAATATCTTTCAGGAAATCATGCTAAAAGAATGTTTAAATGTACTTTTAAAATGTTTCTGATCCAAATGCCCACAATTTCTTAGAAGAGCATTAGTAGGAGGTCCATTCTTCAGTTTTATAAACATTTTTTTGCCTCACTAAGGCCCACAAGACCTGGGATAAAGCCAATGTAGACCAAAACCAAGTTGGCTGATACATGTGGAGAACTTAAGGCCAATAAAAATGCATCTATGAAATGTATGTGTATGAAAAATCTAGGGACAACAGTATGAAGAAGACCACCAACAAATAGATCACACATGAACATTTCTTTCATGTGCCTGAAGGAGAATCACTGTAGAGATGTTTAGACAGTTTTATTTGTAGATTGTAATTTACTATATAGCAGGAGAGAAACCAGTGTTTTACAGACATGTCCAATCCGAGAGATGTAAAAATAACCTATTATGACACATGGAGAAAAACGTATCAATTTTTTAAAGAAGTTTTCAGAAGTGAAGCAATTGTTAGAGCACGAAAAGTATATATCTAAATTTATGATGCTACTTTGTAGTATGTCTCTTAAGAAACGTTTAATCATTTAGTAAAGGCTATAAACATTTGCTGTAAGCATTTAAACTGATTAAATATATGTAAGGTACTACTATGAATGCTGTACTTCATCAGAAGATTTTAATAATGCATTAAGTGTTTGAAAGATATAGCAAATATAAGAAAAAACCCACTGCCATCTGGTAGGTAGAAAATGCAAGTGTTGTTAGTAAAAGACCCCGGGGTCTGTAACCCATAGTCATGTTCACGTGAGTCATTCTGAAGTCTGTGACAGTAAGCGCTGTTCTGCCTTAGCAAGGGTTGCAGATTTGCACTGTTTATTAGGATTAATTCTGTACTCCAGCTTTCAAAGGGAAATGTCACACTAATGCCAGCATTTATTGGTATCCAGCAAAATTTGGAGACAATGAGTCCTTGCTTTGTCAAAATCAAACACTGTGAAGCAATTCTTTCCCCAGAAAGGGATTTGATATCATTGTCGCATCTGGCATATGCAGAGCCACATCTAACCATTTTTTTCCTTGCTTCCAGGAGAAAAAAGCCCAAACGCAAAAACCCCAAACAAACAACCTCCCCTCACAACCCTGGCTACAAAAAATACATTGTGCTGCATCTGTCCCTCCCTTGTTGAGTTTCCCTGTTCTGTCCTTTGTTGTTGGAGATAATGATGTCTTTTTATTCTGAATAATTATTAGATGACCAACTATTAGTCTATTTGAAATTCTCTATTCAAGTTTAATGACATTTAAGTTTTTCCTTTTCAACTCTTCAATCTTACTGTCAGTAAAAATTCAAAATCCAAACTGGATAATTTCATGGGGACATATGTAATACTGAGTTAGCTCAGTCAATTTTCTCATTAGGAAACAGTGATAAGATATAATTTTGCAGGTTTTTGAACACAATATAATGTAGATAGTGTATTTCATAGCACACGTTTTGCCACATACTTCAAATACGAGACGACCCCCGAATGATGTCAAACCATGATGTGATGCACGTGCATGCCATTGACAGGTAGAAACTGTAATGGTTAAAATAGGAATGTTGGCTGTTATTTTGTGGGGAATATTCATTATCACCTCATTTTGGCCTGCAAACTTATCTGATAATTTAGAAGTTAATCACCTTTGGCTTTCTCTGAAGGTAATACAGAAGGCAAAGGAGTAATCTCCTTCAGATGTGCTTCACTGAAAACAGAGGGAACCAAGGGACCCTAGCTTTCTCTTAACTTGGGAACCCCTCATTAGTGCGGCTGATATCTGACAGAGTGAAGAAGATGATTTGGGAGAGGATAGACCTCTCTTCCGTAAGTAAGTTCCTTTACTGGTCTTGTGCCTGTGACCCCATTTGCCATTTCCTGCCATGTCGGGGTGAGCCAGGGATTCTGGCTGGTCATTAATATCCTGCCTCCACAACTGGTAGGAAGCAAAGCATGGATTTCCATTGTGTGTAAAGCTCAATTCCACACACCACTGTGGACGTGAATTATGGAAAAGGCAGTTGAATGTGTGAGATGATTTTGCATTCAAAGCTGAAATCAGGGTGGTGGTATAGCATCAGACAGATGACAACTTTCACGTCCTAGGGAGAGTGGGTAAACAAGCAGTCAGGAAAATTAGAGTTGACTCTACAGGTGTTATACATGTGACAGCAGATTGGAGGAAGTAGTCTGTACGTGTCAGTGCATACACCTGCATTGGCTTTTTTGTAGGGGTGTTTAAAAACCTGATATATGTACTTATATAAATATACGTATCTACACATTATATATAGACATGAATTTATAAAGTCTGGAACCTACGAGGGTAAATATGATGGGTTAGCAGAAGGGTTTCAGCATGTTTAGGATAACAGAGCAAATAGCATGCAGTGAAAATGTTAGCACTGAAGATTTTAGGGGAAAATTCAAAAGTATTAGCATTGTAGATGAGGCCTATAGCTACAAATGTTAGCTGGAACAGCAGTTGGTTGCAGATGTAATTTTTTATGTCTGAGATTGCTGTGCTAACAAGATGTCACCTGGAGTTTGGAAAGAGAAGGAGCAAAGTGTTGGCAATGAGGGTGAGACCAAGCGAGGAAAGCACAAAAAAAGGAAGAGGCAGAGAATGAGGTGTTGAAAAAAGATGACAAGTGGGATACAGAAGGAGAGAAAAGGCAGGGAAAAGAGAACTGGCTGGATAGGCTGTATTTGTTGTTTCTTTTGCCTGCTTGTTAAATGAAGCATTGATCTTATTCTACTCTCCTCAAATGCTTTGAGGCTTTTGTCCAACCAGGAGTTACAAGGAGTAGGCAGACATGGTGAATATTTATTGACTTAACTGGAGTATAATATTTTTAACAAGGCAAAAGCCTTTTAGCTACATGGCAAAGAATCAGGATTAAATAAAACCCCAAATCCTCTCTGGCTACAATATCAATCCCAGATCAGTCTCAGAGAGTGAGAGTTGTGAAAGCATTAAAAATAATCTAAAAATAAAGATTAAAATAGCTAATATTGACATCCTGTTTAGATACAGAAGCACCAACTGAACTGCTTGTTCTTACAGCTTGTTTTTGCAGCCAGTCCTTCAAACAGGCAGCCAGGGGCCAAATTACTATTGAAAAATGCATGGAAGAGCTGAAAGAAAAGCCAGTCTGAGGATGTGGTCTTCTTCCTTGCTGCTGCTCTCTGAGCTAGGAAACTTCTTCTTTATTCAGAAAATGCCTCATAGCAGCTAGTTCCCAGAAGCCTGGAGAAGAGAGTTGCTTCTGACAAGGATAGGACTCATCTGTCAACAAACAAAGGAGAGAGTTTCTTAGGAAAAAGATTTACCTTCCTTATTCCAGTATTTATTCAGTGTTTATTGTGCAAGTACATAGACATCTCTTTGGTCTCTGTAGATGGGAAGGCCTTTGCAAATCTCAAGCACGGCTCTACTCTGCCATTTTTCAGAGTGGTGTCCCTCTTCATTCCTGATGGAAAGTGGTTTCTCTTTTTGGTGTGCCCATATATTTGCTCTTATCTGAAAGGTACTACCATTTCATCTGTGTGACACCGTCATTAGAAGAGTGGTCTAGAAGGTGCTGTGTTACTACTGCTAGAAGTGTTTCTGCTATGGATAGCTGCCATGCAGTTTATTAGCAGAGATTTCTCTTGTGAACATCTCTGATACTCCATGACTTAGCTTTGATGGGGTCCTTTAGAAGAGGCACTGAATTACACCGAGAGGATAAAGAAAGTTAGGAAAACAGTTATTTAATATTACAAGAGATCTTCTCCATGTGTATATTCAGGTACAGAGACACACACACAAAAAAAAAGGTATTTTGAAGGTTTTTAAGCATTTCGGATTGTTGTCTCATGGGTAGGACAAAGACCTGTATTCTCTCTGCTCTGTATATCATACACGCAATTGTTACACACGGATGTACAATAGTTTTACAATACTCTGCCTTTAGGGGCAAACCCACATCAAAGGCTCCTCCGTCCTCCCCCCTCCTCCGTTGGGAACTCGTTATCCTGCACTACTATGCACCCCTACGTGAATTCGTGAGGCCGCCCTGACGTGATCTGAAGGGATCCAGGTTAAAAATAACTCTCCAGAAGGGTTATTTTCGGCAGTCTGCTTTGCCCTGCGCTCCCACAAGCAGTTGTTGTGGCATAGCTGGCGGGGGAAGGTGCAGCGGAAGAGCAGAACCCCACAGCCGGAGGTGGGAAGGGGCAGCTGCTCACATCAGCCCCAGTGCGGGACGGACTCTGCTGCCTTTAACACCTTTGCAGCTACGGGCTTGACCCTGCTCTGCTGCCAGCAGTAGGCTTCTTTCCACGGGTGCTAACCAAGGGCACAAAGGAGGTGGTCTTCTCCTCACCTCCACTCACTAAAACCGCAAAGGTCGTTTGTTGTCAGATGTTTTTCCTCTGAGACTACTTTGCCGTATGTTTCCTAATTAATAGTTCTACAACTATCGTACAGGAACCACTCTTTTCCACATTTGCTTATTGGATTGTTTGTGTTGATTGCATATGCAGATGTAAAATTAGAAATCTGCAGTCAAAAATTAGCAATTGCCATAAACCAAACCAAAATTCACTTCTGATTTGAGTGCACTACTAAAGCAGATGTCTTTAAAAATGAATGGAAGTTTTTGGATGTGTTTAAGATAGTTGAAATCTCAGCTGAGTTTTCTATGTTAATATTTTTCTTTCTGTTTCAATTTGTAAATGTTTAAAAATCGTTTTAAATTTACAATTTTTAAATTTTAAAAATAGAGCTTTTGGACGTATTCACTGTCACTTTTAAATTAACTGAATCTATTTTTTGAAATGTTTGTTCTCTTGAGCTGGGTTTTATGTCGTGTGTCACTTAGGTGTCACATGACAGAGTATTTTTATAATATTAAAATTGGAAATATTTATGTATAATCCACTTGGCTGAGAATAGAAAGCTTGTGAAGGTGTGTGAGAACAGGAAGCATGAATTCACCCTGAGTGGGCCCTTAGTAAGCAATACCTGCCCTCCAACCTGACTAGCTGGACAGATTTAGAAACTACTGTACAAATCAAAAGATTTAGGCCCAATGACAAAGGAGCAGAGGGAGATGTATCTTATTTCATGATGAGTATTAAAAAATATGTAGTCTTTCAAATTTTTACCTGCTCAGTTATTTAGTATTGAAAATACTGTTTGTATTAATCTTGCTCTAAATTAAGAACTGCCATAACTTCCAACTCTTCCCTGTCTCATAGTCACGGTTACAAGGTCTGGTTACACCTTCTCTTCTGGACCTCAACTATATTCTTTCTTGAGCTTCAATTAATAAAACTCTCCTCAATAATTTTTATATCGTCAAACCCCTTCATCTACTCTCTGCCCTGTACCTGCTGTTGTGGAGGAGTGTGGTCGTTCACAGGCACATCCAGCACTTGGATCCGAGGAGGTGAAATCTCCTCCTTGTGGTTGCAGCAGCTGTCTCCTGCGTGTTGACCTGTTTGACAAATTCCCTTGTGTCCCGATATTGGCATCAGGTTGCTCATGCCTGCTCTGTCGGATCTGCAACAGCTGTATCCTCCCGATGATATGTATAGAGCAGACAGAAACTGATCCTGGGGATTAAAAACCAGTAGGTCTTGTCTTTAATAGGTGCCAACCTACACAGGAATTTCCAACCCTCTGACCACCTGTCACTCTCATCAAGTGCCATGGGAGTTAACAAACCTCACAGGATTTGGCCCAGGAACAATGGGAGCAATTTGTAACATGGATTGTCAGATGTGAAGTTCCCCACACAAACTGTTACCAGTCTGCAAAGTTGTGTGCAGAAAAGTTGAGACGCTGATAGAAAACTTGATCCTTATGCTGCAAAACTGACTGGGTATCAGTGAGGGTGTCAAAAAGAGCTTCCATTGCATTTCAGCAGTGCTTAATCTGAAAATTATTTTAAAGCTATACTAAAATTAAATTTAAAAAAAATACTAGTAAAATTATTAATGTTGCAGTTGACATGTTTTATTATACTTGGAAAAATGTTAACACTACAGTAAAAATGGAGTTCATCTTACTGTCTTGTCATTATTGATACTAGGATACATATAGCTTCAGTGGTCAGAGAGTTTGCTACTTTCCTTAGTGCAGATGCTATTTCATGGAGGGAGCAGTGATACAGGAAGTTATATTTCCATAGACATTTAAGTACATATCAATGGAAGGATCACGGGTTTTTTTAAAAGGAGGATAATGGACCACAAATGAAAAGTTAGCCATCCTATGAGTATTGACGAAGAAAGATGTCTACGGTGTTACCATTTTGATGAGGCTGTCACAGTGCCAGTAATCTCTGCAAAAATGATCTGTTGTCAGGCACTCACAAAAATGAATAGAAAGAAGCCAACAATCAGTTATAAAGTACTGCTTCTAAAAAAACCATTTCTAACACTGATCTGTTCATTCAAAACAGCAGCAAAGGCTACGCTTATCTGAGACCCATTCTGATACTGAGAATTATTTGGAAGAAACATTGAAATTATCTTTTAAAATTAAGAAAACAAAACTTCACAAAAGGAGTGCTAGTGATCAGGAATGGCTTTTGAGTTCTGAGCTGATTTACTGCAATGGTAGGAGATGATACTGAATATCAGTTTAAAATATTTTGTTGTTTTTATAATAACAAAGGACATTCCTGATTCCTTAGAGCATCTCAGAAGGAAGCTCTGCAGTAATGTAGGGTTGATTCAGCAGAGGTGCGGAATTTCTGGTCACATAAGGCAAACTGACTTTAATACAGCTCAGGTACGGTCATCATCATGATTAATGACACTCTGAATTTCAACATCACACTTATCTTACTTTGCTAAAACCTGTGGCCCATCTTCCTTAGTTGCATGCACCTCTCTTGCCCCAGGAAGTTTCCTTCCTGGAAAGAGGTGACTAAGTGTAAAAATAGGTGACTATAAATGTATCTAGATCCTTGCAGTCAAATCCAAACTACCCACTACATGCAAGCTGACTTGCAGCCTGAAGCAAGCCAGCTGGATCAGTAAGCAGTGAAAATCCTTCCAGGGAAGATGGAGAAGGGGAACAGAATGGGTCTAGTTCAAATGCAAACTTCACAGAGTACACAGACATGGCTGTGTTCCTGTCCATAGAAACAATCGGAACACCTATGCGAACAGAGGTTTCTAGACATATAGATTATATCCATATTTTTAATCACCCAACTCAAACCCCACAGAGACTTGTAACTTAAGAGAAAAAGGTTTAACTTTCTCAGCTTATATGAAGATTTTCATACTTTGTTCTCAAAAGTAAAATCCAGTAACACTAACACTTCTCTTCTTAGGCTTCATAAACAGAGACAGATTTATATGCAAATGTCCTCTTGTAACTAATCCTAGAGCCCTGTGTCTGCCAAACTGCCAGAACTTCACCCAACAGCTACAAGGCTTGGCAGAGCGAGACATACATACGCACACACATTATATATATAGTTTTACAGAACATTTTGCCATCATGATACTCTGTGGTCTGGAAAAAAGTGGTGTTTGAAAGTTTATGAAATGTTACTAAGAAACTCTTGAATTATAATGTAGATATATTCTACCACAGAAATTAGAAATAATTCACAAAACAGTAGAGCACGATAGGTCAACAGTTACATTGCTCATGCATTGGTAAGAGGTATAAAGTAAAGAGATGAAACAATTTCTTTGTGAGAATACTGAAAACTGCTTAGTTTCTGTGGTTTTCTGATCATCAGGACAAACTATGATTTCTGACAGGGCCAGATGGAGCTGCGGTCTGGGCTGGCAGCACAGATCCTTGTCAGCAGCACAGAGGCCTCTAGTCTTACTGGCCTTGGTGTCTTGCAAAGCTTGCATTAGTCCTCTCTGCTGAACCATGCAGCCTGCCCTTGGGAGAGCGGGGCTGTGTTACTAGCTTTGCTAGTTTTGGAAGAAAGTCAGCTAACCTCTCCATACCTCAGTTTCCTCATATCTAAAACAGGGATAATAATTCTCTGTTTGGTGAGGTTGCTGTAAGACATCAGTGCTTGCACACGTTGCTGCTGTTATTATTTGTGAGTTTGGGACCAGCATGATGGGAGTACTCTGAGAGACTTAGAGACCAGGTAAAATCTCAAACTTCAAACATTTATTTATGCCTAGATAATAGGTAATTTTTCCATTAACTTCTAAAAACTAGACATTAATCAATTTATTAGTCAGTCCTTATGTATACGATGATGCAAGTCTGATACTGCTGGCTTTGAGGGCTTTTGTGATGCTTCCCTCCGAGACTGAGATGACTAGGCTCAAAAGCTTTTCCCTGTGGGAAGCTTCAAGCTTTCCAGAGCTCCACAGTGTATCACTGCTGTTTATATACACTTTTCTGTGGATCAAGATCTGTCTGGTCCGAAGAACTGTTTTCTCCTTTCATGGATCAGCCCCTGTTCAGGGTTGTGGAGGGCTGCGTTACCACTGGGGTGCCCATCTATTCCAGCTCGTTCAGAGCCATGCTACCTGCTGGCCAGTTGTGTGCCTGTTCTCCCATTCCTTCTAATAGTTGTGGACCGAGTACTGTTAACTTTAACAATTTTTATACACCTATGCCTAAAAAGCAGTTATTGCGAGATATACTTTTCTTCCTACTCTAAATCAGTCAGTCTTGTAGTAAGTCTGGGTACAAGACAAACAGAAATAAAGCGCAAAATGGACCTTCACACCACATTGAGATCATTTGGCCAAAAGATTATAGAAATGTAAAGTGTTTGTGTGGTAACATAAGAATATGACAGTACCAATAGGGATATAGAAAACCTAGTTTAAAAATAAATTAGAAATTGAAATGTCACTACTGCTTGAAATGGGATGGCATGCGGAGTGATGACACTTCACTACCTTTCTGAGTACCAACATAAATACTTCCTACTTTGTGGGGGGAAAGATGGCTACATCTGTAGAGGAGTTAATCTCTGCAGGTTTGATCTCTGATGCGTCCCATGTCTCAGGCAAACTGCAAGTGCGTGCACTATCGCATCACACATTCTGTTTTCCTGCAGAAGGAACTGGAAATGTGTCACCATGGAGCAAGGTAAAATCCTCAGTAATTGATTCCCGTGTGTAGTCAGTGAACCAGGACTGTGGAAACCCACTTGCCCTAATGCTGGGCTGTGCCCCCTACCCTCTACACCTAAGACCAGGACTAAGAAGTGCACTGTGAAGCACAACTGCCTTAACTTACAGGTACAGCCAGCAAGAGCTGTACCATGGTGGTGACTTACTTCTCTTTGCTTCTACTGAACTTGAATTCATGTCCCCTTCTCTTTTTTAACTCAGTTCAAGCAGCCCTGTGTGCAGATATGGTATCTAACCCTTGCCCAGCAGAAGGGACTGCAGTCTGCCTGATCTCAGGGCACACAGTCTCAGCTGGTATAGATCAACATAAATGAAGTTCTACTAATTAACTTTAGCTGAGGACTCCAGTTGTCTGCTAGCTTGTTCCATAACCCTTTCTGTAGTTTGGCTAATTAGTTTCTTTTTATTTTCAGCCAAGTGAAAATCTCTGGGCTCAAATAACTTTTTTCTGCTAGATCTCTGTTGAAATAATTGCTGTATCCAAGAACATTCTGAAGATTTGGATGTAAACACCTCACAGTAAGTCAATGTTTTACTTGTTTTATATCATATTGTACTAAATCTGTTGACATTTAGTCATTTCAAATGCACTTTTTATGCAAGCAGAAGGTGTAAAACATGTAGTCAAGTATGAGAATTTCTTACTTATATGGGTATATTTCAATAGAATAGTATACTTAGAATAAATAAATGTAAGTGATGCTTGTGTTTGTGTTTTGGTGGTTTGTTTTTTTGTTTTTTTTCCTGCTGGGCCATGCAGTGAAAAGCTGTAGTATTTCATTGTTATTTCTGTTTTAATGATGTAACATTTTTAGAATAATTGGAAGCTAATTTTGGTAGCTATCATAGAAAAAAGATTTATTTTTCAAATGGTAATCTTGCAACATCTATAAGCTTGGGTTAAAAAAAAGAATTCCAACTTGGAAAACTGACATTCATGACTGTGGTAGATCCATTTATCTGAGTTTTCAGGTCCTCTGCTGCTTACAAGTTTGCATAGCTAATCTGATTTCCCCCAAAATGCTTCAGTCCATGGAGGCTAGAAATCATATGCTCAGAAAAAGCACATTTAAGTATTTTAGAAAAAGGGTTGAGGAGGAGTAACATGGCAGGAGGCACAATAATAAGGACTGGAAGAAAAAAACAGTGGGAAAAGTTATGAGACCAAAGCATAGCACTGTTTCAGTCACTTGTTTTGCTGATTTCAGTTATCAAAGTGCTAATGTAGTTTTCTGTGAAATACTCTCTTACATAAAGCTTTGTTTCTAGTGATGATTTAGAACTTCAGCTAAGTAGTAGCTGGAATTATTGACTATGGTCTTCTGTGCAAGGAAAAAGTCTTGGGCTGTGATACCCGGGAAGACAGAAATAAATAACACTGTGGAGAAATGGGTGCTTGTAAATAAGGAGATGGTGTAAATGGAGCTGTTTAATTTTCTGTAGAGAAGCTGGGGACGGATCCAAGAAACATTCTTGTGTTATTTTGAAGATTAAAGGATTAAAAGGATTCTATTTGAACTGTACCAATTTTGGGAAACTTACATAGCACAAAATCTTCAACTCTTTTTATTATCTTTCCCAGGCTGGTAAAGTAAATGCAGAATTTCAGCAGCATGTTTACAAGTGTGAGGAAGGTGCTAGCAGTAAGTGTATTGGAGGGACATGTCTGTTAATCTGTTTTATATGTCGAAAGTAGCGAGCCTTGATAGAGGGAATTTACTGTAATGTAAAGGCATTTTCTGTGTGGTCTAGGTGCATCATCATGAATGAAGCAAAACAGTACAATGCTGTACCTTCTACTGTTAGAACAGGTCCATTGCTTTTCAGATCCTTGTAAAAGTCTTGCTATAAACCCATGAAAACTACACTTCTGACTTCTCTGGGAATGATTGCTCCACCAACTGTACTATACCCTGATGTACCTCTGGTTATATCTACCTGAATGAGAGCTCAGCTGGGCACTAGCCAGGTATCAGCAGAGCTGGCATACCAGAATTGGCTTAGATGGACTGGAGATAAAAGAGGAGGGGAAGAGGCATGCAGGTGTAAGTCTTCACTGATTAGAAAGATGAGCTCTGCATCATGTGGCAAATACCTGGTCTAGCTGTAACAAATCAGCTTTACCTGACTGATTAGAAAGATGAGATCTGCATCATGTGGCAAATAGTGGTCCAGCTGAACAAATCAGCTTTACCTGTGATCTGCCAGCTGCTTTTCAATTAGTATCATCTTCAACTTTGTTACCAGATTTCATGCTGTCATTCAAAATGTTATTGAATCACAAGCATCCAAAGGGCTTCCTATTTGAAACTGATTATGTTGAAATAAAAATAAAACCATTGCAAAGACCATATTCTAATGAGATTCATTTTTTGTGCAATTCGGCTAAAGGCATGTTTGATTTTCACAAGACTGGTCTGGATTATGCTATGACATTGTTAGTTATATGTTGCACTTTACTGCAATTACATCCTTCAGTCAAACTATTTACTTAACATATTTAATAGAGTTAATTTTACTCTTTGAGTAAAATAGATAGGAACATAATATAAATCTAAGACCAGTGGGACTGAGGGAGAGGAAAGAATGTTTTCAGAGTTCCGGGAGCTAAATCCCAACCAAAGTCCTTTCAGGTCTCTGGCTCTGAGAGTTGTCCTCTGGGAGGGATCCCTACAGTACTGTGTCACCAGTTCTACCCTAGTTAATGTAGAGGTAGTCCCAAAGTCTGTTGGGTTTTGGTACATGCTCTGAAGAATGCTCCAGTTTCTGAGGTAAGTGCTTTGGATTAGCTTATACCCTTCTTGGAAAGTCTTTTAGTGCTGATGGAAGCACTCCACAGTGCACAAGCAGTCCCACAGCTCCTCATTTTAACAATAAAGCCTTGTTTAGCATTCGCTTTCCTGCCTCTTTTGTGCCCTGTGACCACAGTGGTGTGGCATAAGGGATTAAGCCTCACAGTTTTCCAGACTCTTCTTTGCATTTGCTGCATCCTGCTGTTGTTGGGGCTGGTAACAGTGTAACTGCATGGTGGAGCATCCCTCAGAGCTGCTGACACCCTGTAGAGCAAAGGGTTTGGAGTGATTGATGGCCTGTAGTGCAGGATCACTGGTCTCTCCTTAACCCTAGACACTGAAGGCAGATGTCCTTGTCCTGAATAAATCAGCTCAGCTCTGCCTTTTTTTCTAGAAAACTTTCTTTGCAGGGTCTAAATCCTGGTTGACAGCACCCATCTTCTGAGCAGTTGTCAGCTATAGCAGTGAATTGGTGTAGAATGTGACAAGGAGCAAATCCTTTACTATGTCTGGAAATACACATGCTTTTGGTCGTTTTGATGTTAAACTGGACAGGAGACAAATGACAAACAGAGAAAAAATGACAGCACTTTGTGTGTTGAAGAACAACAGCAACAGGTTTTATCTGGAAACAGAGTGAAAATACAAGATTTTACCCTGTACTAGTACCAATATTGCCCTATGACAACAGTGGAATTGTTGTAATGTAAATCCCCTTTTCTTCTCGTATCTCTCTCAATATGTTCATCAACTCATAACTAGCTCATTAAAATATTTAGGTGGGATTGTAGAAAACCAGTTTGTGCAAATTAAGCTATTTTTTATATTCTGGTTTTAATATCTCTCATAATGGCAAGTAACTTCACTGACTGGTCATGACTGCAATGTTCAGTGTGCATGTTGTTAAAAACTTACTGTTATGCTTACTGAGCTTTAATACAAAATAGTGCTTTTTTAGGATACGGATAATTCAAAATTCATGACCAGCCAGAAAAAAATTTGACACTGAAAAAACATAACATTTCAGGAAAAATGTAGGTGGCCCTCATCCTTATTTCATTGCACTGTTTGTTTATTTGATCTTTGTCTCATTTCGCAGTGACAGTTTCTTCGAATTTTTAAATTATATTGGTCCAAGATTATTATTGTTATTAAATTACTGACAAACTCTATCCTATTCAAACAAGTTGTGAAGAATAATTCTCACCTGACAGCCTCAATAATAACTGGTTCTCCAGCAAGAGCTGAGCAGAACTCTGTCCTCTATTGTGGTAAATATCTACTCAGTATTTTCAAATGAAATTTAGGAATGTTATTTAGTTTGCAAAACATCTAATAATATTTTTTTTTTTCCCCCAATCTTAGTCCACAAGCCACTTTTGCTTTAATTTAAGTGTGATCCAAGTTTAACACCTCTTTGTCAGATGTTATGGAGGGGATCTTTTCTGATGCTTGTTAACTAAACAATTCAATTTGCTCCTTAGTGCCCAGATCTGTCCCTTTTGTCCTCCATATGAATTTTTTCTCAGATTTGTTCTGCCCACTGAATTTCACCTTTCCTTCTTTGTTACGTTTGGAATTATTTGTTCTATACTTACTCTGGGATTAATCTTCCTTGCCATGGGGCCAACCAAAAAACCCAGAGTCTGTATGCCTCTAGAAGAGGAAGAGATTTATTTCCTCCCTCTGAAAACTGAAGTCCTTTCATTTCTCCTCTTTCCCCAGCCTGAATTTCCTGTAAGCTCAAGTTCTTTGCAGACTAGATGGAGAGAGTACCTGATTCTTGTAATATTTCTACTTGCTTACCTGCTAGGAAATTAATCTTCTTTTCTCTCTCCTGTAGTTTGGGGTATAGGTATGAAAAACTTCTGCATAAAAGTATTTTAGGCTTCTAAATAAATTTACTTATGTTTTTCTTCCACATTCACTTTGCAGAGACTGACCTTACCTCCATGTTTAAAATTGGCTTTTCACTTTTCATATTCACTGGCCTAACCATGACCAAAATAATTAATCTGGTACATCTGTAATCTTTCACTAGGGTTCCTTTTTATTTTATTTTAAGAAAATTGAGACAAATTAGAAAAGGCATTTGGGAAATTTTCCTGCTTCAGAAAAATAAGATTAACTCACCGCTTGAACACTTTCCGAACTCTTTTGGCTCATCATTTCTCCAAAATAGCTCGATATAGAACTTCCAGATGAATACATGGACTTAATCTGTTAGTTTTGGCAAATATTAGTAGTGTTGAGTAGACTTTCTTCTCACTGATAATGGTTAAGCAGTTATGGTTGAAATTACTTTGTTGTTAGAACAATTTCCACATACATAAAAGGCTCTGAAAGGCTCCTAAACAAAGCCATGGGTACTAACAGTAATCTGACTCTCAGTTTTGTGGCACTATGTAGAAATTCTGAAAGTTCTGCGGAAATGTCAAATAATTTTGTTTCAGTGGTTTTTTAATTATAACTTTTCAATCTAGACTGTGAACCTTTTATCTTCCAATTCTGAATTTGTGAATATTAGCCTTACTTTAAATTTTTTGGATGTGCCATAAGCTTTTGCATGCAAAGCAAACAAACAGGAAGGGCAATTGACATCTTGGATAAAGACGAATTTTTGTTGCACCATCACAGTTGTGGAGTGCCAGGGATGCAGCTTGTAAAGCCCAGAGGGCATTATTGACCCAGTGTAAGGAGCAGAATTATGTGAGGGTCAGCAAGAAACAAAACTGTTGTTGCCACTAGAATTTTACTTTTGCCTGCTTGCTTTTGTTCAAGGTTTTAAAGTGCAACTTCAAAGTTAATCACTTGGCCTTTTCAATGTGAGGACAATGCAGGAAAATGCAGTTGCCTCTGCTTGCTTGAGAGATGTATTTGAAGGTAGAGGGTGTATTTTAAGATTGTCATATCTAACTGTTCCTATATCATGTGACTGAATTGTTTAAGATACTAGTAGAGATTTAAATAAAAATGGAGGCTGATTTTGGAGGGTGGGGGGAGGATTTTCTACCTGAAATCTGTAGGACTTCTCAGGCGAGACACTTGCTATCAGGTCAGTTGAGAACAGTTCAGTGTCTTCCCTCAGCCCTCCAGATTCTTGCTTTTCTGGTTTAAATGGATTTTAATCAGCTGGTTTAAATGGATTTTAATCCTCTGACATTTAACTATGTCCTGTAGTATTTTAGTGAATCCAAAGTGGAGGTTTGTAAGTGAGAAAGAAAATCTGTGTGTGAAAAATGTCCAGGGAGTGATCAGAGAAAAGAAATCAAAGCAGAAAAGAGAACTTAGAGTCATTTGTTGGGAGAAAATTAGCAAGTCAGCAATAGGCAATACCATTAGTATTAATAGTCAAATAATTTTAGTATGTCTCCTTGGCTTCCTAGAAGTAGTGTAATAAATGCTCAAATGATAAAAGCCACAGTTAGGTTTAACAAGCATATGCAGTTTTCACTTTTGGGAAAATAAAAAGGCACTAAATATTTACTTGCATTTATATTGCATCTCTTTTCTGTCTGTCATGGTGGTGAACAATACCTCAAGGACCCATTAGCAGTGGCAGCCATTCTTTTAAATTTTGGGTTGGCTTAAGTTTCCCACAGCTGTCAGTGTTTGATATTTAGAAGACTCCTATTATTTCTGGTCTTTTATTCCACCATGCGGAAGCAAGAAAGGTGATTGGGATTTTGTTGTGTTTATCTCCCACTACCTTGTCTCTCAGACAGAGATATATATTGTACTGTCCTCAGTGTTTCTGAACTCACAGTTGGCATTGTGGTTTTACCTGGAGAAAATGTTTGTGTTTTATGCATGTATATTGGGAATTTTCAAGAAGGGCTCAAGTTGGGCTGTAAACATTGAACGTGCGATCATTGAACGTGCAATTTAAAAAAAAAATCAAGTAAGCTAGGGCACAGATATCATATCTGCAAAGTGTCAATGAGATCAATTGCTCAAATACATTAATTGTAACAACAAGGTTTTAGATTACATCATGAAATACTGATAGCTTGGACTACTTTGTTGCCATCAGTTGATTGTGAATGGAAATCTGCATTAGAATCAGGTTCTGGGCTTCAGAGAAATTTTGTCTCTGAAGCTGCTGGTACTGACCATGCTGAAGGTGCCAGGCTGGATGGGTTGCCTGGTCTTGCTACTATGACTGTTGCTGTTTCCTCCATTCTGCTGATTTCAGTTGCAGCAGAATTAAGATGTTAATGAGCATTTTTGAAAATCTGTCTTTGTATAAAGAATGTGCGTGTTTTAGTAAAATCAAAGTAGTTTGCACAAGCCTAACTTTGACCTCAATTTACGAACCTTTAGAGTACATGATACCTGGTGACAGTGAATATAAACATGCAACAGATCTGGTTGAAAACAGTTTTAAGTACTCTATGTTACTGTTAAACATTTAAGGTTGTTAAAGTGTTCTTAGTGAACTATTTATAAAGATACCAATAATTCATGGGGTTTTTTATTTTGGCAGGGCTGGTATCTGTGATTTCTTCATTACTGATGGAAATAATTAAACTGACCATCAAAGGTTTTAATAGCTGCAGCAATTTATGCAGTTGCGTAGTTTCTGGCCAACTAAATGGCAGAACATGGTGGCCTCCTGCATGTCAACTTGTTACAGTAGGTGAATGGGTGCTTCCCAAAGAGGCTGATGGAAGTGGAATCTCCTCAGGAGCGTGGGGAGTCCAAGGGGATACACAGCTGGGCCATACCCTGTTTGTGCCAGGACTGCTTCCCCTCCAGACAAGAACTATAGAAAATTATCTTTCTCCCATGACTTGTGTTGTGGTTGTTATTTGTGGGATTTTACATAGTTGTAGCTCAGCTCAGTATTCTCAAATGTTTGGAATTTTCACTAGAAGTCCAATGCGTTCTAGAAACTCGTGGTATTAATTCAGGATTTCAGATAAACGAAGCATCTTCACAGGCAGCTCTGCAACTTCTGGATGGGCCTCTTTTGGCAAGAGCACTGCTTGAACATGACACAGCTTTGTGTGTTCAACCTCAAAATGAAAGCGCTCTTTTCCAAGCATTTACTGTGGGCAGAAATAATCATACGACAGCAAATATTGCTGGCCACAAGCAATTTTCTTCATAAACACATATCTGCTTTTTAAATTTTAGTGTATGTATTTGAATATTCCACTGCTGCTAGTGCTGAAGAGAGATTTGAAATTATGTTACTTTAACTTCATCCTGCAAAAGCATTGACGGTGGAGCAGCATTAGGACAAGTGGTTTTTAGGGTAAGGGTTTTCCAGGCAGTGATGGGCAAGGCAAGCACTGGAAATACTTCAGTTGTATTTATGTGAAAGGTGCTGGTCACATATAGAGGCTTGGCAGCAATACATTTACAGTGGGGTATGAGTAAAATAATGTGTTTTGCTGCCCACAGACCTGCATAGGCCATGGGTACCAGGAGGACAGTGACCACGTATAGCCCAAGTGCTGCCGAGGTACCTGCAGACAGGCCATGCGGCTTTTACCAGGCCTTTTGCCAGATAGGAAGAATTAATGAGACTGGGGAAATTCTTGAATTTCTGTCTACTTAAATAGTGGTTCATTTATTCAAACTTCTGGAAACTTAAGTTCATGCTGAATAACTTTGTTTAATTTTTCATTATGGATAGTGTCATTGCTTCAGCAAAAGCCCGTTTCAAAATGAAAGCTGTTTAAAGGTCAAACATAGTTTATAGCATCATTATTCACCTCGTGTTGGTTCTTTGGGAAGTGCATTCGGACACCTGATTGTTGCAAAAATATTTTCGCAAAGCAAAAGCTCTTTTTCTACGTGCTAGAAATGTTAGTTTTGAATTCAAGTGAAATACGTTATTTTACTAGGGCTGCAGAGCGATGTATGAAAAACAGATAAGACTAGTACTGTTTGTGCACTTTGATTTAATAAAGCCCATTTTTCTTTTGGAGGTACCTTTCTTGGCCTCCTGCCCTTCTTCCTCAAACAAAAGTCTTTAGCTACACATAGTTTACCAGCTTAAGTATACTTTAAAAATGGTAATTTAAAAGCCCTGTATAGCCAAAATAGCTCTGTTCCGGAACGACTCACAGCATGGTCTTTAAAACAGAACACCCAGCCACTAAGCTGTTCTGTGTCACCTCAAAACATCTGCTGGAAAACAAGGCTATAATAGATACATTGTTCTCAGATGCTCTTTTTTCTTTTTTCTTAAGTCTTGTTAAATAGCTTGTATTCCATTTCAGTAGAATAGGGCCCTTTTGCAGTAGGAAAAACTTTCCTTCAACAAGGATATTTCTGTATGCATGCGTGCCTGCACTTTCTTTTACATCTTTTCTTTTAAGAGACTCCAATTAAGAGCTAATCTAACTCAAATGGTGGCTGTTTATCCCTCTGAGCCATTTCTTTCCTGCCGTGCATATGGCTTCCTTCTTACTTCCCATTCCTTCAGTTGCACTGATGCTCTCGCCTCACTCTGTGAAAAAGGAGGGTGCTCATGCGCATGGCTGTGGTGCCTTTTCCCTTTCCTCTTTGTACCATCATGCTAAATGTCTGCCGCTTCCTAGGTTCTACTCTTCACCCGGAGCCCTCAAAGCAAGTGCCATTTGTTTCTCCTACAAACATACCCACTTCTGTGGTCCACGGAGTGAGAACACTGCCCTATGGAGGAGATGACCAGATCAATTTGGTACTTAATTGCTTAATTGGGTACTTAATTGCTACAGCGTTGGCTTTCATTCACAGCTCCCATCTCTCCTTAAAAGTAGTGTGTGAAATAAGATGAAGTATGCTTATCCTACAAGGAAGCTTTGTAGTGGCTTTTAGGTCTAAAGGTCTAAAAATTTAGAAGATAAAAATAGAAACTAAAGGTAGCTTTGAGATTCAGAGAGCCCGTAACCTGAGAGGACCCTTTGGAGGTAGTCAGCAGAGAAGGAATCTCCTGCAGCCTTTCTTTTTTATTCATCCTTTGATCAAGCGTGTTTGCCTCTGAAATGGCAAAGTTTAAAGACTGTCTACAAAAGCATCTGCTATGAACCAGCCCTTGAGAAATGACTGTATCTGTAGGCAAACTGGAAATAATATTTCCGCTGCCAGATGAACTTTCAGAGAGTTAAATTCTAATCACAGTGGGAAAAGGAAAAGGGAACGCCAAGTTATGAAAAACACTTTTATAAAAATAAAAAAATCTATTTCAAGTTAATTGCATTCAAGTATGGCTCATTATGTCCACTTACCAGCCAGGTTTAATGTAAACTGTGTAACCTGATGTCATTTAATTAGCAATAATTTTAATTCACATCATCATGTCAACTGTTTTCCCATTTCAAAACAGCTGGCCTACTGACTTCTTAAATTTAGACATGTTCAGACCTTTCATGTATCAAATACTATAAAAGTACTTGCATAGGGAAGTCAATACATTCATCTAATTAATTATAACTGTGTGATATGGAAAATGTTAAGATTCCTAAAACCATATTTTGTGTTTAATCATGAAAATTGCTTCTACCCTTATGTACATGCAAACATATGCTGTATGTCTGCCATTGTTGTACAAAAAGTACTGACATTTCTGATGATTTTTGATGAATTTGGGAATAAATAAAAGAACACACAAACTAGTAGTAAGATAATGCAGGTAGATATTCCTTGACTGTTGGTCTTTCATTATTTTTCAACAATTTGATCCACACAGAGTTGCAAATTCTTGTAGGAGCACCAGTCTCCCCAAAAGACTTGGGAACCGGATTGTATGCACTGCAAGGCAGACCCTTGCCATAAGCTGTTTTATTGTGCTTCCTGACAAAATAGCTGTAGTGGTATTGCAGCAAAAGATTATTTTAGTTTATAGCCAACTTCTGTCTGATAACTGGGCTTTGTTAAGGCTTTGTTTCCTTTGAATTCAGGCTTTCCAGTAAATAGAAAGAACAGCAAGATCAACCTAATGTTTTTAATCTCCACATTTTTTCGGTGATTGATTGCCAAACCACTAAATCTTTTGTATATCCACAAAGTTTTATACAGTGGAACTGTAGCTGTGCACCAAACAATGTGAAAGATCCCAAAGCAACTTGTAGTCATTTGAACTGTGTTTCCTTGGTGCTTATAGTTTCTGTTGTCAGAAGATCTGCATTTGCGTAGGCAGCATTCATTTTCCTGGTATGTGCCTAAATATGTGAATTTATTCTCTAGTTCCTTGGTAGATGATTCTTCTAATGAAGAATGTCAGTGTCTCCCCAGTCTCATCCCTGACTCAGCAGGATGTGATATTTTGGATACTGGAGTCTCCCTCCTGGCTCTTTTTGGTGATGGATGTTACCAACCATACATGGTCACTAGAGGTTCATGGCTCAGTGTCCTGCTCTTCTCCTGGCCATCGTCCTGTGGAAGGGAGACGAGGAAGGGAGAGAGATGGACCCTATCCTTGGACCACCCCTGGGATGGAGCCTACTGCTATTGCTGGGTTCCCTACACATGGCTACTGTGGAAAGAGCATGGGAGCCTGAACCCAGTGCCTCCACAGCCTTGCTGGCTGATGCATTACTTTCTGTCCTTGTCTTTTATTTTAGGTGACAATTTCCCTTTTGTACTTATGCTGGAGTTCTTTTATGATCCCTCCCCTTTCCCACACTGCTGTCTGAGTGAACTCCACACCTTGATGCCTTGGCAAGGACCCGATTCTCCTTTTCCCTTTTTAAGACAGGCTTTGATTACCCGTCCTTACGTGTGGTCATGCTAAACAACAAGCCATTTAATATTTGACTGCTCCAGAGCTTTCCATAAACCAAGTAAGTTAGACCCAAGCCCTGCCACCCCATGAACCCTTCCTCCTGCTTGTGTCATCCCAACACCTTCTGATCTGGGCTTTCAGCTGGGAGGAGGGTGGCTCATCCGGACCTGCCTCTTTCATAGTCTCACCTGGCCCTTACTGAAAGCAGCCAAGTTCCCCACGCAGGCAGCAACACTTTGTGTGCTGTCTGGCTTAGGCCACGGGATGGGGCCTTGCTGAACACTGCTCCTCGGGCTTTGGATGTGCTGGGGTTCAAGCAGCCATGGTGTCCTTACCACAGACAGTCTGTGAGCCTGCAGAGCTGAGCTCCGGGCTGTGCAGTGCCGAGGCTTGCAGCTCTTGCAGTCACGAGGTCGCAGATGCAGTCAAAATTGTTCTTCAGTGAGCAAGGGAAACTAAGATGGTAATCAAGATGCATCTGCAAACTGCAATCAGTCCTGCCATCCCTCTCCATTGTGAAGAGGGAAAAAACCAAAACCAACAAACCTGTTTGAGAAGTTGGACTTGGACACAGTGGCTGCTCACTTACAGATTTCTTTAGGATGCAGCTGCAGAAGCACCTTCTTGCAGTTGGGAGCACTAGGCATGTTCAGAAAAAACTGGAATACTGTGTATAGTAGGAATAAATTCTGGGGAATCAGTAAAAACACTTGAACATAATGGAATCCCTTTAATGTAATAATCTTAAGGAAGGAGGAGACTAGAGTAAGATTGCCTTTCAGTGACTATCCTTTGCAGTCATTTAGCTTTTCTATTGTAATTGTGAAAAAAAAGTTCTGTATCTGAACAGCATAAAAATGTGTCGTATTAATGCAACGATAGAGACATTTGTCCTTGATTTCTAACTGTGAAAATTTCCAAAGAATGCAGTCCAGGTTTCATCCTTTCTGGATCTAAGTCAGCAAGAGTTGCATTTATTTTCTTAGCAGTGTTTTCATTCCCAAAATGAGTGTTTATTAGAAATAGGTAACAGAAAGCAAGGTCATCTTGTGCCAAAAGATTCTTCTAACTCTGATGTGTTTTTGCTTCAGAAACTTTAGATGTACAAATATTTCTGTGGGTTTGGGAGGGAGCTAGCTGTTTCCTTTGAGATATCAATACAAGCATTTTGGGGCTAAATCCTTGTCTCTGCTGGGACACTGGAACAGGTTTCTAAAGCCCTTATGTAATTTAGGGTTCACGCCAGTGTTGACGAATGGACTTTAAGAACTGTCAGGCTTTGTAGAAAGCCTGGCTAGGATACTGGTGGGCTTGGCGCTTGAAGCCCAGATCCTGACCAGATAGGGACTGCACATAGGGAGGCCAGGCCAGGAGAACAGCAGAAGAAATTACTAATGACACCTAAAGGAGGAAAAAGAATTTGGAAAACATCAAAATTTGGTGTTCATGGGTTGACTGCCACAATTACAAAACTACATCAGTTTTCATCAGGTTTTCACTGACTGTTTGACTAAGCTGGATCCTATTCCTAAAGTATGGGGACTATGCTTTTGATCATTGGTATTGCAGTGAATTGAAAGGGAGATGTAAGGAAAAAAAAAGACAGAAACTTAATTCTAACTAATAAGCAAGAGATTTTATGATTAAAAAAAAAAAAAATTCTGGAGAAGAGTGACCTCTTTTGGGTTCACCCATTTTCATGTTGGGCCCTGAGCCTGCAGAAATTCGTTTTCCAGGGAGGAGTGAGTGTGACTAAAGACATGAGAACTCACTTTCCTCCTTGAGAGCCCTGAGCTGATAGTAACACTGCTTTTTCTTGCCTTATGCAAGACAAGGTTAATCGAACAGACTTCTCCCCTGTGGAGGAACATGGTCTGCAGAATTATGAGAAAGCTGGTGGTGTGGCTAGCAAAAAGACTTGTGCAATTTCCCAGCAAGTCCTAGAGGATTTCCAGTTGTTTGTTTTTCCTCCCTCTTCTTCAAAGTACCACATATCCCTCACATGATAGAGGTGATGGAGATATAAAAACCACAGAAGGTAGATTTATAGTCACCTTCCCTGTGTCGTAGGGCTTATCCTCACATTGTTTTCTTTCAAAGAACTCATCAGAGCTGGTTACGGTGAGGGAAGGCTGGCTAGCCACAGGTTTTTTTCACTGGGAAGAAAAAAATGGCCTCGGTATTGCAGCTCAACAGACTATGATGTTTAGGAGTAGGTATCTTTTCCTGTGAGTTACCAATTCAAACTACATCTGAATGAACAGGGTCCATGGCTGATTAATTACCTATGGGAAGTGGATTGATGTTTTAGTTTAAGGGTGAATTCAAAACCCAGCTGGAGCTCAGTAGTTTACAATCCCAGGAAAATGAAGTAAAAGAGGTCCTCCTAGAGGACTGGAACATATTGGTAATGGAATCTGGAGAAAATATTGCACCAGTGGTGTTTCACTTCATTCACATATAAAAAAGACAGGGTTTATTTCAGTGCTAGAAAAACTGACAATACAGCATTTAGCTTTGCTAATATACAAGCAAAAAATTATGTGCTTGCTTGTGAAACATTCTGTGTCATAATCCATCATCTTTGGCTCTTATCTCTCCCTTATATGGTATCTATTTCTGAAAAAACAAAGGCACCACATTCATCATTAATTCACAAAATATCAATTTAAATATTCTAAAACTTTCAAATTAAGAAAGCAAGCAAAGAGTTATCATTTCAAACTGTGAATTAATTCTTAAGTGACATGTAACCATTTGTAAGATCTGTCTATACATCCTGAAAGATAGATGTCCTAGTTTTCCACAGCTGGAGACCAGACTGCTTATTTTCTTCCTGAGAACAAGTACAGCCCTTGAAACTCTGCCCTGTGTTGCTTTTACTTACCTAAATGGGAAGGCGGATCCCAATGAAGAATTGCCAGTCCTCAGACATGGAAGCTGGAGCCGCAGTACTGGAGGCTGGTGCTGCCGTTGGCACTGCCCTGCCAGCCAGCCCTGCCCGAGGTTAATTAACAAAGAAGAGGCTTGACAAGCCCCTGGTCCCCCATGCAGTCACTTAAAATATTTATTAGCAACATGAACGCTGCTGGTACTATTTTACTTAAAAGACTTGCTGAGCCAGGCATAACCTCTCCTTTAAGCACAGACCTTTGAGGATCTGAAGGGTATGGTGACTGGCTATAAACTGAATAAACTTGCTGATGAGCCAAGCTTACTTTTAACGTTGCTTGCTTCTAGATTAACTATGGAGGCTTCATGTACAACCTTCTCCATCCCTAATTTCCCAGGAAATATTGAGGGAAAGGGCCACGTAACAAAACCCAGCACGCTGTATCTTGGGTTGTTACAGAGACAGAGTGGTAAATCTAAGATTTTAACGGTAACAGAGAGCTTTAGGACTACTAATGCAACAAATCCAGAAAGCTAGTTTGGAGAGGAAAGAGAAGAATGTTTGAAGTACTAAAATTGTATTTATTCATTTTTTAAAAAATCAAATCCCATGTTGTTGCTGTGATTTAGGAGTGCTCCTGGTTTAACTGAGCAGGGTCCATCATACCACAGGCTGCCACAAGATCTAGACAAAAAGCAGTCAGCAGATTTTTCAGAAGTTATCAGTTGCAAGGTTAAAACTGCACAGGAAGCACAGTTTTCTTGGGGATGGATTATTTCAAGCTCCTAGAACAAACTTCCACAGGAAGCAATAAACACCTTAAATGTAATTTTCTTTTCCAAATGCACTTTGACCTTGTTTTAGTAACAAATATAGTATATGTAGGGAATTAGAATAACAAACTCTATTTGACACAATGAGTCCTTGCTGACGAGTATGGAAGAGTTTTTGGTCACTTACAAATGCTCACTTTTTGCTCACTTACAAAAACTGCAATTAACAGGACAATAAATGTATTTATTGACTTTGTAAAGTTAGAAGTTTATAGTAGTACTGTGGAGTAGCTTACAACATTCAGCTAATTAAATAATACGATAATATATATATGTATAATCTAGACTGTGTTACTTCTAAAGAATAGATCAACTGCATTTCTTGTTTAGATGTTCTGAAAAAAATCTAGCTGGGGAAAAAGTATTGCTTTTAGAGCAAAATTAACATTCAACATTGAAGAATAGTGCAAGAAACACTGCTGAAAAAATTTACAGTAAGCCAGTAATTCTTACAATCTCACAGTTTGTTAATAAACCCACAAGAAGTGTTTTCTTCTTACTTTTTGAATATGTTAGGCCTCCTTTTGAAGACATATCATTGCTTCACCAGTAGCAGTGCTATTTCCAGAGAGGACATTTCTAGAGACATGTATCTATAAAGAAATTTTGTTACATTCTCTCAATTCCCATACACACTCTCCGGAGATGTCATTACTGGCAAAACTTAATTCTATCATGAGATTCTTTAAACTACTAAACTACCCCTACCTAACGCAATTGTTAAAAACTCTATTTTACATATGCGCTTATAAAACAGTTAAAAGCTGTTCTGTGAGTATGACTTGGCTTTTTCTCAAACATAACAGCAAAAGCAGTTACAATAAAAAGTACAGAGGAAAATTATTAAATGTTTCATCGTTTGTGACTCTGTAAGAAAGGAATTTTCTCTTAACCTTAAGAGAAAAGCTAAATTACTGTATCAGAAACTTGTACTGAAGGTATCTTCATCTTTGGACCATCAAGCAAAGACCGCACAAATTTAAGTACAAGTATAATGATTTTGGTAAAATAAAGGATAAGAGAAAAGGTAAAATAAAAATAAAATAACTCCTACTAGAAGTAGTAGTTCTCTTGCACTGAGGCTGTTTGTCTGTGGTTCTAAAAGGCAGTTTTGTCCTTTTCATTTCTGTTAAATAATCTGGCTTTCAGGAAGAACACATCTCCTAAAGACAGACTCGACCTTTTCTTCAAGCTACTGCTTTGTTTACTGTAACAGAAACTATATACAAGAACTTGAAAATGCTATGCTTTTCAGCCAGCTCTGTCATATACCGTAGCTAATACTGAATTTAGAATGTAATAATGTGAAACTGACCCCCACCAAAAATATAGCAGGTTTTAAGGTTTATTTCTGAAACGTTGATATACACCATAGTAATTACAGATCTTTTTTAAAGGTTATCATATTAATGAAATGGGTTTAAGTTTTAATATGATGACAAAACTATAGATACGAAGATATCTGAATGTTGTAATAATTCTCTGTCGTCACACTGCCATGCAGGTAATGGTGTTTCAGTCTTATTTCTGGCCAAGTAGGGAGAGCTAAACATGAAGAGACAGAAAACTATTAGGTTGCTAATCTTATTCTTTCAGTCAAACTAATATCCAGTTCACACAGTAAATACTTCTGTCTTGCAACCAGAATTATGCTGGTAATAGAATATTTAATGGAGCTTCAAATCATAAGATCTGAATAAATCTCAGAGGTAAAGGTGCAGCATACACAGTCAAGTCAACAAAAAAGTTCAGTAAGCTGACTGAAGAGTTATAAGCTGGTAGGTACCATTTGTGTCCTTCAAGTGCAGCAAGAATTAATTTAGTTCTTAAAAATATAGTTTTGAGTAACAAATTTATTCTCATATTAGTAGAAAGTAAAACCATAGGTGGTGACAGCTACTGAATGGCTGCTATTTGCTGATTTCCGTGAATAATTTTTATTTTGCATCTGTATTGGATGGAGACATAGAGAAGTAATGGTGATGATAATGTTTTTAACAGCACTAAAAAATTGATTTTAGTATAGGTATGGGCAACATCAAGCCTCCACTAGGCCAGTATTTATAAATAGCAAAATTTAAGACAAATTTTTAAAGATCACTGTTGTGAATAGCAGTTTTTAACTTGCAGATGCTAGAATAGCCTGGGAAGACATGCTATTTGTGAAAGTATTAAGAACTGAGTGATTGTTTTCATCAGGACTTATGTAAAAGCAATTATGAAGAACCTGATTACCTGTGTAACCTGTGAACTAAAACTAACAATACAGTGTCCATTTCAATCAAGTGAAAATAGGTAGCAAGAACGTGTATTAATCTTTCACAAATGAGTTTGATTTTTTTGTAAAATCCATAGAGAGATGTAAGGGCAAATAAGTGAACACACAGTTACAGAAGTAATAAATATTACAGAGGTTATTAAAAGTACCAACCTGTTTTATAAACTGTGTAGCATTAAAAAGTTCACTGCAGCCATACAGGACATGTTTGCCTTGTTTACCCTAAAAAAAGGCAAGACAGGAAAAAATCAAGTGTTTAACAAACAGCATAAGTGGCTTAAACTAACTGTATACCAAAAAAACAAATCTTGATGATGTTGGAATACACTTTTGGTTGAAAAAGGAATAGTTATTCCACCAGAAAAAAAAAATCCAAAACATAACTAAAGTGGAAAACGAGAGACCAGAGGCAGAAAGAAAGTGGGAAAAATGGGGCATTTTACACATTTAAAGACACTAGAATGCTAAGATCTCTGATGTATCTACAAATGACTTGGGGAGGCAAACAACCTTACTTGAGCAAACCCTACCTCCTAAAATAACCAGGCACTGTGTTAAGAATAGTAACAATATATTCACTGTTTATGTTGCATTAGAGCCTGTAAACTTCAACCTGTAATTCATTTCCATATGATGATGATGCTAAAAACAGCACTTCTTTTTGTAAAGAGAGTCTGAAACAAAATGTTGATTTCAATCAGATGCTTAACAAACCTAGTTTGCAGTTTAACAGTATTCACTTGAGTAAGGCTACCAAAGTGCTATGTTAGCATTTTGGAAGTGAAAATTATTTTAAGTAGTAACATCATTTCAGACTGAATTTATTTCCAGTGTTGGGCTAATAATCCCATGGTTCTTCCAAAGGTCAAGCATAGGCTTGAGAAATCTGTTTCACTGTTATTTTGCATTTTCCCATGTTAGGTAAAACTCACTTATTAAAGAGCAAAACAGGAACACAAGCCTTGACAAAATGATTTTGTTTCATATATATTGACCATTGTGCTGTTTCAGCAGAAAGTAATGGAATCAGATTCAAACAGTCCTTAGCTGGTGGTCACACGCTAATTGGGGAGATGGTAATCCTGGTTCAAATCCTCATCTTTATTAATTTTGAGTGGTTTGTGGCAATAAACTATTCTCATTGCTGATCAGCATCTTGAGCTTGCATCTTCCCACATTTCAGGCCAGTTTTTTAAATCTTGATCAAACAGGCCTGGTTTTGATCTAAACTAGTATTTTGACAGATTCCATTTCCAGCAGTATGACTCAATAGCATTTTTTTCTGCCTGGTACCAAAAAAAAATTTTAAACTATATAGATAATTGTGAAACGAGACTGTTGTCTTTCAGACAGCTCTAAAATACATTAGTGTACACTTCCAGTCTGTCATATATATTCTTCCAAAAGTGTAATTTTTGTAAATGTATGCTTTTAATTGAAGTTAATTACTTAGTCCATGCAAACAAAGAGCTGTATCTCTAAATAATTACTGGAGACAAGTTGAAACTGCTTAACATCTAAAAAAACCCCAAACCTCAGTACTATTCAAAGTCCAGTATTTTTTAATGATGGAAAAAATATGCTGCATTTAAATTTCTTGTTCTTAAATTTCAGATTATCAAGCAGTACCTTTCGAACCAAATGGAACTGAAAGAACATGCTGAATTATTTTGTACAAACCAGAATGCTAGCCTCCTCTTAGAGGTTCCCTATGGCTTGCAATTTTAATGACACATTTTCAGCATGTTGAACTGAACTTGGCCAATATATTTATTTTAAGGCACAATCTACCTTACTGACATAAATATTTGCTTTTTGATGATGTGAGATAGTCCACTCTAGCACAGAACTTCAAATAATTGGATTTGAGGGTTCCTCTTAATTCTCCTACAAAAAAAACCCAGAATGTCAAAGCTGAATGAACATTGCTTCCTGTTTTAGAAAGTTTTAAAATACTTTCTCTGTGCTTTCAGAGTCAAACTGGCAAAACAGATAGTGCTTAGAAAAATAAAGCAGTGAATAAAATCTTTGTGGTATCTGCTTGCAAGAACAGAGCTGTTGATTTTTCTCTTTTTATATTCTGGAGGAAGACTGATCGAATATTAGAATAATTAATAAGCTACATCTGTTGAAACAACAGATGCTGGAAGTGTACTGCATGGCAAAGCAAATTTTATTAGATAAGCCAGTAAAAGTCACCTGGGAAAGGCAGACAAATCTCTGGGGGGGTGGAAGGTGGAATTAAGCCTTTCATTAACCTTTCTTGTTTTTTCCAGAGCAAATGGCTAAGTGGAATAACGGTGAGGGAGTCTTCCCCCTTGGGAGGTCACCTCCCGCTGACCAAGTATGCAGTCTGATTGGAGAAGCATACAGCACTCTTCAGCTGTGAAAACTGATGATGCAGAAACCTCTGCCCACAGGTTCCAGAAGAAAAACTACGTCCTAATTCTGACTCTCCAAGAGATCTAACATTACCGTTCCTGTAGTTTTCAGTTCCTTCTGTCCTCTCCATCTGTTTATCAAGTGACCTCCCATTTGCCTTTTTATTTCTCAAACTTCAGCTTCCTGCCACCTTGTATGAAGCACTGAGTGTTTGTTGTCATGCAAATGCTCTGTGTATACACATATATATGTATACGCATAGAGAGCAAACCTCAGCTCTGACAGCAGGCAGCTACGTATCAGAGAAGTGTATTAGCCTCTAGGGGATTCAGAGTTTTATTTTAGTAGGAAGTAACAAACATGCATGTTGCTGGGCATCTTTTGAATTGATATGGCACCTGAAGTGGCTTTGGGTAAACTAAGGAGTAAGCCAAAATTTAACAATGCACTCTGTTACAGGCAGATGCCCCGCTGAATGCTATAATTAGTTATCAAGAGTGGTAAGTGCTAAGCCGAGCCCAAATAATTTCTTTTTAACTTACATTCCTCTTCTTATCCTTTCCCCTATCCAGACCAGCTCTGTTCCAAAATGACTGCTTGTTAGAGGGAGAAAACAACTTGGTACACATGTTCTGACTTTGCATTCTTTAAGATTTACCTGGACATAAAACTCTCACGTACTTGTTTTGTGGAAGAAGTGTTTTTCAGTGACTAAGGCTCCATATTTATTCTTTTCTGTGAAAAGCCTCAATCCAGTCCATCACAGGACAGGACGATTGTAGCATGAACAAGGTTAAGATTGGGAAGGAAGACTGGTATGCTGCTGCTCTTAAATAATTTATTACCTGCTTCAAAATTTTATCAAGGTTCCTGTTGTACTTTCTTATTCCTGGAAAATGCTTGAATCCCACCCCTGCCCCTCAAGAACTCTAATGATGTTACTTTTCTCCATCCACTGATTTTTGGTGTACGTGTGTTCTGCTAGGCTGGCCAGCTGGAACCAGAGAAATTAAGTCTGTTACACTAGCATTACATAGTTGTTTATACATTTTCTTCTTTGTGCATGTAACACCTCTTATGATTTCTACGCAGAATCAAATGATGCAGCACATCAAGAATGAGCTAACTCATTAGCAAAACCTTCTAAATGTGGGAAAATAATAAATGGTCAGTTACTGATGCCAATCTGATCTCTGCTCTGATAGGCTGCATAGTATTTGCATTATCCTGGCTTCTGAAACAACTGACAATAGGCTCAAGATTGTTGTAAACTAAGATACTGTTATCTATAGGCCTTGTTTTGAACTGATTTTATATTGCTAAGTTACGTGTGTAAAAGTACTTTAGTATCTCTTGCAAGATCTATGAAAACTAGACAATAATGAGTAGTTCCTCACCTTCAAGACAATGATATGCTAGAGCTGCTTTATTTAACAACAGCAGACAAAAACTAGTAACAGAACTCTAAAACAGTATGAACAGCCGAACTGACAACATTTGGTGTGTCAGTACAGAAGACAGGTTAATTCAGTCAGCTACATCTGCTGACAATTTTCAAACCCATGTTAAGTGTGTATGAAGACAAAATAAAGCAGAATGACATTTATTTACTCAATTCAAAAGTGCAACATGAGCAAACTCACCAGAAACAGTAACTCTTTATTGGTGTGAATTAATAATCCACACTTTCTACTGATTTCTTACATACTTTTTTCCCCCTGACGGATGGTAAGGCTAATTTCACAGACCTAATCTTCTTAATACTAAACGTTAAAGAAAACCTGCTAAAACTGTTTCTGGCAGTAAGTCATAGACTACAGCTGACAGAAGTGCACATACCTTTATGTAGTCGATAAGATTTTGATATTCAATATAGTTGCCTCCTCCAACTACAAACACTATCGCCTAAAAGGTAACACACACATAATCAGAAGACGCATTCAAATTCTTAGTATTCAGTAGTAAAATATATATCAAATCATTAAATCTACAGCAAAAATAATCCTAATCACACTGCAGTATAGTAAGAACTGGACACAGAATCACTAGCTTCCTACCTGAAAGATAACAGAAGAGTTTTAGTAGGATGCAGAATAGCAAGCTGAGAGCTTTTAACATGTCACTATCTTCTAATAAGGAATACTTGAAACGTAAGCAGTTTCAACATGTTACATTTTGTGCAGAGATGTCTCCAGTGTCCATAGCAACAGTAAAAATTTTTCCATGGATGTTTAAGAATTAGTTTGGGACACAAAATACTTCTGTTATAAAGGAATACACTTTGCTGTTGTTTTTCCACCTCCTGCTTACTACCGGTAATAATCTAATATTACAGGTAAAGGCCATCAGTATTTTCTGGGCTATGTTTAAAAGAGAACAATTAATAGAAAAAGGAGACTTTGGAGTTGCATAACTTTTGTTAACATTCACTATCTAAAATTGTTTGACTACGCTATACCAATTTTATATAGACTTTATGTTACTACTGACATTTTTGCTATGACCATCTGCTAGTCATATATATGACATCATATGGTATTTCTTTTGTTCAGGAGGATAATCAGGACATTTCAAGAGAAATCTGAGACATGTATATTGCCAAGGCAAAGATTTTGCTTATGAAACTAGGTAGTAAGATCAGAGAAGTAAGACTTTATTATTTGCAAATATTTACGTTGAAAAATACTGAAAGCTATTGGCATTTGTATAAAACGACAACATTTGTTGTTTTGCTTTTCTCCTTTAATTGCAGAGACTGTTTAAAATCCTGTCACTTAAATTAGTGGTCAACACCGCTGTTTAAGGCTGAACAAAGGATTAAATCTAGAGAGCATTCTAAAGGTCTGGTATGAAAATAGGGGGTTTAAATTGCTGAGTATCCAATTAGGATATTAATAAATCCCTGTAATTACCTTCACAAGAATTCTCTAGATTTTTTTCCCCAGTATTAGTTAATGCTTACATAGTCTTTTGAAGATGAAAAGACTTTTTCAAAATAACAGCTAATTATAATTAATACTAGATATAATTAGGCTAAATGGTTTCTGCAAACATGACCCCTTGTTTTCCTAATCATGATCCTCAAAAATGACTGGTACTTCAGGATTTTTTTTAAAACACAGGAACATTGAAAAATAATTTCTACGTGACTTACCTCCTGGAATGGATTTTTGTTTCTTGGAACTGAACTATAAAAAGAAACACAAACAAACTACAACTTAAATTTTATTAGACATTAATATAAATACACGAAGTAAGTATCATGTACACATCATGTTTATGGAATACTATATAATGTTACACAAAGATACAAAATAGAACAGTAATTGCTTTTCTGCATTCATTCTCCAGGTATTTTATTTAAATGATTTGTTATAGAAAATCATCTACAGGACTCAAAACATGAGCAAACAGGAGTTTAACTTCATCAGTTTTAAGGTTGCTGTCTGAATCATAAGCTTTATGGCAACACTTAATTTAGAGTTTAGAAGTTCTAACTATAGTGCTGCTAGCTAGGAGCAAATACAGTGAGTAAAATATTTCATCAGCATTAGCACAGTTCATGATGCAAATCCTGCCTACTGGAATCTTAACTAGGTAAGCCCCTCAGTTTGCAGTGCGTGCACACATACTTAGTGATGCTTCAAAATCACAAAAGCTACCATAGGCAGCAGGTATGTGTTCTGCAACAACATTAGGATTAAAATGATTTAAGGAGGAAGAGGTTAAGTTACAGTTCAGGTGGTACAAACTCTTCTCCATTTGAAGACACAGTGCTAGCCACAGGGAGGTAGCAGGCAGAGAGGGAGAAACCTCTTTTCCTGCATCACCTTGCACCTTCAGGAGGAAGGGAAAAAGAGAAAGTTCTGAAGGGTCAGTCTGCTCTCTCATCCTTTGCTCACACACTACCACTACCTTTCTGCCCCATACCGGCCTGCAGCCCTAGGCAGCCAAATACTTCTTATGTTCTAACAGATTAAAAGCATTGCAATTGCATCTTTTGCTTCAACTTACCTTTTCCCTTATTTCAAGCTTTCTGAGTAAAAAATAACAGTTGACCACAGATTCCAGTGTATCAGAAAAACAGGTTTTAAGAGGGAATGGCTCTCTCTAATACGTTGTTTTATCTGTCATGAATACTACAGACTCCCCATAAGGAGAAAAGTTAGCCCAATTCTCTTGTGATTTGGATATGATATGACGAATCCACATATATTTTGTCATCCTTCCAGAGGGCAAGGTCTGTTTATACTTGACAGGCTTTACACAGAATGTGAAGATACTGTTTTGCTAAGACTGAATTACAGCAATGCAGTTCCTACTCTATTTAAAAAGTAACAGATGTGCCAGTATTTCTTAAAACAGGAGTAGGTTAGGAAAAAAAAAAAATCAGTATTTTTAAAATATCATTCCATTAATATACTATTTGATATTGTTATTTTAAACTAGTAATATTTTGTCAAGCCTTTTTGTCAAACCTATGTTTTTTTATCATCTATATAAATATTTGAAGGGAGAATTAGATAAACCCATATATGGCTAGAGTAGTTTTGTTGCCATGCTCAAATATGATTTAAGGAATATAGCTTGAGTTTATTTACAAAACCCCAACAAACCCCATACCAGAGATTGTTTTTCCTTATGATGATTATTACAGCTACACAGAATGGCACGTCGATGAACTGCTCTAAATGCCTATCTTTACATTGTTTAAAGCAAGAGAAAAGCTAGATGGAGCGGGTAAAAACGCATATTTATGTGAAAACCCGCTGGCTTTAAAAAACCTTTGCACAGAATCCTCCAAAAATTAACAAAACAATGAAAGTTGTAACTAACAAGAAACATAAAATACTGTCAATTATGTATCTTCTCCATTTCTAGGATAAGTGAGATTATCAGTTACAGTTATTGGTTGATGACATAAAGCAAGAGATATAGATTTGTAAGATTGTAGTGGAATTCCTCTTCTCTTTTATTCGCAAAATAAACTATACCCTCCCTTCAGATGCACACGAATGTAAAATGTGCACCTGCCTACACAAGAACAAATGCAGTCAATTTTTAATGATTTTTTTTCACTGTTAACTTTGTAACAATGTAAAATTTTAACTGTTTAAAAAGTGATAAAGAAATTTTGGTGCACTATGCGATGACCTTTTAATTTGACAGTGAAAATCCAAAAAGTTCCAAAGAAACCAACCAGTACAGCTAAAGAGAATTCTAACATTTATTTTTGCTATATATTAGCACACACTCCTGTGACTGAACCGATGTACGTGTCAGCAGCATGTTCAGTCAGTGGAACAAAAGATTTTTTTTTTTGTAGTGTTATAAAAATTTATCTGGTTGATCCAAGTTCCTGTTGTGAATTCCTTCAACACCAACTGTCTTGACTTAGAATTAATGATTAAAATTAAGTACTTGTAGTCAGAGGTAAAATAAACCCAGATTTCTTAAGTTAGCCTTTTCAGAGGGTACAAGGAAACAAGCAAAACTCATAGTAAACTCACCTGTCACTGCCTCGTAGCATCTTGGGATCAAAATACCGGTAGTCATCTGTCTCCTATTCAAAAGTATGTTTTTATCTCAAAAGATGGGAATTCTGGCTTATGATTTCTGCTTGTGTCTATTACATTAAACACCATTCAAAACAACATCATTTCTCATTTAGCAGTCACATAATTAAAAATTAATTGTGCTGTCCACTAATATTTATAGTATTTGTGCATAACTGAACTGGTACAGAATAAACAGCAGTCAGAAAGCTATGAAGGCTGCTATTGAGGTTTTTGTATCTGGTTCATCTAAAATCGACTGTTACACACTTTCCAAAAAATATGCTGGTTGCATAATAAGTCCCAACAGAAAGGCAGTATGCAGAAAGAAAAGTTAAGGTGTCACCAGCTTTAGAGGAACATCACATGGTTAGTTATAAATGCTAAAATTTTCCAGGTTACAGAAATCTGCTATTGATTTAATATAAAACAAAGCACTTCTATGGCAATGAATACTAAATACAAGATAGATCAAAATCTGCTACTGTTATGTAACTTATCCTTTTTGTTTCATGATTTATGACTCCTATTAAACCAAAATTAAGCTCTTGAAAAAGAAATGAGTTCCACAAGGATTTAAAAAGTCTGTCTAAACTATACAAAAAAATTTTTTCTTCACACAGAACACTGAGGTACTTCCAATATTTTTATTGGCAACAGGCAGGATTTTTACCAATTATTATGGATGGAAAACAAAACTTCCTAGTAACTCCTTCTGACAACTAGTTGGCTTTCTTCTGTTTCTATACTACATTTTCATCCAGGTACTATGAAGTTTAGTTTGTGGATAAACTGTGTGCAGGACTACAGTTGATTTCATCTGGGTGCTTACATGCAACATGTCTCTTGTTTTGATGATTCTGTAGAGCAGAAATAATTCTTGAATAATAGACATTATTTGGGGAATTTCTTAGAGCTCACAAAGCATGACTATCTCAAATACTACAAAATATTTAGTATACATGTGGTGGTTACACACACAGAAAATAAATCTGTTTGATAATAAGGACTTTAACGTAATTACAGAAAATATGTCTCTTATCCTCAAATCTGGCTTTTAAAAAAATTTAATTTAGATCTCATTTCACACTGAACCTCTGTAAAATGCTTTTATATGCTCCACCGGGAATTTCAACTGCATTTGTAAAGTCTGACAGCATTCATGATTTTGGCAGCCTTGTACATAAAGGTGGTATAGCAACTTTGAAGTAATGAGAGAGATGGGAATGGATACTGCTAGACTAAAACTGGTATTAGAAAAACCTCTATCTCAGACAAAGAGCTGCAGCTTCCCTGCTTGTTAGAATGAATTACAGATTAATGCCAGAACTAAAATCAAGAGTTAAAAAACCAGTATCATCACAAACATTTCCTCCTGAATGTATTACTGCTGTGTTTTTTCGCTGTGGGCTTGTGTAAGTAGACATACAAAAAGTGGTAAAGTAACAGAAATGTGATAAGCTAGTTTATTTTTTTTGTTGTTTAAATACACCATTCCTGCTGAAATCAGTTCTGAGGGTGCAGGGAAAGAAACCCTACTAGATTTTATTTGCTTTAAGAAATAGCTAGTCTGCCAATAAAAACAACCGTATAGCGGTTTCCTTAGACACGACTGAATTTGTGACTTTCCTAAGCAATTCAAAGATAAAATTTATAGTTTTGAAATTTTAAACCTATTTTTCAAGATTTAAAATTAAAATGGAAAAAGACCCATGAAAATACCCTTGTCTTTCAGTCTTTGTTTTTCTGTAGAAGCTAACGTGACTAGTTTGGATTAAGGAAATCCCCCATTTTTAGAATTTTAATTGTAATGCATGGAAGGTAATCATACAGTATATCCTAAACCTGAAAGATACCATATTCACTGAAAGGCATGATATTAACTAAAATACAGTTCCATTCATATATATTACAAATAAGATTTATCTACCTCTTCAGTCAACACAGATGTACATACTGTACTGACAGAGGCTAAACCCCTTTGGGCCTCTGTCATAAAAATATTAAACGTTTACCTATCAAAGATTTTCCTTACTACAGAATCAAAGTACTTTGTGGAAGATACTTAAAAGACCCTCCATATTTCTATAGCAAGTGGTGGTCAATTTCATGGGTTAAAATTTGCATATACTTGACAATATTTTTTTTTGTGTTAGAAAGGTTTATGGTTTTAATCAATCTCTATTTAACGATACCAAAATAAAGCAACTATGTTATTAGATTTATGAGCAGAATATTCCTTTATGAAAACAGAGGCCCCAAAGCAACTGCTTAAAAACCTGCTTTGACCAATAAATGTTACTATGAAAAAAACAAGTAATGGATTACTTTAAGGTCATCAGTGAATGTTGCTGAGTAAGTATTTCAAGAAATGTAACTACAGGTTAAACAATCTAGACAAGTTAAAAAAATTACAGGATGGTATTACTGTCCGTAAGAACTGTTCTGTCCCTGTTTCCGAAAAAGTTGGAAATCACAGGTGTAGACTCATTTATCCTTCTAAGACAAAAGCAGGAGCAGGGACAAATAACACAGAAAGAGATTTACAGACAACCCTACAGTTTTGCACAGCATATACATTCTGAATAGGTTTAAAATTTCAACCGACAATAATATTTGTGAATGTTGGTGGTTACAAGTTGTACAGTTCACATACTGTTGCATTTTATATTCAGAAATTAATTTATTTACATTCATTGTAATAATTGACTTCTCAACAATCTGTTGTAATTTTGCATTACAACTTTTATCTGTATACGTATTTCACACAATAATCACTGTGGCTAGTAATGTTCAATGAACTATAAAGGAGATTTTTTTTTTGTGTTGTAAAAAAATAAAATGTCAAGCTTTTTCCCCTCCCTTTGTATTTTGCCAGCAGTGCAACAGTTTCCTATTCTGAGGAATAGAAGAGGATCTCAAACATCAGAAGATAAATACAGGCCACAGTGGTGTATTTTTACACATTGACCTTTTCCAGATACAATTTCACTTCTGTTGATGGTACAGCAAGTCTAAGCATACTCCACAATGACTCTCTGGCTTGTTTCTGTTAGCTGAAACTTACTCAAGAAGTTGCTGTCAATTCTCCTGAAGGTTAGGAGAATCGTTCTTTACAGCTTGCCTGGTCTCCCATGACTTGAAAAGTAGGACTCCTTGTTTTGAGCCATGAATTCTAGTCCCTGACATGGCAGTGAAACATGAAGCCACTGGCAGACTGGCTCAATCTCTGCTTTTTCAAGTGAGCAGATCAATGTTTTCTCTAAATTATCAAAGTGATCATGGCTGTTTTCTACTAAATGAAAAGTGACAATATCCCGTCAGCAAAAAACCCCCCATATGTCTTGTAATCTTTTCCAAATCAATTCCTAAACTTTTAGCTTGAAGAGGCTAGTGCTTATTTTTTAAAAAAAATGTTTCATTTTTCACCTACTTGTAAGTTATCTGTAGTTTTTAATTTCACCTTTCTGTATTAAGTGTTCTGAGTGACCTCTGCTGGTTGACTAGATGAAATTAGCCCTGTACATCATTTCTGTCTTGCAAATAGGGACAACAATCCATGCCACTGAAAACAGTGTAAATTTCTTTGTCTGTTAAAGCAAATTTTTTGCTAACAATCATGACATACATCATTTATGAAGTACAGTTTAAGAAAAGACAGGATTACTTGCATGTTAATAATTTTCATATTTTACCATTATTTATCTCTTTACATACAGCTAATACTTGAAGGTGAAAGTGGACTAAGAAGAATGTTTTAATCTAGTAACCAGTGTGAAATAATTCAATTGTATCTCTCTGCCTGACAATGATGTCATTAAAAAAGGAAGACTGATATGCTGTGGCATACATATTACAGCTTTCTAAATGACTTTTAACACCTGATTTTTTTTCAAAACAAGTTTGTGCACACTCATTTCATGTAATGAGTTCTGCAGGAAGGAGGTACACAGCAAGAAAAAAAGGCTACTTTGACTACACACTATGTATAGAAAGACTTATGGTTATTTTTAGCCGTAAATTCTAGCAAATATCTTGACTATCTAGTTAAAATTTAAGTGTTTAAAAAGTTTGTAACTTATGTAAGTCTGAGTAAATTTTCACAGAAACAGACGACCTTCCTGACACAAAACCAACTCTGCTTTGCAAACTGAAAGACTGCATGAGTACTAAAATATCTTCCTGTAAATAGCAAAGCTTTAAAGACGTGGGAAGCAAAATTTTCTTTAACATACTTCTCTGTAACTATTTTACTTCTGAAATTGTGCTCTTAAAAAAAAATCACCTTGACGTAAAGAAAATTTCAGCCCACAGTTTAACTTTTAGAAATTTAGGAGCAACAGAAACTCAGTACAGCACAAGAATAACAGAAACTCAGAACAGACAAAACCCTCAAAAACATTAGTTCCAATAATAAATTGTCATTGTTTAGAAACTATTTTTAGCCAAAAAATCTCATGAAATAGTTATGAAAATGGCTCTGTTCTTGGGAAACAGCATGATTAGATTTAACTCCATTACCATGAAGAAAAAATCCATGGCATATTACATATCACAACCTCAAGATTTCATTTGTTCCACCTCCTTTCATGTGAAGGCAGTTATACTCACAGGGTTTGACTTCATTTCCATAAGGTTGTCCAATATACGTGTGACTGGTAGATTCTGTAAAACGTGAAATTAATGGAATGATGAAATGCTTACTAAGAATTATTCACAAGCACACATTTATGGAACGGTTTACAGGGCATTTGAAATCCTAGTTTAAACAGCTTTCCCCTTATATTTTGGAAAGGCTGAGCATTGTTATCATCACCTAAGTTACTTTTCTGTAAAGAAAATGCAAACACCTGAGGAGCATCTTGGAAGGGGATGAACAGAAAGTGCAAATAAAAGTGTGAAGATAGGAACAGAGTTGTATTTACGTATTATATGCAGACATGTGATGATGTATCAAAACTTGCTAAAAAAATACTTTGCAGTTTAAGGAAAGAATTTTAAAGCTGAAGATGAGAATTAAGGGTATTAAAGCTGAAGATGAGAATTAAGGGTGCGATTATAAAAAAGAACTAATGTGGTCAAAGAAATGGGTAAATAAAGCATCCAAACAAATGTTTGGATGAACTGAAAAGGAATAAACTGGGGCGAGATTCAAGATGACTTCTACTTATTTAAGATGAGAAATGTTAGCTTGGACAAAAGATCTGAAGTATTAAACAGTCAAACCACTTTAGTTATAATAAACTGAAGAAGAGTTTACATAGCAACGGAACTGGAAATGTGTCTTGTTGACAGAATATATCAAAAAAGGACATTCCAAAGGATGAGCTACAAATAACACTGAAAAACACTTAGTAAAAAAACAACGTAAATCCCGGAATGACCGAATGAGAAACAAAAAGTTAGCTTTAATGGAAATACCACAGACCTACACCAGGCTTAAAAACATGAGGAAGAACAGGATTTTATTTGGCTAGACCAAAAGACCTGGAGGACAAATTAAAAGCCAGAAAAAAAAAAAATCCTGAAAACATCGGCATTGTGACTTCTTACTCACTTAGAACCCAAAACAAAGCAAGCCACTCTGTCAAGAATACTGAATTTTAAAGCCACACATTTTAAAAGAAATGACAAAATGTTTAATACAAGAAGAATAGGAAGTCTCATTTAGACTACATTATCTATTGTTACCAGTAACAGTTTATCTGACGATGTCTCTATAAAATGTAACAAGCTGCAAATTTAAGTTTCCTCAACTATATTTCATGACATACCAGTGATCTCTAACTGTGAAATGCAACTTAGCACATTTAGTCACAGTGAAATTCCCACAGAATTAATTTCATTGGCTACTCTACAAAAGCCACAGACACAATTTTTAAAAACTTTTATGTGATAGCTGATACTTTTCATGCATAAATTATGTGTATAACAGGATGCCCAACCAAACAACAGCTATCATAACATTAGCTTTGTCAAAAAGATGTGCATAGCGAGATTTCATTTTATTTAGTTCTGATATGCTGTATTTCTAAATTAAATTTGGATTCTTCCACTAAGAATTATAGTATGATGAATTATCTTTTTCTTAGAAATCTTGATGTCGAAACATTACAGAATGAGATTTTTTAAACTGTATTTATTTATTGCTATCTGATGAAAGTGCATATTGGAGAAAACAATACGTTCTCTACAGGGAAGCAAGTTTCTGGAACTACAATTCAACATCTCAGCTACAGTGAGTTCTACAACCAGTGGGTTTTTTTTTGTTGTTTTCTTTTCTTTTGGGAGTGTACACTGAAATCTGCATGCACATTATTCTCAGAAATATTTTCTAAAGTTAAGTGAATATTTGAAGGTGGCTGTATCGTTATAAACACACTTTGATTTTCAAGTACATTTCAAGATTATCGTTGCTGTACATTACTTACGTGGCAAAACTAAAACTCTTGAATTGTAACTGAACAGAGAATGAACACTTTCAGCCTTTCAATCACTCTGGAACAGATGCATTTAATACATGCTGTTCTAAGTAAAGACACAGAGGGCGTTTTTTGTTTATGAAGATCTAGACTGTTCTGAGTATTCCACAGCTGTTCTTTTTATAATGCTGAAATCAGTCTTAAATCACACATACTAGAATCCAATTCCTTACAAATGGAGGTATTCAAAGAAAATCTGAACATTATTCCTTACTTGTCTAAAAACTCAAAGCTACAAAGTGATAGATCTATCCACCAGCAAAGGATGATGTTTTGTTTTTTACTGTACAGCTAATTTTATTAATATGAGAGAGGTACTGAAAGTTTTTTTTCTAAATGTTCACAATGCTCATGTGATAGACTTTTGGTTTTAATTGTTTTTTAAACTTACTTGTTGCTTCAGTACCAAGTTCTTCACTCCTTCCATTACAAACTGTGATCCTGTATTCATAACACGTGAAAACAGACTGAAAAACAAAATCAAGATGATGTGTAAGACCTTCTTTTTTTAACTGGCATTCTTAAACTTTATGATGACATCCAATTCCCATTAACACTGATGGGACTTGAGTACCAAGTCATTCAATCTGTCATGAAATACATTCTTCAAACCACACAGCAACCAAGTATATGGGAATACACCTATAATCTAGCAGTCAGATCCTCACCTATCCATAGGATTCTTGAGTTCTAGTCTTTAATCCATCGAACAGTTCATTTTATAAGGTCAGTTATACAAGGATTTGAGTGCTCCTTTCAAGTGGGCGGGTGTCCTAATCACCAGAGTTACCAGAGATGCTCAGTGTCTCCAACCAACCAACCAGTAATTTTTCCAAGTGAGACGGCACTGGAATTCTCTCTAACCATACTGTGCCACAGCTTCCATATAACCATGATAGTGCATTCCTGAAAGTAAAGTTGGTAATGAGGATTCAAATCCTCTCAAGCATGGAAAGACCCAAGTCCCATATCCTGTATGGGATATATGTATTCTTAGCACAGTCATCTTTTCATGTCTTGAAACAAATGACTATACCTTTCAACAAGCGGGCAGACACCTAGTCCAGGACATTCTAATGAAAAAGCAGTGTGTTCTTGCATCTCTGGCAGTCTCCAAGCCCTGGCCAGAATCAATTTTGAATGCACAGGGCTCTTCTTATCTTTAGTTACTGACTAAATAAGGCTCAAAATAATGGCTGTCATAGATCCATGTCCTGGTGCCAAATTCTTCCCATGTGAGAGTATATTTAATATGCAGGTGCAGACATCAATATATTAAGTTACTTTGTGAATTTAGTCACAGATCCTTTTATTTTCCTGTGTGTAAGTCCTATGCATGGTTAAGGGGAGATGAACGCTTGTAATTGCCTGTAGCTTAAAACTTTTTATAAACAGGGAAATGTTTTATTCTGGGCCTTGCACAGCACTAATCACATTTTCAGTACTACTAAAATAAGCTAAAAGAACCCAAAGGCTTACAGAAAATTAATCAAGAGCATACCCCAAAGGTTTAGGCGTGGCGTTTCCATAGCTGGTTGGAGCTGAAGCCATCTTAGTGAAAGCCCTGTGAAAGCAGGGATAGAAATCAAATGCTTATCTCATGGCACATACTGCTGTAGAATGTTCGACTCAGGTCATCTGAAAGTGAAAAAGTTCTGCTTCTCAAACTCTTGCAGGAAGTAACTATTTATTACATGCATCCCTCTTGTCTAGAAATACAGCAGTTAAGGAACTGAAAGGAATTAGATTTGATACTTGAAAGACAAAGACAATTCTGATACCATGTAAAACAGAATAACTGATAGGCAGCATAGCCCTTTGGTATGAACAAAAATATGTGGAGTCTGAACTAGCACAACTTTTAATTTAATTCAGTAAGTTGCTTCTGTCTTGGATCATTAAGTACATTACTATGGTCATGTTCAGTAGTGTTCTGGCATTACTGGAGTTTAGTTTTAAAATACAATTTGCACATATTACCATAACAACGACAGCAAAAAAACCTGCCAGAACAAATATTTAAGGACAATTTAAGACGTATGAGAAGTAACATATAATTCTTTGATAACAATACTGAGTTCTGTAATATTACCCAGTTATAGCCTCACATAGGAGAAAAAAGACATTACTTACTTCCATTGTTTTATGTAGCTCAAAGGAGCAAGATTACAACCTGCATCCATCAATGCTTTTTTATACTGCTCCAAATCAATCTGAAATTACGGAGAATTGCAAAAGGTTTAAACTACTCTTAATTCTCTTTATGTGGAAAGACAAAATACTGTTATCTAAATACTAAATAAGCAGCGTAAAGTTATAGCATTAACCAAAGTCAAAAAGTCTTAATGAGTCTTAATCCCATCTCCTATCAAGTACGAAAATGTAACTTAAAATGCATTTGCTACGAGCAGCTCTCATTAAACTTAACAGTATTTGTGGAACCAAACCCTGTGCACTTTCAGGTATGGGAACAGTCTTTCATATTGACATCTTTAAAAAACCCAAGAGAATCCTGTTTTCTGTAAAATGTCACAACAGCCAATAATAAAAATGAAGAGGAGTTAATAATATACATTCATAAGAATACTTTCTCTTTGCCTAATCTAACCTATTTTTTCTACCTCATAGAATTTCTACTGTATAATGAAAGTCTTCCTTGAAACTAATAATCATAAATTCAAAATAAATATTAAGAAATTGTTTTCTGAATTATTTAGATACTGTCGCAAGAAGCATTTCTCCTTTATTCATCTGCTAGTCAGCAGACTCAATTATTCTTGAATATACACGAATAGAAAAAACCCAGTCATATTAACATTTTGTTTTATCTACTTCTATTGAGCAGTGGAGCACAGTGACAGAAAGCATGGCAAGATGTGTCTTGAAGTAACTCTGAACTAAATATTTCAAAAGATAATCCTCCTTGCTAGTCATTCATATCCTTAAAATGGTGGCTAAATCTTTGTGAGCAGATTCCCTGATAATACTACAATAGGTATTTAAAGTTTTAATATTTCCTGGGCATTTTGTACTTTGCTTCAAAGAAAAGCAGAAATACCTACTTTGTGCTGAAACAATACAGAAAAAATCCTGTGTGGTTGAATTTGGTGTTGGAAGCTGTAAAGAACATACATACCTCTGAAGGTGCCTGAGTTGAGCTTATGTAATAGATAAGAAATAATCGCATTTTGTCTTCTGGAGTTCCTGCTGCAGTGAAGAAAAAAAAAAAAAATTAAAAAACTACAATTGTAACTATGCTGTTATGTTACTTGCTCTTCAGGAGTAATACAGATGCACATTCAGACATCTAGTTATGACAATAATTGTTATCTATAACCATGGCCTTGTTCAGTGTACAAAATGGTAGAAATACACTTCGCAATTTTATTAAAAGTCGGATTAGACTGGCTCACTGTTTCTGTAAGTTTACTTACACTTCCCCCTTTTTGCCCATAACAAAGATTATTTTTCAAATAACATACTAAATAAGTTATGTAGTGGCATTATATCTTATTTTATGCAGGGATTGTAAGCATTAGCAGGGAGTAAATTCATGAAAGAGAAGACTAAAGAAAAGTCATAAAAGTCACAGCATATTATTTTTTAGCTCTACAATTTGTTTACACAGCTCTGCAGTTGACTGTGAGGAAACACTTGAGGGCTGTGAAAGCACTTATGTGAACTGGGTCAGTAAAAAACCCCATAACTTCTAACATGCCTTCAGGAAGGATTTCACCTCCTGTCACACCACTTGATGAAGAAAAACACTGTTACAAGATCTTGGGAAGCATTATCAATTGCAATCAAAATTCATCTCTGCCAGATCAAAATGATGGCTATAACCTACTACAGCAGATTTTGAACACCATCTACTTTTTTCTAGAAGAGAATCGCTGTTAGTAAAGATCATAGTTTCAAATGCAGATTTCAGAAGTACAATTTCTCAAAACAAACATTTTGAATTTGTAATCCAGTATTTCACTGAAAAAGCTTGATGCCTTTACATAAAGCACATTTAGAAAAATCCACTTGTCTTGTGGGTAAGAAAAAAGATTTTATTTTCTGTTTTGTTTTTTTTTTTGTTCCCCACTATGGAATGTGGATCATGTCAGCAGGGGATCATCTAATCTAATCTTCAACTTTTGTTTATACGTGAGCATATATTTTGTTTGGCAGAAGTTCAGAGTAAGCACTGTCGTGATGAACATTTATGACTTGGTACAATTTCTTCTGGGAAATAAGTATTATTAACGTTTAGCAAATACCAGTTTTCCAGAAGATCAAGAACTGAAGAAGCTTTGTATTACCTAACCCAAAATCGAGCTTTGAAGGTAGACATCCACTTCGAGTTCACTTGGGTAAAAAAAGCACTGAAACATTCTAAATATACAGTGTAACTGACTGGTTTCTGTAACTGACTTGGAAAATTGGTTTCCAGCTTGCCAGTTTGTAGCTTGTTGTACTTTGATTACTCTGCTCATGACTGAGTTTCTGTTTCAGCTGGAATACACTGGCACTCCACAGCATTTCCCTCACTGGGCCTATTTACCATGTCTACAAAGCTAGAAGGTTTGTATATAGAAGTATAAGTGGTCTAACTTACACAAGAGTATAACTGATATTCTGTCTTACTAAAAAATAATACACTTAAAAAAATCTATTATTGTATTGTGTACACTTTACTAAACGTTAGGAAAACCACTTGTGTTTGGCAAAAGTACTTTACTCTTGACACACAACTAATGTAAATCATAGCTGTGATAAACAGCTGTAAGACCTAGGTGAGTTGCCTGTAAAAGGTTCCCTTTTTTTTTCCAGGCTATAGTCTGTGACAGCATAGAGAGGGGGAGTGCCAAATGATCTGAAGAAAACTCAACTTGGTCAGCCTCGAACAGAACAATTTTACTTGCCACTCAAAACCCAGCAAGCAGCCTTTAGGGCTGCTGATTAACTACTAGAGCAAAGCAAAACCAGTAACTTCTGTTTTATCACTACTCCAGGGTATAATAATATCCACCTAACTGCGAAGCAGCTAATAGCCCTGAGTGGTAGATTAGTACAACACAGTAAGAAATGGGAGCCTGAAGCCTGGAAGTGTTAAGTGTTAAACTCCAAGTGCTTCTGTGAAGAGCTTTGCAGATACCATTGTCCTCAAGAGAAGTATCCCTACATGCAAACAAGTAGTTCACCACTGAAAACACTGGAAGATTTGACCCTTTATCTTAAATATTTTCTGCTGGTATTTCTCAGTGAATCACACAATAGGAAGCTGGACAGTTCTACAAGATAGCATGCCCAGAAATAATTGTTGTGATTTAACCTAAATCCTTTTGTCATATAAACTTATCTTAAACCTTGCCAACACATATGAAATGCTAACATGTTACTGTGAACACCTGAATATGTAGCTGAAGAAAAACTCTAGCTTAGAAATCTAATCCTTCTCTTGTGTAAAATCCAGGAACTTTGATAATAGGGATGTTGATATGATACATCAGGCCTGCTTTATACTGCAATCTAAAAAACACACAGAAAATGTGGATTCAGGTAAAAAGTAATTTCGAATATGGAAAAGGACCAGTTTGTACTGATACTTAATGAAAGTACAGATTATACAATTCTTATTAGCTTCATATTAACAATGAATGTCTGTACTGAATTACAGGTTGATGCTTTACGTTAGATTTTCTGAAAATCTGTTAATTTCTAGATCTGATCCAATATGAGTAAAATTTCAGCTCAGACTTCTACCATATGTGTCCTGTTTTTTCTACTGCCTTTTGATTCTATAGCACAGACACTAATAAAAGATTTTTTTTTAAGTCAGCAGGATTTATATATACTCTTTCTATAAATATGAATCATTATACAAACTCCAAGCAGACACTATGTCCAGTATGTAGCTATAAGACTACACACATAAGCATGCAGTGACAAAACATTTTCTTAAAGACCATACTGGGAAAAGAGCAGGAACCCTGGGTCTCTTGCTTGAGGTTTGTCAATATACTTGCCAATCTGCAGACAGGCCAGTGGTAATAACTTAAGTTTTACAATCTTTCTCTGCAGGTTATTTTGTTCCAGCCAACTGATATCAGATCGTACTGAAATATGTCAGAGGACTGCGACATACCTCAGGTTGTGAGAGGTTGAAACAAGAACTGATGCTATGATACTATGACAGGCTAGGAATCCATTCTGGTTTCAACCTTTTACAGAAAGAACCCTAGTGATTCCTGATAATAGAGAATTTGAGTATCAGCCAGTGTGTAAAGCTTTGTTATGTATGAACCACATATGAAACAGAAGCTGGGATGCATTGCTCTTAGATGATGAAAACAGGTGTGCCACAGCTGGGTCAATGCATGCAAAACTTGAGGTGAGTCTCTCTGAACTGGCCAGTTTACATCTCGTTTCCCTTCTCTCCACCTTCTCCCATCCATCATTTTCCTTACACCGACAAGAGCTACCTACATTATAATGTCTTGATCTAACCAAACTTCATGTAAAGCCTTTTTTTGTCCTGTTTGTGAGGTATGTATGAGTTATAAAACACTCAGTAGGACTGTAAAGAATCAGTGTTGTTCAGACCACACAATTCATACTAATAAATACTGGAGAAGCACAAAAGTTAAAATATTTTGACCTTCAGAAACAAGCAGTTAGGAAAGGATTTTAGTGGAGCTGCAAAATTGACAGTATTTTGGATATTACTCAACTGAAATACTAAACTGCCTAGACTGCTATTAAAAATCAGTAAAAAGCTGTTTTCTTTACAAGTCTTGCACAGGTTGCACACAAACTCTTTACCAATCCTCAAGTCCCAGCAGGTACAGATTTGTTGTATATCTTAACAAATTTTATAAGAAGTTCAGAATCAAAGCACTCACCGTCTGGGTCAGAAATCATGTCCAGAAGTGATTTATCCAGAGTGGATTTGCTCATTATTTTTTCCTCATATTCAAAATACACATCCAGCTTTCGACTCTGTTTAAGAGTAAGTGTTAGGGTTAACATCTTAACACTGTAAAAGGATATTTATTTCCTCTTTTAAAATGTATATAGTTTAAGTTATCAAGACTGTTAAAAAAATTACTTTTAAATAAATTTTCTGTAAAAATAACTACTGTTCACATTATAATATGCTTTTTAACTCAGAAAATAGATGCTTATGTAATTCTCATATTAAAAGTGACTTAATTAATGCAAGTTAAGCAAGGGATGACTGATATGGAAATATTAAACTGGAAGAGGAGCTTTGTTTTCAACTATGGTTTCAGCATAGGTGAAAACTACATGCCATCATATGTAGCGTTATGCTGTAATAGGAAAAAATAATGGTCAAGTGAATATTATGTCTAATTTACGCCGAACTTCAAGTCTCTCAGTCAACAAGGCAATTACTCAATGCACATAACTGTGAAAAATTCCTAAATACATTAAGGCATCATCCCAGAGAAAAGCTGGCAACTGCCAACTTGGGTTGGTACTATCTACCTCATATCAAAGGCTTGCAATAATTCATTCACACTGAAGATGGAGGACTTCATAATTAGATTATCTTGCTAACACTAGAAAAAAAGTGTCTCATTATGCAATGACACGTGGACCAAGATATGAAACCCCTTTTTTAGGGAGGAAGGCACAGGGACTGCACAAAGTTAATAAGGCAAAAGCTTTATGGAAGACATCACATGGCATGCAACTGATGACAGCACTGCAATACATCTGCACAAACAGCCATGCTTTGCACTTCTTGACCATCTTATCGTGAACTTTAAAGATAGAAAAATGCCTTCCAAAACTTATTTTAAAAACTTCCGTTACATAACAGATCATTATGAGCATTTGAACATTAAAATGTAGCCTCACAACAAATGTTACAACTACTCAGCTTACAAAACCTTAATATCCAGTAACTAAAACCCGGTGTTTGGACAAATTCAGGTATTTACTGGTTCAAAGAGAAGACTGGCAGAGAGTATCTTCATCCCGTTGCCTTGGAAGTATTTCAGGGACATGACTTCATACCCATTGGGAGACTGAAATGATACTGCCAGAGCAAGGCAAGAATCACTGCGGCTTTTCTTTGGTTAAGAGATTCAGGAAATTTTGCCTGACAATGCCAAGGCATGAAAAACTGCTATGGCACCTTCTAACCCAGTGCAGTGGTTGTGGTAATGACAGCAACATAAAAACTTTACAAATCTGGTATTCACATGTTTCTGGATTCTACTAAAATTATTCCTGAGATCACAAATAAGGAAATGGAATTTTAAAAAACAGTTATTTCACCACCCTGAAAAAAAAAAGGAAGAAAAAGAAGAAAAAAGGAAAAAGGTACTCTATAGCCTAAGGATATCAGGATATTTCACCTTCTAAATATTGTAAGTTCATCAAAAATGAGTTAGAGATTAGAACACAAAATAAAAGAAGAGGTAAATGACAGTAATATTTTAATAATAAAAGCCTTTGGTAACCAGCTTATTATGATGCATATAGCTATATAACAACTTCTATTTCTCATTCAGCATCTACTGAACTCATTGAGAAGAACAGCTACTCACAGAACAGCAACTTCTATTAAAGCCTTTAAGGAAGCTTGTAATTACAGCCTATAAAGTAAATTACCATGAAGAGTGTTCAAAAATGACCAGTCACTATATTTAGGGGCAGGAGGATGCCTTCTGTTGTTTGTCACAGTGACTATGGCATATAAGGTATATGAAGTGACAAAATAAAAAAAAGGGCTAGAGCTTCTTTCAAGCTATATTTACCTTGAACTCATGTTAGTAGTCACAGCCAAATTTAGATAGTTACACTGCTGTAAAACCTTGGATTAATCTTGTATTTAGTGAAAGTTAAAGTGATTATCAGTGGTTGTTACACTAGTTTGAAGTCTGAATAAAACTGAGCTACCAGCCTTTTTCCAAGTCCTTACTTCAGATGCAATTTGGTATCCGGCACATCAGACATCTTCTGTGACTTCAAATCTACAGCATCTTGAAGACTATCTGTGTTACAGTTTCCTTAACTCTTTCTAGAGAGATAAAACTCTATAGAGTGTATCATCAGTAAGTTCGCAGATGACACCAAGTTAAGTGGGAGTGTCAATCTGCCTGAGGATAGGGAGGCTCTACAGAGAGACTTGGATAGATTGGATCGGTGGGCCAATGTTAACGGGATGAGCTTCAACAAGGCCAAGTGCCAGGTCCTGCACTTGGGCCACAACAACCCCAGGCATGGCTACAGCCTTGGGGAGGTGTGGCTGGAGAGCTGTCTGGAAGAAAAGGCTCTGGGGGTTCTAACTGACAAGCAGCTGAACATGAGCCGGCAGTGTGCCCAGGTGGCTAAGAAAGCCAACGGCATCCTGGCTTGTATTAGAAATGGTGTGACCAGCAGAAGTAGGGAGGTGATGGTCCCCCTGTACTCTGCAGTGGTGAGGCCACACCGGGAGTGTTGTGTCCAGTTTTGGGCACCTCAATATGAGAGATATCGAGGTGCTGGAGCAAGTGCAGAGGAGGGCAACCAAGATGGTGAAGGGCCTGGAGACTAAATCTTATGAGGAGCGATTGAAGGAGCTGGGACTGTTTAGTTTGAGGAGGAGAAGGCTGAGGGGAGACCTCATCGCCCTCTACAGCTCCCTGAAAGGACATTGTAGAGAGGCTGGTGCTGGTCTCTTCTCACAGGTTAGCGACAGAACAAGAGGGAATGGCTTTAAACTGCAACAGGGGAGGTTCAGACTGGACATAAGGAAAAAAATGTTCACAGGAGTGGTCAGACAGTGGAATAGGCTGCCCAGGGAGGTGGTAGAGTCACCATCCCTGGATGTGTTTAAGGGTTGTTCAGATGAAATGTTGGGGGATATGGTGTAGGGAAGAACTTTATAGAGTAGGGCTGAGGGTTGGACTCAATGATCCCAAGGGTCTTTTTCAACCTGAAGGATTCTGTGATTTTGTAAAACAAAACAACTGCAGAGGAACTACTACAATTTTTCTAATCTTTCCATTACATTCACTTACTTTTTTAACTACATTTGTATCTCCTTACATGGAGCTAAATTCAGTGTTTTTAAAATATTTTTTGCAAAGAAAAGGCATCCAACAAACAAAAGACTGTCTTGAAATGTGAAAAATTTATCTTATTAGATAAATACATTCTTGAATTTGGCAATGCCCATATTATCTTAGCTGATGATCGGTTTAAGACAAATGTATTCAGATGGCATGTAAAAACGTACAACATAAAAAATCCCTCACTAATTCACTATATTTGCGTATCAACTTTTAAATAAAATTATGTAATTCAAACATAAGATACTTTCAACTGTTAAGAACAGATTTATAGTTGTTAACTTATCTGGAGCACAAACTAGGTAAAATTCTTCTTAACCATGAGCAACTTTACGACTGATTAAGACTGCCAAACCAAACAGACTAACTGCAGCAAAGGAAACTCACTGGTTGCATATATTTGCTATACTTTTGAGCCCAAACTGAAACATTAATGGTACACATACACTCGCCCCCTTCAAAAATTTTGGACAATTACTTTTGAAGTGTGAATTTAGCACTCTGGGGGAAAAAAAAAAAAAACCAAACTAAAAATTCTAGAACTTCAGGTCCTTTATTTCCGTCCACAATAGGGAAATCAGAGGTAAGCAGCAACATAAGATTTCAAATCTGTCTGATGCGACAAAAACACAAACTAAAGAGATGGATCAATACAGTGGGTCTATTCATCTGCTTTTTCACTAGATAACTAATGAAGATTACTAGCGAAGATGCTAATTAGGACAATATTCTTCTTAATACTGGTTCAGTAGGAATTGTATGGACACCTAACCAAATTTTATGCAGATTACTGAATAGCCTTAAACACTACTAGTTACCTTTTGACAGATTTCCCAGATATGCCACATCAATGAGACAGTTACTTCCCGAAGAGCCAACTTGTTTAAGAAGTGCTGATAAGAAGCAGATGTCCCATTTAATTTAAGTAAGTGCAATTTTGCTCACTCAATGGCAAACTCACAGACATGCCAAGAGGAAAAGCTGGGGAATAGGAGCTAAACAATCCTGTAGATTCAACAAAAAAAGAGAGCAAACAAGAGCTTCTTATGGGTGCCAAACTGGCAAGCAGGTGAAGGAAAAATAATAGTAAAAAACAAATAATAAAGTCAAGATGCATTTACATTTACAGTTATTCCCTTCCTGCCTCTTGCTCTTGTTCCACACCAATCTCATTTAAGAAAGCTTTCTGGCTCACTATGCAGGGACAGGATCTCTATTGCAGTTAAAGTGCTACGCTTGAGCTTGCTTTGCCTTTTTTAAGCAGGGAAGTAGAAGCAGGACCCAATGAAACCTCTTAGAGGGTAATTTTTGCAAGGACTTGTAGGAGGCTCTCCCACCCTCTTTACAGTACAAAGGTTCTTCATTTTAGAGAGAGAGAGAACATGCAGGACAAAATAAATTTTCTAAGAAATTACAGGGAGGAATTTCTCAAAGACAATGACAGAAAACAATGACAAATAACAGTCCCCAGAATGAGTGAGGTTGGTCAAGTAATTATAGTGTGCTCCTATTGAGAAGAAGATAAACTCTGGGAGAAGGATGAAAATGGTAGATCCGCCAGTGCCCTTTGACTGAACTGCACAGAATAATGCCAGAAAGGTCACTGTAACTGAACTGAGAAAAAGCTGTTGTTTACTGGAAAGTTACTCAATTATTGGTTCTGAACTACAGAAAAACAGCCTGGACCACCATAACATATATGTTTCACAAACACATACCGTTTCTGTTCACGTGGTAAGACAAAAATATAACATCATTTAAAACAGAAGAGTTAAAATAGTGGAATTCCTTTACGAAACTTGAATTTGATAATTTGAAAGGCTATTGGCAATCCCAATAATGGAGTCATTCAAAGTATCAGGCCTTGAGACCAAGCAAAGTCGAGATATATGATAAGAAAATTATGTAGGAATTAAAAACAACCCTAAACCAAACAAAAGTAATCTAAAACACATAGCAATCCATGTAAAAATCTGCCACTTATAGTCACATGTATAGAATTCTGACAAAATCTTATCTAATCTACCTCTCCTCCAGTTAATAATTTTAGAAAAGTGTACGTGTACACCCTTTTATATGCCACGATTTAACATACTCCAGTAATCCTAGTATTCATATTAGAATGACATGCAAAGGTAAGTATTACTTGAAACTCTAAATCAGCTAGAAAGATATCTGTAATTCTAGTCCTAAATCCGTTATCTGTTGGGTACAGTCCTTTAGTTTCTTCAGAGAAAAAACAATCAATGCAAAACGAGGATGCATTTGTTCTAAGCACTGACAATAAACACTTGATGGTTCACTTAGTGAAAAAAGTGATGCATTCTTTCCATCATTTCTCTAAACACTTAGATATGCCAGAAAACTGCCAGAATCCCCTAAGTATGTGATTAATTTCTGGTTTCCTCTTGCTGTGCCTTAGAAAATGATCCAAGAGAATGTGGAAACCAGCTGTAAACTGAACATAAGACTACAAGAAAAATTAAATTCACTCAGTGTATCTAAAGCAGGTCTCGTAGCATTCTTTGCACCGATTCTCATAGATGTAGTGAAGAAAAATGCTCAAATACTTAATGCAGTAAAAAAACATAATAGACAATCAAACAGTCTTTTTTAAAGTATGAATGTGCTTCCAGTTTATTTTAAAAGTGAAAATATAGTAACCTGAAGAAGAGTATGGTGCCTCACTAGCTCCTCATGACCTGGGCACTTGCCAAAAAAGTTATCTCTTATCCTAATTTGGTTTAATTATTTAACTGTATATAAAATGTATTAACCACAGCCTCAAGGTGTCATCAGAATTTCTTTTAAAAGTACTGGCTGAGATATTACCCTTTTTGAGAGTATTTTTGAGGAATCCATTAGGTAGCATATCATCCTGCGCATAAAATTCCGCAGCTCAAGACAGAAAGATACTTTTTGTAACACTGGAGAGTGAAAAGAGGAGAGAAAATGGACAGGACAAAGCAATTTGGAAAAAACTTTACATTCAGTCAGTGAAAAGGCTTTTCCAACAGAAAAAACATGTACTTCTGCATTAGTTTGAGTTTAAGATAGTTTCCTAAATATCTGGAGATGAAGTGATTCTTTCCAAATCAAAAGATGATACAGATGCACATATCATCAATATATTAAAGAAACTGCATGCCCATTTGTCTCACAATCTGCTTTGAGAGCTATACAATAAGAAGGTAAGGAGCCTGGGCACTTTACAATACCAGAATTAAGAACCATTTATAGAGAAATGGATCACCACTCCCTGGGAACCCTGTAATAGCAGGTTCCCTGTCAGAGGAAAAAGCCTAAGGGCTAGTAGAGTGCTACAGCAGAGGGATCCTAAGGCAATTCCTTCCACCTCTAGATGACAGAGAAGTGTGTCACTATCACCTAATGGAGAACAAACAAGTGCACGTGACTCCAGTCCATTGCCAAGAGGACACTGGCAATCAAAAATGATGTTATTACCATTGCACATCTTGGTCTGCAACCTGGCTTCCATCCAATAAGTAATATATAAAATACTACTAAGGCCTGCCATTACCATCTCAGTATCTTTTTTAGAAAAGTGAATTTACAGACAAGGCATCAAATAAAATATCTACATTGTCAAATTCTATTTTTTTCCAATGGTATTAATGTACTGCTTTTAAATAGCCATATATAAAAACTGACATGCCTAATACTGCAAAAGCACATAAACTAGGCCCTACAGTAATAAGCCAAACAGAGAGGCATACTTATACCTCTTCCCCAATTTTATAAATATATAAATTTATTCATTGTAACTCAGAATGAATCCTTTATCCATTTATAGTATTTAGCTTTAAAAAATCAGTAGCTGTAGTAACTGAGGACAGATTTTATGCACTTTACAAATGTTAAAGTTAGCTTCAAAACTTCCACGAGTTATAAACAGCATGGGGTAAAATTTTCTAACAATTGATTTTCAGTAACACTTGGTGCTTGAATCACTTTCAAAACCAGAATTTCAGTGTTTCTGAAAGCCTCATCAACAATTTCTGTTCTTATACTCTGAAAACAGATGCACCTTCCAAGTCATCCTAGTAGTAACTGTGGTCTTGATACTGAAACTGTCTGCAAGTTCTCTGATACAAGAGCAGCAAACTTAAACAGGAAAGGGGACAAGCATCCTTCTGAAGAGCTTAAATTATGCACAAGACATCTAACACAGGCCCTGCTGGAAAAATCAGTTTAGTAACTTGCATCATTATTGCCACTCCTCTAGGTATCATTTCCACTGGTGAACAGTAAAGAGCACCCTTCTGATAAACACATACTGAACAGAAAATTGCTTAGACTGAAGTCATAACTTGCCATGACACATCTCTAAAGTAAACAGAACACTTCTATCATAAACAATAAAGGTTGTGGCCATCATAATAAAAGATAAGAGTATACTAAGCAAATTCTGATGAGAAAAAAATTTGATATGTTTACTTTGTTTTCCATTCAGAGGCATTCAAAATTAATTCTCACTCACCCTTCACCACTAAGTAATGTTATACAGTGACTTCTGTAAAAGGTAGCACAACTGAGAAGACTCTCTTTCTTATCTTACTTCACCTGCTGAAATACATTTCTCCAGGTAAGGAGCACTACTGATAGATAACTGAAGTTGGAGACCAATCATACCTTTATATGCTCCAAAACGGCTGTTGCAACATTTGTATGAAGATCAATGAGCCTCTTCTTTTCTAGAAGTTCTGGAAGAGAGCTGAAGAGATTAAATACAAACTAACCTGCTGAGTTGCACAGTTAGTTGAATGATGTATTGTATACAGTTGGTACAAAAAAAATTATAGAATCATAGAACAGTCTGGGTTGGAAGGGACCTTTAAATTAAAGATTACTGAAATCTAAAATTATAGAATACAGTAGGATTTGAACTAAAAAATTACAAAGTATAGATGTAATGACTCATTAACAGAAGGATGTTATCCACATGTAAAGCAGTAAAACAGGTTTTTACATTGACTGACAAAAAAATACACATAATGTGGGTAATTTAATATTTCTATTGAAAGCTTGCGATCAAGATCAGATATATGCCCTGCTTACCTAAACAAATAATCTACTATGAATTCTCTATACAGGATTCATAACTGAAATATTTTCTTCTGTGAAACAGGAAACTGAATGGTTAAGTTTACTTCTTAGAAAATTTATTACTTGAGGTGTTGCGACCTACATGATTTGCACTGCTGGCACTTGGGCATCACATGTATAAAAGACTGCTCAGGGTCTATATGCTTTCACATCCAAAAGCACCCCAGTCAGTCAGTGTCTTACTCAGTTTAATAAGTGGATGAGAAGGCACTTAATGACTCTGACTGCATGTCCTGAAGAACCATGAAGTTAAGTAACCATACTTTCTTTCCTCCTTTAAGCAATTATAAAATCAATGTTACTTATGATGATTGGTCATTAATGACCTTATAGCTGGAAGGAGACTAGTACTGTGTTTGTAAAGGACTGCATTTAAAAAAAGAAAGAAAAAAAGACAGGTAATGCTCTATGTTAGAACCTCTGGTTTTTAATTACTAATAGATATTTTTAAGTTTTCTAGATATTGTAAAGCCTAAGACTTAAACTAGGCTTTGTGTTTTGTTGTCCATCATCTACTAGCAGGAAGAAGATACCCTTCACACGATAGACAAAGAAATAGCAAAGCCTAGTTTAATTCTTCCAGCAGAAACATGCCTAAATGCAAGACCGTTAAGGTATCTGAACTCAGCATAATCCTAGAGTCAAAATACTGCAATAGCAGACTTTACCGTGTTATACACTTTGCTAAAGGGAGACAAGATTTTCCTTTATAATGCCAGATTACATAAGACAGTCATACAGAGGCTAACTGAACAGTAAAACTTCCTGAAGAAGCTTTAATCATATGATTTTTTTTTTTTTGCTATCAGTTTAAAGCTTTTGATGCTTGTCACTTTCATATCTTGCTGCCTTAACCTGAAAACTAGCATCCTGAGAAGTATAAAACTTTAAAACTTTATAGGGGGAGCCTGGAAACATTTGTTCACTTTTTTTAAACTGTCTAATCCATCACACATCCTCTGTATATCCAATCAAATTCTAACCAGGGCACGGCATACAAAACCACTTTTCAGACTCACAAAAAGATGACTAATGCAGACTCCCAATGGATTTCACAGCACACTGGGCATATCACCCCATCTATCCTGAGAGTAATTATCATTGCTTCTTCCTTCTGACTGGGGTCTTAGTGAAATGCAGTAAACTGAACATCTCCCTTCTCCAAGGCATCAGTGGATCAAAAAACAGATTTACAATGAGAAACAAGTCTAAATCTCAGATTTTGAGTGTCATCCATGGTAGCTAGGTCTCCAAAAGCAGGAGTAAATTTCCCATGCAGAGTTCTTAACGTCTATAATCTTGTCCACAGATGTTACAGTAACTACATTAATCAAAATGTAATTAATTACACACTGTGCAAAGCAAGTAGATGCTTCAAGCAGTGGATTTCACTAACAATATTTTAAAGAAAGGAATGCAGAGGTAATTAGTTGTTTTTTTCTGGTGGAAGGGTGTAAGCAAATCTGTGATGCACTTGGATTATTCAGATTTGATGAGAAAACACTCCAAAGTCATGTGTAGGGCTCACACACACATGCTGTGGATGTTACACATGTAAGGACTTGATGAGGACATGCATTAAACTTTATCAGAATTATACAGCACTTAAACTTTATCACTGAGCTGAACAGTCTACTTTTAAAGCTATTTATTTCAAAGGATATTAAAAGAGAAATTACAGAAAGAATTAGAAATGGTTCCCAATTAATTAAACAATAATGCATTATTGATTACTTACCTGACAGCTGAAGTTAGCTTAGCTGTATTATCAGAAAGCATACTTATCGCTCCTTCATCCTCCCCTTCTATACCCTGGGTTTTGGGGAATGGTTTGGGAAGAGGAATAAAAGTAGTCATAATAAATACAAAGATCACACATGCAAATACAGTCAGTACATTCAGAACTCATTTTCTCATAATGATATTAAATTCTGTACTGTGTTTTATAATTATTATGGAAGTTATATAAATGTAACACCAATAAACACAAGAAATAGAATCTTCTCATGAAATATGGTACTTCTAGTCCTACTTTTAAGATTGTATTATGCCTAAAATTCAGCATGTGCTGATAATTTTTGTGTGGGGTGACAAGAGTGGACTAAGCATCTCTTCAAGCCCTCTTATGCTTTATGTAAAGCATATATAGGTGATAAAACTTACCATGATACTTTTAAGTCTTTTGACTTCATCTTCTTGGGCTCTGTAGGATTCCAGCTCTTGCTGAACAGACTCAGCTACCTCTGGAAAAGGACTAAGGCAAAACTCTGTTGATTTAACTGAGCCTAATGCAAACTGAAAAACTAGAACCAGACACGTTCCACGATCAAGTTGATCATGAAAACACTTTCATAAATATCAATATACAAATCATGCAGCAGTATCAAATCAGTAAAAATAATAACATCTTACTGTAAGTTTACTTAAACTTTCAAAGATATATTCATTGCTTTCAGTATTTTCATATAATTTTGAGAAGAACAATTTTGCGCTCTGTAACAAAAAGCTAATATACAATTAATATGGACAATGGACATTGACAATGATCATTCCTTAAAAAAAACCCCTTCAAAAATATTTTCAAAGCTTAAAAATAGAACTACCATAATATGAAGAAGCTTTAGAATTTATATTGACTGAATTAATATAAACTCTGTATCTATACAGCTTACCTGCCCTTATGTTTTTGCCAGAATTTGTCAGATGTAGTTAAATCATAGGACTTCTTATTTTTTTTCTTAGGTCTAGCACCTGCTGGAGAACTTTCCATTCCTGTTGATTCTTCCAAGTTAACTCTATTCAAATGGAAATCCTATAAAAAGAGGAATCTTATGTAAATATTTGACAGTTTTTAATTATTTAATCACTGTTATACTCAACCAATTATGTTCTAGAGTATTTTCTAAAAAAAATATTAACAAAGCTATTTATTACCCTTTCATAAGGGGGCAGGAAATGGTTTACTAACTAACTAGATAATAACAACGGCAGTGTAAGAATTCCAGAATTACTCACACTTACTGAAAAAACACCAAACAAGGCAATAAATGTTAAGCAAAGACATTGGACTGTCTCACATGCAGCTAATCTTCTGACACTGAACTCTCAACACTGTTTTCTGTATAGAAAATAAATTATTTATCAATAACTGAGCTCTAACAACTGGCCAAAACGTGAAAGTATAAAAGTTTCTGTGTTGCAGACAAAAAAACGTTTCCAAGGCTGAATTTCACTTACACAACTACAGCAAATGTATCAAAGCTGCAAAGAAGCTCATGACATCAGCAACAGGAATATCCACCACAAGGACTTCTTCCCTAATTTTTTGTATGCTAGTGAAATAGTGAGTGCAGGATAAAGCAACAGTTTGCAATAAGGCTGCTATTTCTCCGTATAGCTTTACTTCTTCCACAGATGCATGAACCTAGAAACTACATCTGTTTGCTAGATTGCACAGTTCATGCCATCACACTGCTCCCTGTGTGTCCTCTGGTTCTTTTCCCAATTACTTTTGCAAAGGACAGCTCTTTATTTTCTGCAGCATACATATTCCCTCTGGTTTTCAGCAAATTTTAACAAGTACTCTACTTGCTGACTTTATTCTAACCCTTTTCAAGAACATTTAAAATTTCAAGGTGCTCTTTGCTTGGCAAGTAATGATAGAGTCAAATCTTCAACTATACAGAATCTGCCATGAATCTTTTAGAATAGGTATTTTTTCCAAAAATAAAGCTCCACTTTATTATGTTCATTACAGTATACAGAACTAGAACACTGTAAGTGAAACTGTCAAATAAAATCTTTAAATGTTTCTAGTTATCCCTTGGCAGAGTTCACACTTAAAATGAAATACTATAAATGATTCATGACAGAATAGAAACAAAACCAAGTATCTACTCAAAGGAAACACATGCAGTCAATGAGCACAAACCTCATCTTACAAGACATGTTTAATGTTTCAGCAAAAAAAAGGGTATTTTTCAAGTACATATGTTCAATAAAGACTTAAAAGAAAAAAAAGATTGCAAATTCAGCTGTAATTTTTAATGAAGATCTATGTTTTGGCTCAATCTAACTCAGCAGTGACCTGAGTTTCCAAGTTAGTTTTTGCATCTACAAGTTGTTTTACCAAAATTATTCTTATTAAGAGTTCTTCTTTCACCTCCCCATTCTCTCTTGATAAGGCTTTTTATCCATGCCTCCCATTTTTCTGTATCCACTCCTGAAAGGTTTTTTTATTTAGAAATGGGAATCTCTTTATACAAGCCTGTTTATGTGTAGAAGTCACAATTATAATCTAAATGGATGCAGCACACAACTTTGTGGCTGGGTTAACATTTAGTTCAACACCCCACAAAATTCCTGGACTATTGTAACTGAGAGCTTAAATGAAAAACAATTTTACTGAAAGTACAGTTTACATAATCATCACCTTGGTAACACTTTCATGGTTACAATTTATGGCCTTTTAAAAGGCTACTGTGGTTATTTCATGAAATACGATCGGTACGTGAAGAACCTGGCGCGCTTGTCTAAGGTGAGTAACTTGACTGGTTTTGAAATTAAAGTTTTGCCCTTGACATGGAATCACAGGCCACTTGGTTACAATTTCACTAGACAAATTCATAATCCTATCGACTCAGTCAAAAATTAGATGCAACATTTAACCAGTTGTTCCAGAGAAACTACCAAAGCCTGATGCAATACACATCCTCACATCAATCTTCCAGTGCTACTCTTAACACCCCTCCATATTTGTAGCACTAGTTGTCCTCAACTTTGACTACATCTTTAACCCCTCTGCATCTTGATACACCAAAGTCCTACTCCCACACATGCCTGAGGCCACTTGACACTACCTTCTCTATCTGGCAGCTGTGAGTAGGAGGCAAGTACTGGGAGCTTTGCAGGGATTTACTATCCAGTAAATGAGCATTTGCTGATTAAGTGGTTGGCAGGTAACAAGGCAAAATAAGTGTAGACCTCATGCAATAGTTTATCCCTGTAAAAATTCAAATCTGGGTTTTCATCCCCTATTCTTTCACTGATTTTCAAAAGAAATCTGTAAAAATTCAGTACTTCTAATTGTAAGTCTCTAGACAGTTCAACACTTATTGGAGAAAACACAGTGCAAACCATGGTTTTTTCATGTATGACTTTCCTAAAGAAATCAGGCCAAAAAAAGTTTATTTGTAAAAATCATCCTTAAGCTTAAGGGGAAGGGACTTTTCATAAGGAATGATTTACGTACAATAGAAAAGTGTTCTAAAACATCCCATTACTTCTAAAATATTTGCATCGTAGCAATGCAAGTTTCTGGATAACACTGTATTTATGACTATACAATTCACAACCAACTCTGTATACAAACACATATGTGCATGTGCATATTTTACATATTCCTCTAACAGTCTCAATAAGAAAACCAAAATATTTCTCAAAGCTAGATACTGAAATGATTTGCATAACTAACTCTACCATATAAAAGTGTCAAGATAGCAATTATTCTTACTCATATTATCTTTTATTATTTACTCCATGACTATGTACGAAATGCATAAATACTAGGTGAATAGTATTTGCTTTTATTCAAGTACACTTCTACTCTGGTTTTAGAAAATAAACTTGAGGAAATAAAAGTTGTTTAAAGCTATCAGGATTTCAAAAAAATTATTAAAAAAGTCTATTTTAGATTTCTCACAGTAAGGTCATGTACCACTTGGTATCTCTATACTGAACACCTACACCACCTTGTGGAGAAAACCAGAAATAGGTATTTTTAGAAATTCAAACTAATACTTAAAGTGGTTTAAAAACTCATTAACAGCATTTATTTTTCAAAACCGAACTGCACTTAATGGAGTCTGCAGTTTATATAACATAAAAGATCATGAACTACTGATGAAAAAGCTAGGACTGCTGAATTACCTATTTTTTCATAATATCAAGATTTCCACTTTTTAACCATTTTAGAAGTTATTGTAAATAAACCTTCTAGAGAAAGTTTCCAAGTTGTTTTTTACTAAAAAACTTCCAAATAAAACAGACAAAACAGATTTTGGATTAAGAGAGAATTTGGTGTTTAGTAACAAACTGAGTGAAAAAATAGTTTTGGTAACAAAATCAGATTTATTCTTACCAGAACATCATGCACTAAAGCTTGGTATGTCCAAGTATGATGTAGAGGAGTTGCTAAATCTATGTTTCTGTCAACAAGGACTAATAGGGGCCTTTGGAAGCTGAAAAGATGACACTGTATTAGTACTTTAAACATGTAACATCCTGAGTGATATCAGCCACCTTTACATTGTATTTCAAGTTAAAGCCAAACTGACTATGCAGAGTTCCTCCAGCCTTCCCCAAAAGCACCTGAGGTTGATCACTGCCAGAAATTCCACGAATCAGTCTCTTAGTAATGATAAAAACATTATTTTATTTTGTACTAAGAGAAATTACCATATTTTGTACTAAGAGAAATTACCAATGCATAAATATTGAGAAGTAGTCAAACCATTAAACAGTAACTAGCCTTTTAGGTATTAATTAATATCTCTGTGTGTGGATACACATTTGAGTTCCAAACAACTGTCTGAGTGGGTAACATTTGACCTTATTCCCCATTATAAACCTCAAATACAAAATCTCTCTTCCAAGAGTCTTTAATTTCACTTTTCTCTTTGCTTGTATATGAAGTTTATAAAGAAAAAAACATTAATTTCTGAGACGCGTTGTGGCAATTTCATCAGTACTCAATTTTGTGGAAAAAGAATGCAGACATGCCTAAAATGTCTTGGGTTATGGCTACATGAAAAATGTATAGCGAAGCTAGGAAGGCTGTGAATTGACAGAACATTATTGCAACCATTTCCCTTAAGCACATTAAACCTACACTAAATGTGATGGCTAAATTACAGTGTATTTGAACACAGTAAAAGCATGTTAATTCCATGCTTTGGATTTCCATGCAGTAAGTATTTTCATACAGATATATAATCTCAATACTCTTAGTCACCCGATTCTGAAAACCAAAATAAAGATCTGAAGCAATTTAACTGGTTAAAAGTTCCCATGTTTCCCTTTCCTTTGAGTTTTTAAAGTAATGATGCTATGCTATCAGGAAAATAATCCCTCTGAAGGAAAAACAGTGGTTACAATTCAGTTCCTATGAGGGAAGCGGTATTTCACAGCTATTCTCTCTCCTAACACCTTTTAATCTCATTCCATTTTGCCACCCTTGATGTTTTTTCTGTCTTTTATCCAAGTTCTACTCTTAATTTGAGATAAAAATACGACTATTTTATATCCAGCTAGGAGATCACAACTGTTTCATTCATCTAGTTTTCCCGATACATCTCCTCATCTTTTCATGTACAGTGTAAACTCCTGTAATACCCTTTGCTAAGGCAGCCTGTGGAGTATTAAACTATCTGCAGGCAACTGTATAAGCAGGAGGCTACTGAGAACACATTATTAGATACATGCAAGCATCCACAATGTCTTTTCTCACCCCGCTTTCCCCTCAAAGGATTCAAATGGTCATTACTTCACAGTCCTTAACTACCTAAATATCCAAGTGGTAGTCCTCAAACAGTCCTCCTCTGGTACATATAGGGATCAGCTGAGAAACACTTGTTTTTGATATAACTACAACTGTTAGCAGTGCTTACAAGTGAGAAAATGGGTTATTTCTTTCTTTTTAATGGACTAAAGGTTGCTAACAGGTATGTTCAGACATCCAACTGCATATCCTGGTCCTGTAAACTGAGTGTATTTGCAGGAGCTTGGTTCTTGCTGAGTTTAGAGAGTGAACAAAATTACGTGGTTCATTAAATAATTTCTGTCTCACTGTCCTAGGATTGCTCACTTACCAGCTATAAAAGTTTTCAAACCAGTTATGCTAAGAGATTGGAAAACTCCCTAAATTCTTCTAATATAGAATTTGAACCAAATTCTTGCAAATAGAGTTTTCAGTACCATGATGACTTATCCTAACGAGTCATTTAAGACAACTGAAATATGAAAAATAAAAATACATAGTTGTTACTAACACCATACCTGAACTGGCCAGCTCCAAGTGTGTCACCTGTAAAAAGACTGTTTCTGGCATCTCTTAGATTCTCTCTGAGCTTCTTATCTAATTTCTGAGGGAGGAAAAAACAGAACAGTGTTTAACAAACCAATGGTTCCCTAACCTCTTTATATGACCAACATTTAAAGATCTGTTGTGCTGTTTCTGTAGTTTATAAATGTCTTGGCTACAGGAAGTCTAGGTCCACTGTACACAAGAAAGAAAGAAATCTCTTCCTTCTATTTTCTCCCTCCAGCATTTATACCTATATCCAGCACTACACAGAAGACGTTCTTTTTATGTCCACTAATCTTCTCCCAGGCAATCAGCACCCTCTCCCTAAACATGTACATAGAAAATACCAGTAGTAAACACCAAGAGGGAACCACAGCAGGAGCAGCAAACTGAGCTGTCAGACACTGCCACACCGTTTCATAAAAATGCTATTACCCTCAATATGAATGAATGCACACTGAATGCTCTAGGTTTAATCAGCATTAAGGCTTCACTGACAAAGATGTGAGGAAGATGGAAGAAAAGAAGCACACTGACTCCTATTGAAGACAGTGCTGTAGGGATTTTTAACTGTGATTTAGTTTGATCAGTTTAGTTTAGATCATCCCTACTTGATGATCAAATTCAGTGTAATTTTAATTTGATACAGAAGAATTGTCTTGTACTTAATGGGGTTTCCCAGCAAAATAGATAAAAATTTCTCAGTAAGACACACAGAAAAGCCCAGGCCAGAAAGCCACTTTTTAAACTGTGTGTAGATAGAGCTTAATAGTTGTAATTATAATGCCTGTCAGAAAATCTTGATAAACTCTAGATTAAGAGTGATTATTCATGTGTCATTTTCTCATCAGCTGATTCCATAATATTACAGTTTCTACAGATGAGACCTGTGGAACTGAAATCAGAAAGGAAAACTGGTATATCTCCTTTCCAGCTTTATTTTCTTAATAAGAAAAAGGATACAATGACACTAGATCTCTGCCTAGTATTGAGAAAAGTAAACAAGGTGTTGGGAAGTTTTTAAACAAAGATACTTTTTTAGAAAATAGTTTCTTACCACTGCCACCATTTCAGCTGCAGTTCCTCTTGAGCATCTGATTATAGGAATAGCTCCTAATAAAAGACATATTGACTTCTACTTGCATTATACTTTTCAGATTGTAAGTCAGTGCACTATTCATAAAACAAATTTTTAGTAACATTCTGAGATTATATTTTTCGAGTGGACAATACAAACATGTTAAATTTGTCTCTTGCAGTCTTTATAAAACAAAAAATGTTATATAAAAATATAAATGAATTTTCACAAAAGTAATACCTCATACAGGAATTGATAAGAAGTATTGTGTACACCACAAAGACAGCTAATGTACTGTGGACGGAACAAACTATCTCATATAGAAGCATTAAAAGCTACTTTCAACAGGTTCGAAGTCCCTTGAAAACAGTAATAATAAGTACTATAACACCACCACAATGTATCGCTTACAACTCACTGCAGGGTAATGTTATTATATTTTCAAAAGCACATTTTCCATTGGCTTTCAGGATTCAGTTTTCAAAATCTTTAGCTACTGTTTCTCACTTATCCGTATTAATATGAAAATTCCAATACCACAGCATTTAAGTGACTGAGTAAAAGAGATTTAATTTGTATCATGCTAACACTTGAAAGAAGGAACTCAATAGGTGCAAGGGAATGTCTCTTGAACAGACTGCCCCATAGCAATCCTCAGCTCCCCTTGTAGGAATGTCAATACAGACTGACTGACTTCAGTGAGAACTTAGATTAAATGTCATCATTAGGAAAAATGTATAAGCTAAGCATCAAGAAAACTCACACTAAAGTAAATTTAATATCTCTTCCTACTCCTTGAGTTATTTCAGTTAGATCTTTGCAAGGTCTGTGTGAGGGTTTTCTTTCTTCTTTTTCTGTAGTTTTTTGGTATTTTTTTGACAGCTACCAATCCAAACAAAAAGCACTACTGATCTTCATTGCAAACTGGTATTTTGTAAAAACAGTGAATCCAAATCTTTGCATTTCAGTATTCCTCTCCCACTGATACCAAAGACTAAGACTAAACTCCCACCTAGGACAGTCTTTACTGTCTTTTGCAGTGATGTAGAGCAGGAATTCGAGCGAGATCATTAACCCACCCTGCGAACCATTAAGATTTCTGCCACAGATCTAACTCTGCTTTTAATTTGCTACAGGAAATCACTAAACTTCTAGGTATCTCATTGAACATGGATCTCTTCTAAAAGGAAAATATGCCAGAATTTGAAAACTTACCAAGTGTAACAAAAAAACAGAAGAGACTATCAACAATAGTGTCCATTATAGTTTCCATTTCTGTGTCCGTTATATCTGGTCGGTTAATAGCTAAAACAGTGTGGAAAAGAATTAAGAATAGGGTTAAAGTAGTTTATGCCACTTTAATACTGAGAAAGCAATCCTCTTCTTACCTAATAGCTGATAATAGCCAACAGCTTTTGTTACAGAAGAGATCAAATCGAGAAATGCCTGTCTTAGCATATCCATCAGTTTGTTCTGTCTTTCAGCAAAAAATTGGGAGAACTTAATTACCGCCCACTGTATAAGGTCAAACACTACACAGTCTTTTCCAATTATCTCTAACAATGTATACTGTAAGTTCTGGATTGTTAGTATTGCACTATTAAAAGACCTCCTAGAAAACCATGTTACAGAACAGAAATGGCCATCCACTTGGAAACCATTTTTCAGATATAAACTCCACAAGAATTACTTGTGTAATTTAAAGAGAATTACAGTATGCAATTATCTATATTTAAAGATTCTAAATCCCATCTCTTGTAATGGAGATTCCTTTTCCTTTTGAAAGTTTTTAAAATAAATTTACTCTCAGTCTCCAGGTTAGGGATAACTCCCAAGTTCTAAAACATTTCACACTACAGATAGAAAGATTTCCCTCACATACTTAGGTTAGAACAAGAGACACGTAGCAACATTTCTATTAAATAACTAACACTGACAAGTATATAATAGCCAAGAGGAAACATCAAACCTAATCTTACCACAGTTCTCAAGACAAGCACTGCCTTAGGATTTATGCCATAAATCCTATCCTAATTCATTTTATTTTACCTTAAAAAATTTCTCACATAATTACCTGTCTTATAATCTTTCTTCAAAAAATGAACTTCAAAGCTCTGAATATTAAAAAGCCTTCCATCCTAAATTTATGCATGGCCAGTCATAATCATAATTCTCTGACTTTACAGTGCTTTTTTTCCCCAGCTTTTGTCCTGTAAGAACTTTAGAGGGATTATATTCCTATCAGCAGCTATCTTAGTAAGTCTAAGTTTTTACTAGACTGCTAGGATGGCAGCAGCAATAGAAGCGCGCCCCTTAGCAATTTTTTACTTTGAGTTCAAGTTTCTGAAATATCAGCATTAAGAAAGGCAGACTGTTTCCAATATCTGTATTTTTCTGTAATAAAAAGCTCTGAAATTAACTGGGGCTATCTTTCTATAGTTACCTCCAACTAATGGTCTCTCAGTTTGCCTTCTAATTTTGTGTAGCATGCACATTTTATGAGCATATTCCTTTTGTTTGTACCATTGCAATCAACACAAATACTCAGTATTACTACTCCTTAGGTCAACCTTTGAGAAACTCCATTAATAATCTTTCAGCAAAATGTTCTATCATGTTTTCTATATACTCCTCTCTCTCCACTGTAACACACTTACAGGGGATACATCTATTACAGAAAAGTAAGCCTAGGTCTCCTACATTTTCTTGTTTTACAAAATTGATCCAAATTTGGTAAAGAAGCATTCCAATAGCATCAAACACGCTGCCAGGATGATCAGCTTTATACCAATATTACCCATTTACTCTTCCTTTTTGTTGTGGTTTAACCCCAGCCAGCAACTAAAGCACCATGCAACTGCTTGCTCAATCCTCCCCACTCTCAGTTGGTTGACATAAGAATGGTTTAATAACTAAACTAAAATATTAACAATGATAATAAAAATTAATAATAATAATAATAGTAATGAAAAGGAATCTAATAAAAAGAGAGAGAGAAATAAAACCCAAGAAAAGACAAGTGATGGACAATGCAATTGCTCACCACTCGCTGACTGAGGCCCGAGCAGCGAACCTCCCCACAGCCCAACTCCTCCCCATTCACATACTGAGCATGACGTCCTGTGGTATGGAATATCCCTTCACCTGGTTCAGGTCAGCTGTCCTGGCCATGCTCCCTCCCAGCTCCTTGTGCCCCTGCTTGCTGGCTGAGCATGGGAAACTGAAAAACCCTTGACTTAGGATAAGCACTACTTAATCACAACTAAAACAGCTGTGTGTTAACCAACCTTATTCTCGCACTAAATCCAAAACACAGCACTATACCAGCTACTAGGAAGAAAATTAACTCAGGCAATTATTTCAGCCAAAACAAGGACACTTCTACACAGCCACAGAAAAACAGAACCAGAGGGAGCCTGAGTCAGTCCTCTTGTCCAAAGACGAGTTAAACTCATATTATTTCTGTGTCTAAATGAATTCCCAAAGCTTCCCAGTCATGAAAATGCCATAATGTTTACAGGTAATCCATTCTAATATTTCACTATCTTTAATGTTATCAAGTGCTCCTAATATCGGACTGGAAACTTTTTAGTTGCAATTTAAGCTCATCACTTCTTGTCCATTACCACATGGACAGAGAGTATGTTATCTCCTTTCTATCGGTGAAAGCCTTTTATTGATCTTAGCTCACCCATTCAGCTACATGTGTGGCCACACATGGCAGTCCTGCTGCAAGAACAGCAGCCATCTTTCATCACCATCAGATTTATATTAATTTATGTAGATTATGAAACTACATATATATAAACTGGTAGTTTCCTGCTAGGGTTACTCTCCAAAGGCAAAGAAGACTACTTTTTCTTTGCCCCTGCATCCCTACTGCCTGCTTGTGTCAGATCTAGAACTCACACAGTGAGGTGGATCAACTCAGTGCTCTAATGGAAAACTAATAGCTCTCTACGGGAAATTAGATTTCCGTTTGATCAGCTTCTGGGAACTGCCCACTTCTAGACTGGTTTATACAAACTGTGAAACCATGTTTTGGGTAGTGAATTTCTGATGAGTGCAAAACATTTTCCATCTTTCTAATTCAAATTTCTTGTTAGCTAGCAGGAATCCTAAGAGAGCTGGTCAGGTGTCTCTACATACACATCACAAAACATTACTAGAACACTTCACAGCACGTTTTAGTTAAAAAAAAAAGTCTGCTTTTCAAGCAAAAATGCCCTTCATTCTGACAATGGAATCAATCCCCAGTGTGAGAAAGAACTCACTATTATGCATCCAGTTTTAAAGAAAGGTAACGACTCTGAAAATTGGGTGATAGAGGAAAAAATTATGGCCTAAATATAAGGCATACAGAGACTTTCCACCTCTATCTGGTCACTAGTGAGTATTCTGTGCATCCAAATAAATCAGGAATTAACTGTGTGACACCATGTGTAGACACTGTGACTACATTAATGAGGAGCTGTGGCTAAAAAGGGGCTATCTTGCCTCTGACTTACACACTTCTGCTGCTTCCCTTGCACCAGATTTGTAGATCACACAAATAAGATGGTATTTTCTATGGCATGAGTCAATGAACAAACACTCTGCAGCTCCAAGATTACTGCTTCTGATGTAAAAGGAGGAGAAGATGAGGGAAAGTACAGCAGCAAGACAATCTACCCTGTAATAGCTAGCTAACTAAGAGGGGCAGAAGAGGTAGAGTGATAGTTCTCTGTTGATTTAGCATATTAAATAGATCAGGGAGCACAAAAATCAGATCAAAGGAGGGAGGAAAATCCTGTGGACAATTATGACAACTAGTATATATGTTGACTTGAGCTGCCATAGCACCACAGCTGTAGAGATAACTGACCTAAGGCAGGCACTTGGTGTTCCTTCTAGGTTCCAAAACAGGTCCAACAGCAGTCCCAAGAAAATAAAAAAAGAGTTCCACGAGGCTGACTTCACTTGCAACTCTGAGACTTTATGAAGAAGCTGACATGTTTGGCTCACATGCTTGCAGAGCAATCAGCAAATCTTATTTTCTAGAACGCCCTTTCCCAGATTCTTCCCTGTGTTGCTACGGCCCCTGATCCTAACCATCTCCCCTTGCACACCCCCACATGTTTTCATGTCTTGAGTAAGAAAAGCAAGTACCCATGGTCACTGTCTAGACGATACAAGAAACTCTTATCAGTTAATGTTTCTTGCTTTGCATTCCTTGCAGAAACTTCCCAATCGACCATTCACACAGAAACAAAATACTCAATTCCTTAGGAACTGCAGAAGTGATGATGACTAAATAGTGGTGCCTAAACACAGCAGCACCCAGTGTTTATTTACATGTGTAAACAATATAAAATTTTTCTTATATTATTCCATCTATAAAAAGCCCTACTATCCATACATGTCTATACTGCAGTTTTGCTTTATTAAATTTGTTATCTAAAAGTACGTAATTATTTTTCAATATTACAATACCATGTAGTAAAGATGCTGAAATTAATATCAAAGAACTTGTTTTCTTCATGACTTTAAACTACACAACTTACAGATTATCCTGAATTCTGAGCAGATCAAAGCAAAATAAACTCATTGCTTGGCATTAGCTACAACTTCAGAATTAAATTTCAACTGTAGACATTCTGGTACAATTTTAATAAAACTTTTACTTACCACGATATGAAACAAGTTCTTTGTTTTGGTTACACAATACGAACATGTCATCTTCTAAAGTAATAAAATTAAGATACTGATCAAACACCTAGAAACCAAGGAATAATGGTCAGAACAGTCCAGAGTGAAGCATAAAAACACTTATCTGTGATTTATTGCTACTTCTTTTTGAACCATTTACAGAACTACCTGTTAAAAGAAAGAAATGCAAGATATAATGTATGAATTAAAAAGCCTCTGTAAGGATTGAGTGGTAACACAAAACATCAGAACAACCAAAAAGTGCTAAAACAGTCCAACTTCAAGTATTGCTGTGGACAAATTTTTAGAAGCCAATCATCACTGAAAAAACACATATGGAGGACATTATGGGTTTAATTTTTATTAATATGAAGGATATGAAGGACTACAACATAAACAGTGCTGAACGCTCAGGCAGGAGAGAGGAAAGAGGGCAGTATCTACACAACGAGAGATTATAGCTCATGAATTCTAATTTTTCTGCAACGTACCTGTACATTCAGGAAAAAAAACAAACCTCTCTATAGCATAAACTGTTAATGGGACATCACAACAGAAAAATAGATTTAAGAAAGTATTTCACAGTGCTACACCTACTTAGTCCTGCTGAAGACCTAAGGCTTAAACAATACTAATAGCTTTCATTTCATTTCACAACAGTTTCTTTCTCTCATGCCCGTAGTACTCCCTTAACAGGAGTGACAAAAAGTGAATGTATTTAAGTATATATGAAAATAATTAGTTAATAATTTGCTGGTTTTGGTACAGGTGTTCAACAAAAATAAAAGGGTACATACCTGACACCTGCCTTTAAATCATAAAGGTATAGGAGAGTACTGAATAATATTGTGTATGTATAAAACATTCACCTCTACATTACACTGCCTATTTTTAAAATGTCAACTGCACTCACCTGCACCTTTCATGTATTTAGGAGCTAAAACCTCCAACCCATTATATATGTACTGGATGCACTCACTGAGCTGATGAGATCAGGAATACTCTGAAACCACTGTATTTTCCCTCTTATCATTTAGCACAAAGGTCTTGCAGCACATGGGCTTTTGACTAAGATGAAGCACAGTAATAAGCTGCATTAGTGAGATGACTACAGATTCCCTTTTTTCCCCTCAGTAAATCTATGCCTGACATTGTATCTAGCTAAACATTTATTTTGTTCATGATTCAGTCAGAAAAGCTGTGTATGGCACTGATGTGGTCATGTAAGAATGCAGTAACACCTGTAATGGTAGTATCTTTAACATTAGAGACTGTGGGGTTTTCTTACCTTAGCCACTTGAGTTACTGCATTAGCACCTATGGCAGCATTTGCAATATCTTCCAGTTTACTTCTTGAAATGGCAGAAATAAAGTTTAAATAATAAGATTCATAAAGCTGGTTTCGAAGATCCTAAAAGAAGGAAAACCACAATCTTTTTCCTGAATAAGTACTAATATAAAACATTCTTGCTTTTACTACGTGATGTTGCAATTATCCACAGTCAGACTAAATTTTTGGAAGTACTTAACTGCTAGTTTGTACAGCCCTGTACGCAGTTTTTGACTACATAACTAGATATAACAAACCTAAAACAGAACTGAAAAACCTAGGAAATTAAAGTTAAGGTACCAGATAGCAACTACTACTCCACACCTTACCACCAACCAAAAGTACCCTTTGCTCTTCTTCCTTCCTTTGGTGAAGATGTCAACCTTCCATCAATTCCCCCCAGAGCATGTGAAAAACTGAGATTAGCCTAGTCCAACCCCCTGGCTCAAAGCAGAGTTTTGTCTGTATTTCGATTTGTGCCCACTGCCTCTTGTCTTTTCACTCCCAAAACTGTCTCTCTGAAACACAGAAGACACATTTACCTACTTTCTGCAAAACCTTTTTTTTTCTAGGAAAAAAAAAAAAAAAAATTGCATGTAAAACTTTTGGGTAATATTTTTATGCCAAATATGTGCTAAACTATAAAAAAAATCCTAGCAAAGGTGTTGAAACACGCACAAGAACTAGATATAGAATGGTCACGCTCCAGTGAGCACACGATTACTTCACACACTCTACCTCTGTTGCGTCTGCTCATTTGAAACATTAAGCACGGAAGTTACCTGGCACATTCTGTCAATATTTTCTTCTGTTGGCATTACAAAGTAAACAGCTGGAACATCTGGAATAGCATCCCGATCTGAATGCAAAAGCCTGCAAAGAAGAAAAAATAAAGCTCTAACGCGTTCCTTCTCTGATTTGTGTAAAATTATAAAAGTTAAAGAAATTATTTATTTATACAGACATGTTTAATTTCCTACAATTTCTCCATATACCCATCTAGATTTTAGCAAGAACAAAACATGAAAAAATAGCAAAATCATATTTGTATATTATTTGGTTGAATATGTTAATAGAGGTCTCTGAAGTTTATTCAAAGTTTGAGAAAAGACTTTGCAAGTCTTCAAAAATAGATGAATCCATTCAGAGGAAGGTAAAATACTGCATCCACAACGTTCATATACCAAATATTAACTGTTGACATGATAACAAAAAACCCTGCACATCTCATACTATTAAACATGTTTTTTCTACTCATTAAAACAAAGACAGGCAAGGTGCTTACATGTTTCTATCACTTTTCTGGCGATATATCAATGTGTTAAACTGTGTTTCCATTTCTAGCCTTCAGTTAGTAAGAGTTAATAAACTTAAAAAAAAAAAAAAAGTATTTTCAGAGATCCTCCATGACTGTTACCACAGCTAAGGAATGACAATGACTAAATAAATGTAATCTGGAGAAAGAGAAATGGGAAATCTCTTAAAATAATACTTAAAGATTATCGTTGACAAGAGACAATTAAAATCTATGTGCAATACAACTAGCAGAGAATATGCACAGTCCCATGAAACAGTTTGTGCCAAAATAATTTCAAGATACATGAATACAGAGGGAATTATAGATTCCCCAAAACACTTACTTAATTCTTATTTTTGAGCAGGGGCCGCTCTACTTAGTAAGAAATCCTACTGAACAGTGTTTGGAATGACCTTTCCACTCCCTGATTCTGAATAATACCAGCTGATTTTAGAAACAAGAAAGGGTATAATCTTTATTTTACTAGTTATTCATCAAATGTTTTTCAATGTTTTGTTTGCAGTTCTGAGGGAATATTAAATAAAGTTATTTTGGAAAAAAAAAAATCCCACTTTTTTTTACTTACAGATGCAAAGTGATCCCCATATCTCTCAGCTCTTTCACTGAGAGCAAAGGTGAGATTATATCTTGGCCAAATCTGTCATAAATGAGAACCTGAAATAGATACACATCTTTTTACAAAGTGGTGTAAAAAGTGGATACAGTAGAATACAGGATACAGTGGATACAGGAATTCAGGTTTGAGGAAGTACTGTCCTAAACTGAAAAGTGCTAAACATTTACCAATTCATAATACATCATTAATCTGTCATGGTCTTCCATTTGTGCTTACTAATACAAAAACAAAAAATAAGAAAGAATGAAAATAACTCAATGATAAAGGAAAATAAATTAATCACTTCCATCTACTGAAAAGTGTCAGTCAAACAGGACTCTGCTGTCAGAAATTTGTTATTGCAAGCGCAGAATTTCTCTGACTGCATTTGGGAGGAAGCAAAAGGAGAAGCAGAGAGGAAAAAAAGGAATTGGCAAAAAGACAACAGAATGGATGAAGAGACAGAATATATGCTTTGCGGTAGCAAAAACTTCACAAATTATTTACTTTTTAAAGCTAATAAAGGTAGCTTGAGCTCAGTTGTCCTAAATTTAAGGCTATCAATAGCTCTTCCCTTTCTATGGGCTTCTTTCTAACTCTGTGAGTTCACCTGTAAGGCATCATGTAAGTTTCTGCCAACAGCTATCAATGAGACCTAAGTGTATTTCAAAAACGTCCTCCTCAGCTGCTCATTAAAATACTGCCTAGGGAATCAGTCATTGGGTCGTCAAGCAGCCAAGATCTCGAACATGTATTTTTCTCAGCAATTCTGATATTCAATTCTGTATATTCATTGCACACAGGAAAAAATATTTTGTACAAATTAAGAACATGGAGATGATACTCAACTTCCTTAAAATTTTAAAATCTGAACCTTTTTGAAGACCGTAAAATTCTCCTATTCCTGTTCAAATAGTTCTTACCTTCCATACTGGTTCTCCTGTGCTGTTTTTAACAGGAGGAACATTGAAGTTCAGCATACGTTTCAAAGCCACTGGAAGATAAAGTAGAATAATGCTTTACTCTATTTACAGTTCTGCTATACACACATTACCAGGATTTTATTATACGTTTCATTTGAGAGGAAAACCCATCAGTAAATATAAATGCAACAAGTCACATTTTCATTCTTTTTACACAGATTGGACTGACAGGTGGCACACGTCAGCTAGAATTTATGGGCTCTGGAAAATACTACAAAAAGAAAAGCAGCAAGTCCCAAAACATGAAGAAAGAATCTTTCTCCTTAGTTATATGGGCTACATTCTGTTGCAGTTTGCCTTAAAAATAACTCCAGTATCTTCCTGAAGATGCCTCCTGTACAAGTTAGGAACCAGTTTGCTTTATTCCCCTGATCTGCTTTTCCTACACCACAGGAACAACAGTACACACACAAGCAAAATATACCTTTTCATCTGACTAAAACTGATACACATTTTGAAACATTTTGAGAACTCATGTGAAAAAATTGCTGCTTTAAGGGGTACAAAAATACCTCCAATCTGCAGCAGGAAAACTCTCTGAAACAGTAATAAGCTTTCATTTTACCTCCCATTCAACACAGAAACCAAAGCAGATTCCTTCACCTACCTTTGACTTATAAATCTATTAAGTAAGGAGTCCTTCCTCATTTATCTGATTAAACAATACACTATCTGCTGTTCTCCCATTTTTGACTAGAAGCAAAAGAGTATTTGCATCAATGTAAGTTAGTGGCTGTTCTCTTCAAACTCATAAACAAAATCATCACAAAACTTTGCAAAGAGGAAAAACTTTCAGAAATCAGGGCAATATAAACCACTTAGCTCATAAATGGAGAGCAGCAGAAATGGTTAACTTCTAATTCTTTAGCTGAATGATGCTTGTGAGCACATTCAGTGCTGTTCCCCTGGAGTTTACAGTATTACAGGACAGCTCAGGCTGGAAAGGACCTCAGGAGCTCTCCAGTCCGACCTCCTGCTCAAGCACGGTCAGCTGTGAGGCCAGGCCAGGCTGCTCAGGGATTTATCCTGTCAAGTCTTGAAAACCTTTGGGACGGAGATAGCACAACCACCCTGTGCAACCTGTGGCACTGACTGTCCTTGTGGTGAAAAAGTTTTTCCTTATATCCAGTTTGCCTATGTCATTTCAATTTATGCCTGTTGTTCCTCAACCCTCCTGCCATACACTACCCCAACTAGGCTGACTCCATCTTCTCAATGTCCCCCCGCCTAGGTCCTGCTAGGTTCCCTCGTGAAGCTGCTGTTTCTCCAGGCTGAACAAGACCCAGACCTGCTGCCTCACCTCACAGAGCAAGTGCTCCAGCTCCTGAACATCTCTGTAGTCCTTTGCTGAACTCCCTTCAACTGACGAACACCTTGCCTGTACTGGTAGCCACAAACTGGGCACAGTATCTAGATGCAGTCTCCTGGGGCTGAGCAGGGGGCAGATAATCACACTCCACAATCTACTGGCTGTGCTCCTGTGAATATGGACCAGGATGCTGCTGTGTGGGGCACACTGAGGGCTGATGTTCAGCTTGCTGCCCACCCAGAGCCCTCGTGGGCCTTTTTAGCACAGCTGCAATCCAGTCTGCCAGTCACCTGCACGTTGCAAGGGGTTCTTCCTTTCCAGGTGCAGGAATTTACCATTGTTGTATTTCATAAGGTCCCTGTTGGCTCATTCCTCTTGTCTATATAGGTCCCTCTTAGTGGCAGCTCTGCATCAAGTATATTAACCAATTCCCCTAGTTTGCTGTCACGTGCCCACTTAATGAGAGTGCACTTTCACACATCCTTCAGGTCACTGATAGAGATTTTAAACAGGACAGATCACAGGACAGACCCATGCAGTACTCCAGTTGTTACCAGGCTCCAGGTATAGTATGTATGATAAGTCACAACCTTCTGAGCCTGACCATCCAGCCATTTTTTTATTTATCTAGTTGTCCATCCCTCCAGCCTATAACATCCTAACATGGATACATGAATACGATGTCTAAAGCCTTGCTGAAGACAAGGTAAGTGGCATACTCTACTCTCCTGTTGCCTACAAATCTAATCATTTTATCCCTGAAGGCAAATATGCTGCTCAGACATGATTTACTATACATAAATCCATGCTTGCCTTCTCCTTCACACAATGAGAAATATTTTCCTAGAGGATCCACTCCATGATTGGCTCCAAAGGCCTCTCCCAGAATTTGTTGGTGAAGAGCAAGGCAAAGGCAGCACTGGGTACTTCAGCCTTATGTGTGTCCATCACCACTAAATTACTGGCTCCATATAGCAATGATCTAACATTTTTCCTTATTCATATTTTCACTACTAAGGTCACAGCAGAAGCTCTTCTCATTGCTCTTGGTATAAGCTACAAAGTTGAGCTTTGGCTTTCCTAACACCATCTGCCCATGCCCAGGCAATGTTTCTAAAGTCCTTCACAGTCTCTCCCTGCTTCCTCCTCCTGTGTGCTGCCTTTTCAAATCACATTACCAGCAGTAACTTGACCATGGGAGGAAACAAGCTAGCAGTGAGTGCTGGATCTCCCTGGAATTCAGCCTTCTCCACTTGCTTCATACTTTTCTATTCTTCGGTGGGTTTTTTTGGTTTTTTGTTTTGTTTTGTTTTTTACACCATGGAACAATCCCCAAAGTTGATCACAGACTACTCCTAGTGTCTTCACTCCCTCACTGCCAGTGACACCTTCCATACTTTTCAGCCATATGAGCAAGCTCCACAGTTAAGTATTTTGGTACTCCTGGACCTGAAGCAGCTGCTTTGCAGAGTTTACCATTTAAATTAAAGCTTGGCATACCCTGTCTACTAAAGAAGACAGCAGTCAGACTACTGATGTGCTGTGACAATCATAACAAACACTCAGCAAGTCTCTGGGTTTCCTTTTTGTATTTACATTGCCATTTCACTTACATTTAGGCTGAATGCTTGCTGGGGCAAGGATCAGGTTTTTACTGTGCTTGCACAATGATATGCTTTGACTGGTTATGAACCAGTATAAAGGTCACAACAGATGGTGCATGTACGTGGTAACACAAACACTAAATGGTAATAAATCTCCTTCTGAGTATCTTTTAGTTGTTCAATCTATCTCCTTGCAAATAACGTCCCCAATAAAAGACAACATGGATTCAGTGGTAAAGGTTGACTGAAACAATCAAGTAACAAGGTGAAGCACAATAGAAAAGAATAAAACTGTAAGAGTAAGGGCTCAAAGACTTTACCAGAAGGCTTCATCAGAAAGGTAGCAAAAAAAAGACTAAAGGATTGAAAAGGAACATCAAATAGCAGTATTAACGGCAGATGACCACAGGAACGAGATTGAAGAAAGCAGACTTCTGGTACAAAAAGATGGAGAATACTAGTAAATATTTAAAGTCCACAAAGAGACGCAGACTGCGATGTTTAGGCAGACGATTTTAGACATTTCATGTTAAATAACTGCACCCGGGATCCTCTATACCACCTGAAAGATACTGCAGTTGTCAAGGAGATGGTGACAATATTACAGCTCAAACTACTGAAAAAAACTTCGGCAAGCGAGGGAAGTAGAGGACTACGGAGCTGACATGCTCTACGCTTTAAGACTATGCTCAAATGGGTGGCTCAGGGCTCCACAAAGCAGCATCAAGGCAGAGAATAAAAATTATGGACTCGTAGCAATGTCTAAGGAGGGACTGAATAACTAACCCTTCGCCCACAGAAAACCTCCTCCATAATTAACTGTGGCTGTTAGTCCCACGTTCTCAACTTCTTGAGGGTCAGCACAGGCTCCGCGGGCCCCGCCTTGTCTTAACAGGAGCACCACAACAGCAGGTTTGTTTCCGCACCACCGAACAGCATTTCCCGTTGATCCTCGCCACGGGCAGAGGGAAGCCGAAGCAGAGGGACACCACAACCCGCCCCCACGGCAACGGAGGCTGGGCGCGGCGCAAGCCCCTCCCCGGGGACGATTTCCACACCGCGGCGGCACCTGCAGCCACGTCCATGGGGCCTGAGCCCGCCGCCGCCCGGGCAGGGCACACGCGCGGCCCTGAGCGGGGCCGGGTCCCCGCGGCGGGAGCTGCGGACAGAGGCCCCCGAGCCCGCCGCTGCAGAGGCAGCCGAGCGCCGCCCCAGCGGCCGCCGGGGGCGGAGGGAGAAGGCTGCCGTCTCGTTGCCGGGAGACCCAAGCTGGGCGAGAGGGCGCGAATCCGCCGGCAGAGGCCGGGCGGCGCTGGGACGCCCGCGTCCCGCCCCGGGGCCCCGCCGGGGGGAGACGGGCAGGAGCCCCCGGCTGCAGCGCGAGGCCCCTTGCCCCCTCTCTGTCCCGGGAAGGGCACCGCCGCCACGGAGACCGCGGGAAGCCGCTTACCCGTCTGCTTCTCCCGGATACCGGCCGCCATTTTGCTGCCCCGCCAGCCCGGCGCGGCCGGCGCCCCGCCCACCGCCGCGTACGCAGCCGCCGGACGACGTGGCGGCCCGTCGGGCGCGGGGGGGCGGGTCCCGCGCGCCCTCCTCCGCCGCGCCCGGCGCGGCGCCCCGCCGCCTCGGCCCGGCGCGGCCCTCTCCCAGCCCCGAGCTCTCCCCGCCCCGGCGGGCCGCAGCGCGGGGGGAAGGCGGCCCCGGGGAGCCCTAAGACCAGCCCCCCTTCGTGAGGGAGCTGTAATTAAGCGCAGCTTATGATTTAAAATTTGGGCTTGTTCTTTTCCCCAGAAAGAAGAGGTTGAGATCTTTCAAACAGGGGGGTGCTCTTTTCCACCTTTTTACTCCCCCAGAAAAAAGTCTCATTAAAGTTTTTGCTCTACTCTCAGACAATTTTCGAGAGATAACTGAAACACTCTATGGAAGATCGCTTAAATGCAACCAGGGGCAGCTCTGAGGTGCTTAGTTTAACTACACGAAAAGGACTGATACTGCAAAACCAGGCAGCTACCTACAAAGTTAGTCAGTTTCAGTCAAAGTTAGTTTTAGTGAGTTACTGAAAAGGAAAACAGTAAAATTTTGCTTGCATCTGCCTCTAGTAGCATACTACCAAGGCAGAGCCTGCCTTCAGCTCTCCATGTCTTTACAGCTGTGCCCTTACAGAAATCCTACAGTGGGAAGGAACCCTGCTCACCTGAACTCGAGTTTTGGATACAAAGGTATCTGGGTAAAACATGCTATCGATGTATATAGAGGTACACACATGAAGCTACTCATTAAATCACTAAAATAAAAACACTGAAAAAAGTTGCATCTTTATTCCAACAGAAATTTAACCCTTTATTGCACGTTGACCATATACATGACAGTTATTTCCCGTATTTCAACACTGATGCTACACCTGTCAAGGGTAATGTTGCTTGAAGATGCAACATTTCAGGCACTGATCCTGCAGTTCAAGTTAGAACTAAAACTATTTACAAAATTATAATTCCTTGTGTAATATTCTAATTACCATAGGTTTAAAAAACATTGTTTATGCAATACAAAAATCAGAAGATTGCTTTTCTACAAACAATATTTTGACAATTTTCTGTATACAAGGTTTGACGTTTCAGAGGTTTTTGCATTTTATTTTTTTCTTGTATCCAACTAGCAATTCCTTTAAGTAAAACCCAGTAAAGCTTGTGTTTTAAAATTCTTTACCATACAATATAAAATCAAGATAACATTTACAATTATTTCATAGCCTTTGGAGTTGCATTTCCTTCTATTTGATTGAGAATTTTTTGGATATGATTTTCAAAATGCACATGCAGAATGTGAGCGTGTATTAATGACTAATACTCTTCTCTCCATTTTAAATACACCTCTCAAAATCTTCAAGTCTTCCAATCACAACACTGAACATCTTAATGAAAAGTCAAAGCTGCAGCACATGATGATTTAGGCCTTAAACATAAATTTATAGTTATTCTCCTTTTGAGCATATTTCACTCATAAACCAGTTAAAAATGCTAGCAGCTTTTTCTAGTAAGCATCCTTTACATGAGTGAAAGCAAGTCACAGAAATTTCTTATCCCTTCATTTTTCAAATATCAAATCTAAAAATACTTGAGGGTTTTTTTTTTTTAAAGTTGTATGTGCTTTACTAAGAAGACCATACTAACTAATACTAATCTATTATTGTTTACTAGAAAATGATCACTCTAGAAATTAAATAGTTTATTTGATGTGCTAATTCCAGATGGAAGCTTAGGGTTTGATGCAGAAACTGTGGGGTGAAGTTCTTTGGCCAAACACAGTCAAAGAGGACGGCACTAGTTCTCCTGCCGGCCTGACAAATCTTATGAAAGATGTAACTTCCACGAAGATGTATTTAATACATAACAGCTAACGTATATGCAGTTATTCTCCTTGGGTTACAGAAATATTGAAAGTAAACAACTTCCCTAATTTCCAGATGTGCCTCAAATTAAAAGTTTATGTAAAATGAAAACTACCTGCTAATATTGCACTTCAGTGACTTGCTATAGCAATTAAAAACATAATCATAACTACATCATAACTACAGAAATTGCTCTTAAGGTTTCCAGACAGAAGAGACCTTTCTATGTTTTGATGGACTGGAAGTCAGTTTATTCAATGGAATTTTAATGAATGTTAGAGTAAATTTAAGATTGGTCTATGCAAATAAATGCTGAAAATAAGTAGAAGAAAGGAAGTTCCTCTCCACAGTAGCACTTCTTCAGAATACAACTTGAATATATCAAGGATTATGTTAGAATGTCTAGATAGAGTTGATCAAACCAACCAACAAGAAAGGAAAGATAACTTGTCCTGAATTTGTACACATCAGTATTAGAAAATGGGAACAAGTTCAGTGTAAGAAAAATCTTTCCAAGCAATATTAGAGGATTTTACAAATTTCATGCTTTGATATAGCATTGTACAGCAGATACTTTTAAAGTTAAGATTTCTTACAGCTGACAAATAGGTTAATTCTACCTTTATATAAAAACTATCAACTGCTGAATTCAAAACTAATAAGCAGTAAAAGGTGTGAACCCTATTTTTATCTCAGACATTTTTTGAAACATTATATTCACATTACCTTATTACTTCTTTCTCCATTGAAGGTTTTAAAATGCAGTTAATTTAGTTCCAAGTTCTAAACCATTTCCCTTGCCATTGCAGGTACCAGAAGTCCAAGAATTATCCTTTAAAATTATCCACACTGCTTGTTGTAAGTTCTGTACTGACCATACAGAAAAATAGTATTATAGAAGGCATTTATCTCTAACTAGGCAAGAAAAACGAATACTGCACTGGGTACACCACAACACTATGTGCAGGAGACTCACTCCTATATTTTAAAAATACATACAACGTGAATCCTTATTATGCAAATAAATTTTCAATAAGCCACATTCCTTATAATGGTAACAGACCATTCTGAAAGGTAAGAATATAAAGAAGTTACTGGCAGTATAACATTCAAAAATTACACAAAGACAACAAACAAGGAATATTATTGGAGAAAAAAAAAATCAGGAGAGAATGAGAGAATGCTTAGTTTATAAGTAAGTCAGATGATGTTCTCCAAGAGCTCATATATTTATTTTAAAGGGGACTTTAATATGCTTTTGGCTCAGCACCAGAAAAATACCACTAGCCCCGTCTTAATTTCAAATATCCTTTAATTTCTAATGGCAAGACTTTGATTAGGTTTTTTTATCTATTTGAAAGTCGTGAGAAATGCCTGATCGAAGTTTTGCACAATAACATACTTAGACTTTGAATTTCTAAAAAGAAATTTAAAAAGCAGTGGCATACGTGCTTTTGTTACCCAGTGACGGAAATAGGGCTGTATTAAAGAAGATTAGAACCTCTCCCAAGATCAAGAAAGAAAGAGAAGCTGTAGCAGTTTAAGAAAGATTTCAAAATACCTGCATATTATAAAATGAACTGTACAACTGAAATACCCAACTGAGTCTTTGTCTTTAACCCTTTACAGCATCAAATGTAGGGAGTCTTGACTGCCACTTCCACAGTACTTGAGTTGCAGTACACTGCTATGTAATTAGCATTTAGTAATACAATTAATTAATTAGAGGAATACTTGCAATGAACCATAAACCAGAAACTGAAACAAGATTACTTTGGATTTTTTTTTTGTTTTTAGAAGCACCTATCCATTTACAATTTATAAATAACTGTGAATGTACTTTCTTGCCCAGGCATTCAAAATTAAATGCTATAAAGTAAACTGCTTGTATTTTCAAGTAAAACCAAGCTATTTCGATTAAAAAAGTGTATGATTACTTTTCAGTATTTTGAACATTGTGGACATATATTCATATACACAGATGTATATCTACCTATATGTATATCTATATCTATCTATCTATATCTCTCACAACCTTTGTTTGGAACATTGTATAGATGGTCAAGCTGATAGGGGGTACATCGTAATTTCAAAAGAGAGACCTGCATGTATTTAAAAAAATCTGTACTCGTGTCCTTTTAGTTTCATAGTTTTAGTAACATTAAAGTTTTACAGTATAGTAATTTCACTACTGATCTTTTATAGCTTAATGGTATTTATATAAACACTGCAGAATTAAAATATATTTTATACAGTTGAAGTTGCTCAGAATGCACCTCCATGTGAACATGAAGAGTTTAAGACTGAAAGCTAGAAAAGTTGTCAGGCACTGACAAGCTTGACAGTAGACTGCCTTAAGCTTAACAAATAGTTTTAGTGCACATTCCTATGTGCAGAAAATACTGACTTCCATGGAAGATGAAGCAACATGTTCTAATGAGCAACAAATTCTTCCAGTTTCATACTCAACAACATTAAATCTAACTCTCATATTTTATTTTGAAAGCCCACTTATTGCTGCATATTCAAGACTTCTAGATTTTACTATTTTGGCTATATGGATAATTAAAAACTAATGTATAACAGTAGAATGCAGAAATGTGTGAAAAGGTCAAAGATTGTTTAAACAACAGAAACTCAAGTTCAACCAGATTTTGCTTTTGCATCTTATTATTTTGCCTAGGTTTTCTTCAGATCTTAATTATATTTAATGCACTAACCTCAATAACTATAAAACTCCCAAGTTTCTTAGCTTTCATAGGTTTGTAGGAATCATCAATATTAAAAACAATTACTGAAAAACATATACATGGAACAACTGAAGAACTGCATCACAGTTTTACTTGAGACAAAGCTCTACATCAGTTATCTTCAAAATGTACCTGATTTGACTTTGATAAATAAGTTACTTAAGTATGCAGTACAATCAACAGACTTACCTGTGGGAAAAAGCTAGAATGTTACAGAGTTTGGTAACATTTCCTAAGTGTCTACAGCAAAAGTAGACATTTAAAGTACTTCTGCAAAAGACTCAAAGCCAACTTCAAACAGGAAGACGATTCAACAGATAAAGTGTATTTTCATTTGAACATTGTTTTCCATCTTGCAGAATTACTACTTTTAGCATACCTTTTGGGGAAAAGTGGGAAAAGCTGAGAACGTGCTGTCCAAAAATACAGTAGCGATTTGCAAGCAGACGTTCCTGCAGAAAATGGAAGTTTCCAACATCCAGTTTATCAGCAAAAGTATTATTCTCTTTCAACTCTTAGTGTGTTTCCGATGGTGACCTCCATTTTGTTTTTAAACTGCTTGTATGACTTTGTTATAGGGAGCTCTAAGCAATTAAGGAGACGCTTTCCAACAGGATACCTTATATGCAAAAATTTAATAGTAGGTTCAGGATCAAAACCAACAGGTGGTATAGAAAAAGAGCCTGTTACGAAGAGCAGAATATCCTCCAATGTCACTACAGACTCACCACCTAAAAAAAGCAGAATTAGGTTGTGTCATTTATTGCCTATTACCCACAAACAATTATCCTGCATGTTAAGGAAACATAAGATTAATATGTCAAATAAGAAAAATCTTAGCAAGAAAACTCCACTTGGGTTAGTTCTGAAAATTTTTTAAGTGTATAGAAATAAACAACTCTTCTGCAATAGGAGACCATCATTTTCTATCTTTGTGAGACATACACTATCTAATTAAGTTCACAGGAAAGCTAAGGAGAGGGAATTAAAAGATTTTTCTGTACCATTCAGGTGCTTGGGTTTTTTTGAAAAAACAACCCTCACAGGAGTTCTAGTACCAATCTTTCAGATATTTACCCCTCTCAAGTTTGGTTATAATTGGGCAACAGTTTCAGCAAATATGATTAATAAGGAAGAAGGAACAATTAGAAACTGACAGGGACCTCAAGACCTTCCTTTATCTACCCCACTGAATTTTAAAAAACAAACCTTGTATGTATACCAAGAGCTAAATACCCTGAACAGGGAAGGGGGAAGGGAGAAAAGAGAAAAAGAAATTACTTACTTTCTACATCTTGCAAGTAACCCATCCAAAAATTAACAGCTCCACTTTTATTTACATTTGATGAGGAATGGATTGTAAAGAGATCACAAATAGTTTCTGCTGAAAGTCTTTCAGGTTTGTGGCATAATATACTAGAGAATGCATCTGGATACATTTGCATTTTCTCTAACACACCAAGAGTTTTCAAACCTTGCCTAAAACTAGGAGGAAAAAAAAAGAAAAGGAGTAAGCATGCATCAGAAAGCCAGTAGGTAACTTAACTCTACTCTGCATCTTATAAAGCTGTAAGACTGGACATAAAGTTTCCCCATCTGCATTCTCCAAGTGTTATGAATATTGTGTAAATAGTAGTTCCATTTAATTTTAATCTCAGAAAGTGTGTTTAATTCTCATTTTAACAATCTGAGTGTTTCTGCAGAGCTTTTTGGGCAGATGAAGGAAATACCAGCAATATTTAGAAATTAGCTTTATTTCCTGATACTTGATGTATGAGCATGGTTTACTTCTAATTTTTCTGTAAGAACATAATGAATTTCCTTTTTACAAGCACCCCTTTAGAAAACACAGTTTAAATTCCTGGTCCCTACACGAAATGAGGTGTCTTAAAAGACAACCTTCACTCGATTTCTGCAGTCTGCATGTGTTTACATGCCGTTATCTCTCCCTGTGGCAAATGCAGGCAAGAGTATCCCGGGCTGCATTAGGAACTGTCAAGGAAGGTGATCCTTTCCCTCTGCTCAGCACTGGTAAAGCCACACAGAGTGCTATGTACAGTCCTAGACTACCCAGTACAAAAGATACAGACACACTGGAGAGAGTCAAACAGAGGACCACTAGGATGCTTAAAGGGACTGGAGCATAACACTGTAAGGAAAGGCTGAGAGCACTGGGACTGTTCAGCCTGAAGAATCTCAATGTGTAGAACTATCTGAAGGGAGTGTGCAAAGAATTCGGAACCAGGCTCATTCCAGCAGTGCCCCATAACAGGACCAGAGGCAGTGGGTACAAACTGAAACACAGGAGGATTCATCTGAACATCAGGTAACACTTTTACTGTGACAGTGACTGAGTACTAGCACAGGTTGCCCAGAGAGGTTCTAGAGTCTCCATCCTTGGACTTACTCAAAAGCTGTCTAGACACAGTCCTGGGCAACTGGTTCTAGGTGGCCAGGCTTGAGCAAGGGGTGGTGAACAAATGACTTCCTGAAGTCCCTTTCAACACTAATCTGATGCTGTGATATTTTTTTTTTTAAATAGCTCTGCAGGTTGAAAAAAAAATTCACTACTTACTGTGTACTGGATAAGAACATTTCAAGCTACCAGCTTTACAATTTAACCACCATGTTAAATCAGAATTAAAGTTTTACTTGTTTTCTTAGATCTCAATAGGCCAAACAAAAAAAATTCAGAATAAACATGTTGAAAGTGTACAGTCAGTGGTGTAGAACATTAACAGCTAAAGAGACTAACTCACTATTTACTTAGTCCTTGATATTGACAAGCAAATTCTTGTTCTGTTGACTTTTGCACACTTTAAACCCATCTCCAGAAAACACACAAACCCCACATTTTCTCATAAACACATTACTTAAAAGGTGAAAGGTAGTAACTGATTAGTTTTAAAATATGGTATAGATTGGTCAAATATGCCATAGATGGCTTTGACTGAAAGACTAATTACTCTCAACTTTGTTAAAAAAATACTGCATTCAAAATTAGTTTCATAGCTCTTGGAGACTCAGTTGATTCAAATTTGTCAAAGAGAACACCATAAATGTGTAAAGTGTAAATCCAACTCTACTTGTTGGAAAAAATTAACATCCAATGACTTTTTAGTGAGCAGATGAAGTATGCAAATTTGAAGTAAGGTCAGAGAGACCAATCAGAAAATGGTCAACTGCTGCAACTTTCCCAGCTATTTGAAGTCATCGCCACCTCATGGAAACACCAACGCAATGCTTACATTTTAAGTGGGCCAATTTACACTTACGTACGTTATTGCCCTCCTAATGGCACACAAACTCCCTAACTAGAACTCTGGAAAATTAATTTAAATTCTAAATTTATGTTTAACACTTCTAAAATTTAAAAGATTCTAAATCTGAGCAATTCTGAATTAAAAATGAATGTAAGATAGAGAAATTCTGTAGTGCAAAGGTCTGTCATGCTATAGTTTACAACTGTGAATATGCCGCCCTCTTCATACAGTTGAAAAAGTGACAAAGGGGAAATGGAGCAGAGCAGATACATAGAGAAGTAATTTCAGTCTTTCAGTTTAACTAACTAGTTAACAGTTGCTGCTTAATCCACTGAAAATTACAGTACATTTCATTGGTTTAAATGGAGAATAAGTAAGAACATGTGAAAGTTAGTTTGAGCAATGTATTAGTTAGTATTTCAGTGAGGAAAATATCCAGGAAGTTTGAAAACTCAAAACAAACCTTTCTAATGGCGAAATAATTCTCTTGATTACATGATGGAACAATATGTCATTCACCAGCATATTCTTATCACACAAAGCTGTTATAGGTCTTAAACATCCAGAAGCAGCAAGGAATTCATAACAGTTGTGTATTGTAGACTGTAGGCTGGACAGACTATTTGCATGTTTTATCTGTATCAGAAGATAAGAGTTAAGTTATATTCAATAAGCCCTTCTTTAATCTCCAAATATAGTCTTAAACAAGAATCTGTCAGTAAGTTTAGTTTTATTTACCATTTTTATTGTTTGCGCTACATCAACATCAGCAACATCTTCCAGTGCTGGTTTCACATTCTCTGGACCATAGACAAGACAACTGAACAGTGTTTTGGAAAAGAAACCAGGAGATGGGCCACCATGAACCAGAGAAACTGCAATCATTTTACCAGCTTCAAAATAATGATCCTCTTTTACAGCTGCAAATGAGAAAAGAAAATTTACTATACATGCATAAAAATAGTATGTGATGCTCATTTTTCAATTCCTTCTTATTTTAGGATGTGCAACAAATTAGGTTTGCATCTCCTGCTGGTTGAAAACAGTAAGACCAGATTTTTTTTTTTTTTTTTTTTTTTTTTTTTTTTTTTTACACAGGAGTACCATATTCTTTTACTCCAACTCTTCAGCCACTATCAAGGTTTGGGAGGAGGTGTAACATCCTCTTCCACTTTGTACCCAATGCACATTTAATTCTGACGGGTAAGAATTCAAAGAAGCCAACTTTGGATCTCTACAGAGCATGCTATCAGAGATAACGTTATAGAAATTTGAGGAAAAGGAAATATGTAACTGAAAAAGTGAGTTTGGAAGAAAGAACTTCACTTGTAGAGAACAAATACATGAATTAAAAAGTTCCAAGTCTAATTATAGGCTGTATTTTTTTTCTTGCTTGTCATCAACTTTTCCAACTAAACCCATTTTTTTGTTATTACAACTCTGCACCCCTTTAGAATTGAAAAACAATTAAAAAAACCCAATTTCTATCCATCAGGACTATAATTGTGAACTGACAATCAGGCTGGCTGAAGTTTTAAAAACCTTAAACAGTTCTGATGTATTTTTGAACAAAGCATTTAATTACCGTCAAAATCAAGGGACAAGTTCTTTGCAGAAGAGCCCTCAAACAGTGATGAATTCTGAAGGTGAAGCATTAATAACTGGAAGAAATGGTGTTTTGATGCAGGAGAAGTATCTGTCTTTGACCTATTTTTGAAGTTTGTGAACTTTATTTCAATGGTGTTTGTAGGACTGAAGTTGCGCTGTCTAAATCCTTTTAAAGCACTATTCCAGATATTTTCTGCATTGATGTGAAGCCTTGAAGTTTTTGTATTAACTTGTAGATTTAACTCTTTCAGTATATTAGAAGCTTCCCTTCTTTGCTTTCTTAAATGCCTACAAGAAAATTGCAAGTATTTTCAGGTTAAATCTATGATTCATAATTAGCAACAGTTATACAGGAAACAGGAAATCCTAAAAACCTATTAAGAAAAACACCTCTTTAAACACTTTGGTACATTTAGGTTTTGCCCAAATTACATCAAAGTATGTGGTATAGATCTTTCAAATTCTAACTGTAGTGGCAAATTTTAAAGTACCTCTAAGAACTAAAAAAAAGGTAGAAATAGTTACATTGGCATAAAACTAATGGTTATTTTCTTAATTCAATTACACCAACAGTGCCAAACAATTCTCACACCATCATTCTACGTTTGAACAATGTGAAACAAGTAAGAAATTGATGAGTTTACTATATTTGTGTTAAAGATACTTTGCAATCAAATTAGAATAGTTACTCACTAATATTTAATCTGTCACTATAATCAAAAATACATTTGAGAAATGTGTTATTTTTTTTAAATTAGAACTGCAACAAATCTAAATAAGACCCCTTCTTTATTTTCTAACTTTCAAGCAAAACAATTTCAAGTACCCTACCTACCAGAAGTAATTAATTCCCTCCTCTGAATTTTTAGCACATATTACAGGTAGAATCCATAAATTAAGTATTCACAAGACACAGAATTTTGTATCTTTAAACTGTATAGTCTGTATTAAAACATGTTATTTTACCACTGATTTTAGCATAATCATGAACTATTCCTTTGGTACAAATCCAAAAATATCAAAAATTGAGGACATGTCTAATTTGAAGAAAGTAATCAGGACTCTTTTCATTCCCCCTTTTCTAAAAAAATGGCTAGCCATTCAGTAAAGACAAATAGGTGTTTCTGGGTTTTGATCCCCTCACTAACTAACCTAAAATTCTCAATATCATTCTTTTTTCCTAACCCCCTCTAGCATTTAGAAAGAGCAGAAGCCTTGTATCAAGTTATGACTTCAGCTTTACAGTGTACTCAATTCAGTTCTTCCAGTGACTATATATACACACACAAATATATACATATATAGCTACTATATATACACACACACACAGACACACAGCATGCTTTGTAAGAAATACGGTATAAAGCTATGTCCTGAATTACTCTTCAACGTAAGAAAAAGAGGAAAATACTTTTTCCTCAGGCACCAGTTTCTGTCTGACATCAGTGGAGATAAAGACATCATCACTCTGTTGGACGATGGAAGTTCTAGGTGTGTGCAGGGCAATGAGTTGTTCTGGCACATTCTCTTAGGTGATCTATAAGACAAAACAGTATTTTAAGAGGAGATACAACTGAAGAATGTATAAACACAGCAATATAATTTCCTCCTATTTCAGTACTGAATCTCATTTGTATGTTCATTTACATGAAAACCATCAGTGCCTGAACTACAATTCTAAAGTAATAATTCAGTATTTTATTATGTGGTGGTTTTAGAATCTGTTTTTAGTTGCATTCCATACATGAGATGGAAGTCTCAACTGATACAAAAAGTAAAAACTAGAAATATTAGATTTTATAGACTTGAAAAGTTTTTATTACAGCAGAGGAAAACATTATTTATATAAATACTTTTAAGCTAGATTTCTAGCACCTATTAACATAAAAAAAATGATAAGCAACTGTAACTTTCTTTGGCCATTTGTACAAAGTTAGCTCTAAAATTGTTAATATTCCTTTTACAATGATCTAATTTTGTCAAACTAAAAACTGGTTTACATGCCACCAAATGCAAATAGCAACAGCAAATTTACAGAGTTCACGGCTTACTAGGAAAACTTAAATCACTAAAATTTATTCCAATTTTATTCAACTTGCAATTTAGTGTAAGAAGCTTCTCCTACAGAATAATCTATCACCTCCTCATCTTTAAATACTATTTTATGTTATAATCAGTTTCTGCTTGAAAACAGAAAATTACACACTGGAGAAGAAAACTGCGTTGAGATCCAGGTGACAGCCGAGGGCACTTTGGAGATGGCTCTTCTAGCAAACAAGTTGTCCCATCTGTCTTTTCAGAGGTAGCCAAAGAACGCTTCTTCTGTTTGCTGTAGTTTCCTGTATGATTAAATTATATTAATACAGTGAATTTGCTTGCTCTAAAATAGATTATTAGAATTTTCCATTTTTAGAAATCATTGTCACATCTGTATCTTTACCTGATTTTGCAAAGATACTTCTGCATTCCATGCACTCCCAGTTTTGCTCCCCTGACTTCATAGATGAACAGGCCAGGTGAGTTCCACGGGAGCCACAACAATGACAACGCTTTATTTCCCATTTACTAAAATTAAAAACTTATAAATTTAGAATTAGACAGAACAATGAGGCTAGTTAAAACAAAGAATATTCAACAGTAAGTGTAATCCAGACCCTAAACTAACAAAACCTGGTTGTATCAATCTGGTAGGACAGTATATAATCAAGAGATTTTCTTCACACAAAATGTACTCACAATTCCTGACTGCAACACGGAAAAAAAGCTTCTACATTCCTTGTATTGAAAGAGGCTGTGAGTTAGTATGCTCCCTTGCCTTTAAATCAATAGCTTGCAGCCCATATTTTCTCCTCACATTATTAGATAGCAACATCCTCTGTATTTTTTCATTCAGCTTTTCCAAATGGTAAATTTTTTAAAGGATCATATCTGATTATTCTTACACATTCAGAATAGAACACTGTCATTAATGAAGTGTCTAAGTATGTAAGGTTTTTTTCTGGATTTCTTAAATTTTGCTTAAACATACAATGGAACAATGTGACTGATATTAGTTCAAATATTGGAAGCTTAAGGTACAACTCTTAAAGACAAAGTAAATCCTGAGGTGCACACATACCATAAATGAACCAAGCAATGTTTGGTCAAATCTCAACAATGCCTACAGGGAGTAACCTCCCACAGTACTACAGAAACAAGTCTTCAAAGTAGAGGTTCTGACAGCTTTGAATACAGTCATGCCAGTGGAAGACAAATTTCAGAGGCAACACAAATAAAACAAGAAGTAACACAGAAAATTAACTGGTTAATCAAAAATCAAGCAAGTAGAGAAGAACACTACATATAGTAGAGTGAACATTACATGATCACTCAAACCTCTCACTATCAGCAATATTTTAGCTACCACTTACATAGAGAGGGATAGCTTGCAGCTAGACTGATTTTAGTTTGATTTTACACAGCTAGTTAATTTTCAGCTTAGTACGTTAATGAATTTCTTGTAAAGGTATTAAGTATTCTAACAATTACTGAATTGTTGAATTAGGCGTTGAATGAAAGCTACACAACGTTAGTTTAGGCAAGTGCTATTCTGCATGTGGATGTACAAATTCTACTTCAGCTCTGTATCACATGAGAATAAGATGATAACTGATAATCAATTGGTTTGGTTTCCTTGGCTTTTGCAGCATTAGAGAAAATTAGTATTGAGATGTTATTATAGGGAGTAAAACGAACATTTTATTTGAACATGGTATCTTGGCTTGACATTAAAACCTGATGCTGAAAAGTACTGAAGCATTTAAATACAGAAAAAAAACCCCAAAGTACTATTCCATCCTAGGTTACACCTTCCTGGAAAAGTGTCATACCTATCAGGTTCATTATAGTCTCTTCCTTTCTTGCAGAGGCATCTTTTAATATCACAGTGTTGATAACACTGCAGTAGTTCTTGATATGCATTCTCTTCAAGTTCCCAAGATGCATCCCTATAAACAAGTCAGAAGATCTGTTATTACAGCTGTATTTCTGATCGTTTAAATGGGTTACTCTGTCTTTGGAAAAGATGTATGTAATAACCACATGAAGGCATTTTAATCATGTAATGTTCCATGCAACAACTAGACAACTGAGAGGGGGAAGAAAAAAGTCTAGGAACAAAAATAATACTATAAAATACACAGTAATTTTCTTGTGTACAGTTACTTTATTTTTCATATGACCTTGGTGCATGTTTGCTCTGTTTTATATTATTTTGCTTTCTCTCTGTGCTGGTTTAGGCCCTTCTATGACCGGAGACCACATTGCTGTTCCCCCTCTCCCACCCTCAGCCGGTCAGGCTGGAAGTGAGGCACAAACCCCAGGTTAAAATAAGAAGAAATCTGCTTATTACACTGTTGTATTAATCTGAACAACAACAGTAGCAGTGATAGCAACAAAAAACAGTAATAAAAGTAAACAAGACAAAAGATATACAGAGAAATACCGCAATGGATACAGACAGCCCCATGCTTCCCGCGACCAAAGCCACAAAGGAAAGCTTCCGTGCCCAGACCTGATGTCAGCATAGTTATAACAGCACTGGAGACAGCTTCCCCCTTCTCTGCTGGGGAAACATAACCCTATCCTAGCTGAACCAGGACACTCTCTCACAGCAGACGTGGATATTTGCTTTGTCAGTCTACTCAAGTCACCACTGAAAACAGTCTCATGAAAAGCAAGTCAGAATTTTCCAGGCTGGTATGGCAAAGTTAATTAAGTATTTTAACTCCCCAAAAACTTGAGCTTCTGTCTCTTGAGAGAATTAATAGTAGTCTCTGAAGAGACTAATAGTTATTAAAGAATACCACTTCTAACAAAGAAGCATCATTCCGATCACTTTCTGTCTTATTCTGGACCCCATCAAATGGTAGCAACATATGAAAAACAGGTCAGAATTTCAGAAGCAGTTGTTATACTAAACATAATCCTTAGCAATCCCTTGGGAGAAGACAGAAGCTGTATGGCTGAGTAATCAGTCAATTATAACACTGTCTGGACAGAAATTCAGGTAATTTAAAAACCTGGGCACAGAAAATGGTCTTCTCACCAATCTCTACGTTTATGCAAAATTACTGTATTTAAGAAGTGTTTTGATCTTTTAAATAGGTCCCTGGTTGAATCATGGCATTAAAGCAGGAGGCTCTGAAAAGTAACTTTTATGTTTGAGATTACTAATTTGGCCTTTGACAATTTTATGCATAACTAAAATCAGGAAACAGGCTATTCTTTACCAAACTAAATAATTCTACCATTGAAGGCAGAACTGAGGTTTCATGTGTTAATAGATGCAGTTCTATAGAATAAATAAAAAATGGTTTTAACACCCTATCAAAGTTTTTATAAAAGTGTGATTAGTTAAAAAATTACTTACTTTTCTGGAATGTGTATGCCCATTCTCAACATTTCTTTCTGAAATTTGTCCTTGTTATTACATACTGTGCACCTAAAGAAAAATATCCCAGCACTCAAAGCTTGATACTGCATCAAGAAAAAAAAAGACACACAACAAAAAACCAAACCAATTATTGAATTACTACCATCATTAGGATGCTAATAAATAATGCCTTAATATCTATAACCATTACATTCATAAATATTGTTCTGACATGGATGTTAAAGCTGACATCAATCATAATGTCGCTTGATATTGAAGCAAATGGCAAGCATTTTCTTCCTTTAAAGGACAAGAGCTCACATGCTAGAATCAGGTTTATAAACAAAAGCACAATCCTTTTCAGTCAGCCTCTCCAGATCTAGAATGAGTTTACAAAAATAACCTTGTAACTTTTTCTAGCTCTGGACTTAGACAAAAAGAACCCATGATGGATAAATGACATTTTTAGCACCTAAATTCTGCACATAATGACCTGCAAAGTGGCAACTACCTAGGTTGGACTTCAGTTCCTAAAAATAACTAAAGGCATGAAGTGCAGAGACATGGGGGAAATCAATAGTTTTTTTTTTTTTAAAAAGCCCTTCTTGCAAGACACTAGTCTCCAAATCGTAATTTTAGCATTGTACTTCAAACCTAATGTATTGCTGTACCTATTGCCTACTTAACCCTAAGCAATTTTACAGAATTTTAAAGAATTGTTCCATTATTTTTAAACACAACAGAAATGCAATCTCCATGGATGAAAAGAGAAAAGAAAGGGAGAACCTGTGTTACCTGCAAGCATTCTCGATGAAACCATGCATTTTTACAGCAAGGACTTTTCAATACAGTGTACAGTGGAAGCTGTTCAACCAAATCCAGGCATATTGTACACTGTGATGTTCCTCCAGATTCTTTGTCTGGAAACTTTTGGACTGGTCTATGTTCCCAACAGTAAGATCTAAAAATAATAATTTGAGGTTCCCTTGTCAAAACAACATTTTAAGAACCTTCATCGTAAGATTTGAAGATAGCAAAATTAATTTGCTAGTCGATCTGTTTTCCATGAATAAACACTGTGCAACAAGCTAAAAAGGCAAGACACATACTAGTTTTGGCTGGGATAGAGTCAATTTTCTTCATAGTAGCTTGCATGGTAGTATGTTTTGGATTTGCAATGAAAACAGCGTTGATAACACAAGGATGTTTTTGTTATTGCTGAGCAGTGCTTACACATCATCAAGGCTTTGTTTCTCACACCACCCTACCAGTGAGGAGGCTGGGGGTGTACAAGAAGTTGGGAGGGGACACAGCCAGGACAGCCGCTGCCAACTCACCAAGGGGATATGCCATACCTTGATGTCAAGCTCAGCAATAAAACTGGGGGAAGGAGGAGGAAGGGGAGATGTTGAGTCATGGCATTTGTCTTCCCAAGTAAACTGTTATACATGACGAAGCCCTGCTTTCCTGGAAACAGCTGAACATTTGCCTGCTGATGGGAAGTGGTAAATGAATTCCTGATTTTGCTTTGCTTGCACATGCAGCTGTTGCTTTACCTATTAAACTGTATCTCAACCCACGAGTTCTCTCACTTGTTACCCTTCCGATTCTCTCCCCATCCCACTGCAGGTAGCGAGCAAACGGCTGTATGGTGCTGTGCTGCCTATCGGGGTTAAACCACAACACACATGTAAACAAATTATGTATCTAACAGAACAAGTCAATAGAACAATAGTAGGAAAGAAGCATGCTGCCAACTGATGCTCTGTACATTACAGAGATCATATATCCCCTTTCTCTCAAAACTTAATGAATTTCCTGTCCCCAGAACCCCAAGCTCTTCCTACATTTCAGCATCACCAAGATGTTGAAGGAACAATTTTGAGTTTGCATATTGATTCTACAAAGTCTAAGTAGCATGATAAATTTTATAACTTAGACATTTTCAAAATAGTAAGACAGCCAAGAACTGCAGCTCTAGAACAAACCTCTCTGAATATGCATTATTTTCAAATGTGCTTTACTTAATAGAAGTCATTTATTTAAGAAGTTAAAGTGTCTGCCAGACTTCAATCTAACCATCCTACAAACTCAGTTCACAATAGGCAGAATAAAGCTGTTCTCAGATACACTCGTATTTTGACTACAGCCAAGATGCTGGACAGATGATAGTAAAAGAAAGTGTTTAGACATTTAATATTGAACACATTTCCCCTGCAGTCCACCTCTAATAAGATCTAGAAGTCTTGTGCTTTGAAACACGACAGAATGGCATACAGTGTATTTTGACTGCTGAGAGAGACAGGCAGCCAAACCATTGCCATTTCAAAGACACAGGAGGTAGACAAAGAAAAGACCAAATCCAACCACTCTGCAGTTTATTTCAGTTTAGGATTTAACACTCAATTTCATAAACAATTTAACTACTTGTGGATGCAATAAATTTTATCTTTAAAAGTGTTAAGAATTTAGTTTATAGGTACTAGGTATGCAATATAACTGCTTGGCCTTTATGTTTTCCAAAAATCAGGTATTTTTTTTCATATAACTTGGATGTCATTTATAATTAACAGCCTATCCAGTGGCAACCCATAAAAAAACAAATCACCTCTTGTTTAAATATAATGAAAATGAAAAAGCAATAAAAGTCAGAACTTACCTGAAGTCTTCCATGAACTGAAAAATACATTCCTTTTGTATTCCACAAGGAAAATGGTAACTTCGTTTGCATTTGGGAGCTACACATCCAATCGAGGCACCCTTTTTCTTACAGATATTACATTTCTAAAAATAATTAGTTGGAGAAATAACAGACTGTTAAGTAAAATCCAAGTAAAATTACAGGAGTTAAACCAATAGAAAAATTATAAAGTGTGTAACAGAATATTGGCCAATAGCTTATAACTGTGACAAGACTATTGTGTTTCAGCTCTATTCCAAAGAGTGAAGATACTTAGCTATTTCACAGACTTTGATTATGTATTGTTTTATATGCATGTGACATGTAAGCCAAAATACAAGTTATTTTACCAGTACCTATACTTTAGTTACATCTATAAAATTATATAAGGTCAGCTTGAAGCACAGCATAATGTCATGAGGCATTATGCATATGTAATTTGCTCTTACTCATTTATCTGCAACATACCCAGGAAATAAAAATTTTAGCAAATTTTTGTAGGTTTTATTGTTTCTTGTGGCTTCCATGAACTCAATATACTTGTTAATCAAATATAAAATTCAGATCCTTGAATGAGCTGAGCACACTGCCCACTGGAGAAACAAAACAAACCCCACCAGCAATACTAAGACAACTCAAAAGTTCTTTTTTTTCCCCATTGTAAGTATCAAAGACTTAATTCTTACCAGTTTTGCAGCTCTATTTACTTCTTTTCTAATATCTGTGATTAAGAATCCATCTACACCTTCATTTTCTTCCCCTCTCTGCCAAATGCCACTTGACATCAACTGTGAAAACAAATTAAGTATTTTATAACATCCACTTACCCAAAGATTTAAAATTACCTATACTGCATTTGTCAGGTAAGAGAGAAGCTTAGTTTAACAAAGCTTGTGTGCAAACATTTTAATGAGTAAAAACTGGATCCAAAACTTCTATATATTTTTGTCTGATAAGACACAATAGGGAATAGTAACCAGTAACGTGAAGGTAAGCATTTCACAGCATCAAAGCCTTCTCATACTGTAGAGCCCAAGATGGTGTATTTTACCGTCCATTTTGAAGTATACAGACTATTTAGATAATTATCAAACAATTACTTGCAGCATATAAAGCTTCAGAGGAAGTAAAATTAAATAAGTTTTGTTAATGTGAATGACATTTATGTTGTGGAGATAATGAAACACAGTAGGAAGTATATGCACTGAAGTGTAACCTAAGGGGAGAAGTAGTTCACTTTAGAAGAGAGTTAACTAAAACCAGAATTGAGTAACCAGGTAAGTCAGAAGAGCCTGATGATAATTTAGAGTTACTTAGTAAGGAAGTTACATCACAAACTTCAAGTAACTAAATAGTTTCACAACTTGATGCCTCCTATATTCTTTACAATCCCATTTTATAGTTCTTATTTCAGAATTTCAACAGAGCACCACTGAGTTTTATCAATATTTTAGTCAAACAAATGTAAAATTTTATACCAAAACCAATTAAGAATGTATTTTTTAAAAGTGTGAGACATTTGGCAAAGAAAAATGAAACTGCACTGCTAACTGGCCTCTTTCTAGAACTCTTTTCTTATATAATATTCACTATATTAAAGTAAAATCACATGGTTTTGTTTGTTTGTTTTTAAAAAGCAGGGACCAAAACTAAAAAGATGACTGCAGCAACCTCAACACAGTAAAATATCTTGTAAATCATAAGGCTCAGTGTTGCAAGCATGCCCTTGCCTAGCTGTTCTGCTCCACCAGGAAAGGACTTTTTCCTATCATTTCATGTGGCCGTATGAATGAAACAAAATTATCACAAAGACCTAAGTTTCCTCTCAGTTGCTTTATTTAAGAAAAAAAAAAGTTCTATCTTAATGTAACTTCAGAAAACCTCCACTCTGCCTAGTCTTTAAAGGATTCAATATCCAACCTATTAAGCCATCTGCAATCAACATGATCTTTAAAGAACTGGTCAAGAAAACAAACCAACCCCCCCCAACTGTTCCTGATACTTCTCAAGCCTGGTTTTTTAAACATGGGAAAAAATTTCAAACTGTATTTATTAACAAAAAAAAATTTTGAAGTACTCATAAAGACCTGCAAAATTTAGAGTTTGAATGGTAGCTTAAGTATATCTTTAAGAATACGAATCTTGGGAAGTGTCAAGTGTGGTAACAAGAGATACTCAACCGTAGTTTATATCTATAACTTTGTTCAGATTATAAGCTTTTAATGATCTATTTTTATTTATCACTAAATATTGATACCGTAGCTGTATCTGATCAGTAGTGTACACAGTCCTATTTTTCAGATTAGTAATATTTCTTAAGTGTTACAGTGTCCTGTGTAATGTCAGACAATAACTCACATCCAGACAAGAACTAACAAGACATAAGAAGAATGAAAACTTTTCTCTACTTTTCCCCCAAAGGGTAGAATTTTCACATTCTAAATTTGAAACTACACTTTTCTTATAGAAGCGAGTATGTAGGTGCAAATCTGTTCCCTTTCTCTTAACATGTACCTTAATTGCTATGATAGGTCAGGAGGAATAACTAATTCATTTAAATGGATTTTGAACTGAATTTAGCTTTAAAAATGCTTGTTGGGATTTTTTTATTTCATCTGATGCACCTGACAATTACAAGCCTTCAAGGCTACAAGTTTAAGCTGACAGTTCAAGCTTTACAGCAACAAAAAAATGGAGAATGTCACAACTATTTAATACTTGTTGCCCTTTCATTTTTTATTTTTTGATGACAACAAACAAGCTTGAAAATCAATAGCAAGTACTTACCAAACAGTAATAATGAACAGTGAGATTGTATTCCCCATAGATCCTTTTTTCTCCATACTTTTCAGGGCAGTCATCTGTCCGTCCACAGAGAACACAGACTAAAAATACAGAATCATGTTTACAGTTGCCATGAATTTATCGGAATTACTATGGATCAGCTGTAGAGCAGTAACTTTCATCTCTTTTAATCACATGCATCTTGAAGTAGGTTCCTCGATGAAGAACAGTAGATACCCCTCTCTCCTTAAGGTTGAGTTCCATAGTAAATATTACTATTTGTTCCTTCTCTAGTTCCTAAAAAGAAAATACTTCACCAGTTCCACCTGTCTGCTGATTCAGGAGAGGGCTATCACCCAAGCTAAATTCACTAGCTGATTGTGTTCCCAACTGAAATGTTCTTCCCCAAACACCCAAAGATAATTATCAAATGGCCAACAGTGTCCAGATGCATGTGAAGTGTAATCTAATTGTTCTCAGTACTGTGCATAAAGATATCACCATAGCAGAACCCATGAAGCAACTTAACTGTTTCATTGCATACCTATGTGATAACCTTTGTGAAAGCATATGAATGGTACTCTGACTGTATCAAGTCATATGCTACCAGTGCTTTTAAAGGAGTGCTAGTTTCAAAATATTCAAGGATTTGAGACAACATTGGAGTCAACTAAAACCTTGAGGACTTCCCCATTTCTGCAGTTCCTAGCCCACTAACATACTTCCAGACATTTAATATCTTCCCCTCAATTCTCAAGAGTTATATAAGATACATTTTCAATATTCTAACATCAAGAACAGTCACAGGAGTGATGAGACTAGATGTATCATTCAAGATTTTCTTAGGCTGAAGCATTACATCTCAAACACAGTTAAGTGTGATTTGACAGCTGAATTCCCAAGGTTATTTTCTTAAAACATCTGCAGAAATGACTGTTTTTAAATATTCCAATTAGAGCAAACAAATCCAAGGAAGTTTATAAGTTATTTCTTATTCAATCCCTGAGACAAGTGGTTCCAACACAATTTGATTACTAAAAATTCACCTGATCTTAAATCCCAAATAAATTGATATTGTACATGAGATTAAAGATTTCTGTAACTATTTAATAAAAACTTTACTTACATGGACTTTGTATGTCAAAGTTATTGTTTTTACTCATCCTGAGTTCTTCCGACTGTCTGTCATGAAAAAGAAATGAGGTGTTAAATATATCTAGTGCATTAATAATGACCATTATATATCGCTTTTACATTTTGTTTTAAATTGAACTTCCCCCCTCCTCCTCAGTAAAGTAAAAATAGGATCAAGAACAAAAAAATATTATAATTCAAGTGTTATTGTGAGAGAGAGGGGTTTGGGAAGCAGGATGCAAATGTTTAGAAAAAATATTCCCAGACCAATGAAACATGTAGCAACTTTATTTCCCCAAACTATCAAACAAGATACTTTATTTCCAAAAGAGAAAATAAGTCCAATGCAACAGCTAGTTATGTATAGACTTAACTGTACAGAAGAATCTGCATAAACATCATCAAAAATAATGATCCAACAACAACCAAGGAAGTAGGAGCAACTTCTGTTCAAATAAAGATTGTATTAATACGAGGAACTTGGAAGAGGAGAAATTAACTGGGTAGAATAGTGATGTAACTGTGAAGACGGTTCCCATTGTTTGGGGAAAATGCAGGATCCTGACCTTGTCAAAAAATCCTCATGCAAGACCAAAAAAACCCCAAACAGTGAGGAATCCAGAACAGTGACATGCATACAGGGGAATTTACACCATTTAGAACTGTCTTTTACATTCGGAAGTGGAGAGTAATTTAAACACTAACCTAACCCCCATCTCCTTCAGACATCGCATGCCCCTAAAATCAGATCCCCAAGGTCCATTAACGCGGGTGGCGCGGGAGGGAGCCCTCGCCGCGTGCCGCACCATGCCTCCGCCCACCCGGTCGGAAAACAGACACACGTTTCGTCACTGCAGCACTAAGAGGACTGTTCTTTCTCTAGGGCAAAGTAGAACCCTTTTAGGAACATATCTGTAGATCTTCGACTTGCATTCTATTCGGAAGCTGAAGAAAGCATCGCGTTAAGTTTTTGCAAGACGAGGATCCCGGGCGCTGGCGTGCGGCCCCAGCCCGCCACGGGCGCAGGGAGCGGGCTGGGGCGAGCACCCCCGCGTCCCAGCCGCGACCCCGGCACGCTCCGACCTGCCGGAGCGTTGCTGTTTACAGTTTAGATGGCCGCCAGGTGCAGGCTCCAGGCACAAACCTTCGGCTAATCCAAACTATTGCAAGTCAAGCACTTCAGCCATTTTACTGGAGTACGTTTCCCTGGCTCCAGCAAAACAGAAAAAAAAAAAAATCGCGACTCTCCCCCCACCCCCTTTCCTGTTTTCTCAAACTCCTTCAGGGAAACGAATCTGGAGTTCAAATTTGCAAGTTTGAAGATAGACGAGAACAACCGTTGAGGGTCCCTGCACCAGTCCCACAGGAACAAAGCAATTCCGTGTCCATTTGCAGACAGGAACACGTTAGCATCCACTGTTATATATAAGAAACGACCCGTAAACAAAAAGTACCTACTTTGCCTAAATAGGCTAAAGAAATCCTCCTCAGAGCCGATATTTAGGTTTTGCTAAGTTCTACAACTCTTTACTACTCCAGAACGTAAATTGTGTTAAGATTTTCTAAACGAGAGGATAGGAAAACACCCAAAACAACTCAAGAGGCACGGTTTCAGGTACGCGTTTTCCCTGGCATACGAACAAAGGAACCCTCCCAGATCCCGTCCGTCTACGCTGCAGGTCCCGAATTTAATATGACAGGGTCTCCCGCTCACCTCCCGGGTTCTAACACGACGCCGTGTCCCGACAGCAGCCCGCCCCTCGGCAACCACCACCCGGGCGGAGGGCGGCGAGCTCCCGCCGCGCTCCGAGGAGCCCCCGCCGCCGCTCAGCTGCCCACCCGCGGCCGAGCCTCCCGCGGGTTCAGCCGCGGCACCCGACCCGCGTCTCTCCGAGGGGCACAACGGCCGCGGCAGTTTCCGAGGCAGCAGCCCCCCCGTCCCGCCTCCCTCCCGCGGCAGCACTCGGCGAGCCCCCGCGGGACGCCGCTCGCCTCCCGCTAGCGCCCTCCAGCAGCGGGGAGACTCCCTCTTAGATGAGCGACCCCGCTGCCTTCCGCCTCCAGGCGGGCGGCGGGAGACTGGCACCGCCTGCTCCCCACGGCACGGGCTGGGGAGCCGCCGCACGCTGCTCCCCCGCCCGACTCCGCTCTCCCCTGCCGCGGCGACTTAGGCTGCCCCTTCGGCGACTGAACGCCCCACCCGCCCCTCCTCGTCCTTCGTAAGGCGGCACTCGCCTCCTTACCCCCCGGCCCAGCCAAGGCCAGAGCAGGGCAAAGCCTCAGCCCACTCGCGGCGTTACTCACCCGGGCAGGCTCCGCGCCGCCGGCGGTAACCGACACACAATTCAAATACCAACATCCGCCGCCCTCCCGGAAGCTCCGAGCCAGCACCCCCGCCCCGCCCGCCCCGCGCCGCGCCGCCATCCGTTGCATCGGCGCTCGGCCTCCTCCGCCGGGCTCGCCGCCTCGCCTCCGCGGGAGGAGACGTGCGATCCTGGATATCGGCACTCGACTGGGGGGGGTCTGGCGACGGCGGGCGGGGGCCGTGAGAGCCTTGAGCTTCTGTATCTGCAATTTCCTTAGTCTTACAGGATGTGATTTCAGTTATACTGCTCCTGTCACAGTTTATCAGTTGTTAAGATCTAATTATAAATTAGCCCAAGATTGGCAACCCACACCTATTGGAATGGAAGAAAACTTTTTGCATCATGGAAATTTAATTACTGTCCAGCATGATGCAGAAAGAATACATCAAGTCACGAAATGAGTGAAGTCAGATGGAAAACACTACTGGTGGGATATATTTACAGGCTATTCCCCATTAGCTACCAAAATCTTAAATATCAGTAATAAAATATAGTAAACCCCTTTTGACGGCAAAAGAATTTGCTTAGGGAAAAGAAAAGGGGGGAATTGATACAGAGAAATGATTACTTGTTTTGAGATTTATTTACTTACTTATAGAGAACTGCTTAGCAACTTATTTACTTATTTATAGCAAGTTATAATGATTTAAAAATATTGCTAAGAATCCTGCTTGCCCGGACTGTTCTGTAGAATTTTACCAAGGACTACTGTGTTCATCAAAACAAAGCAGTTCACTGTGAAAATCTACCAAGGATTACAATGTTCAGCAAAATATTATACTTTTGTCCTTGAGTAACAGGTGGCTCTAACTAGTCGGAATTTTGCTAATGAGTAAAGGTAGCCATATACGAATGGTAGAAGTTTTATTGGTTCTCTTAGATAAAAAGTAAACCGTCTGAAAAACACTCTTGTTATTCAAGAAATTGGCCAAGATAGTCTGTGCATGCTCCAGGGAAAAAAACAAAGTGAGAAAGACTACGAGCCTTCTTCCCAAAGACCCCTGAAGATGACCACCAGGAGGCAATGCGCAGGTGCAAAGATGACATAAACCGCTGACACCAGCCTTTCGATCTAACCCAGCCTCACTCATGCATATGTATGTTTGTGTTACGTACGCCAATGAATATGGATATCCACACCCTATAGGTTTTTGGTAAAATGTGCGGTGGGTGTGCAAGCTTTGTGGAGAAATACCCTTGCACCCTGGCCGGAGTAAACATACCTGCTTTATAACTCTATTCAAGTTGTAGAGTCTTTTTTTTCCGCGAATCAATATATACCATTATTTCCTTTGCTGTATGCTGACAATTTCCAAATACAGAATATTCCATTTTGGGTCAGCTGGTATGTTCTGTTAGATTTTTTTAATTATTATTATCAGTCAAAAAAAGGCTGAACATTTTTGTTTTCTTTCAGTCTTTATCAGTCATTCATGTAGTCCTACCCAGACGGGAGAAAAAGCTCTAAATGAAAAATTAACATTTGAATGTATCTGTCTGTTCTGCTGGTTTTTATGGATTTTTAATTTTTTTAAATGAGACAGCCTCAAACATTTTTCTGTATTTATGTAAAACTCTGACAAGCAATAGCATCCTCCTCTAAACATCTGAAGTATGGTAGGCTGTCTGGAACTCCAAATCACATATGGAGATGCTCAGTCCTGGAATAGCTTGTTAAGTTTTTAGGACCTAACCTTGATGGCAGCATTTTTTACTCAATTTGCATGGTTTTATGTTAATAAAATTAAAAGAATAACTAACCAGGTCCTTATTCTTTAATTGTTTTTAGGAGAAAGGTGGACAGCTTACCTTAATTTCTTTTAATTATTTTTTTAATCATGGGCTCCCTTGGTTCCTTTGTTTTCATATAACCCTTTGAGCAGTACTAGCTCACTGTCTACCATAAAACACAAGGTTTTTTTTCCTAGTTGTCCCCTGTTATATTTTCTGGTCCTTGTCTGAACGTTTTGATCTGAAATGACTTCTGACTGTTCTCGGTGTCTTTTGAACTCAAACATACCACCTCTTGGCAGCAGGATTTTCCTCACAAAACAGCAATTTCAGGTCTCCTGGTACCAGGTTGCTCAGATAATAAGCAGGTATGCGAGCAGCAGTGGTTAGCGGTGATATTTCTCCTGCTGTGAGATGGTGTGGCTTCACCCCGCAGAGTTTATCTGCTGCCTGCATTGCTGTGTTCATTCTGGGTCAGGAACTTAATGTCTCTGTATAAATGCAATACCACTCCATCCCACTCTTTGGCCTTTCAGACAGGACATAAGCTAAATTGCTTATAATTTTTTCTTCCGGGGTTAAAAGTTGAAATGGTGCTTCTCTTTTGCTGTATCTGAACACTGTGATCCACGATCAGCACTCTGCTGAGGGCAAGGCAATTGTGTTGCGTAGATGAACTCTGGGAGAGCAACTGCATTATCAAGGTGAAAGTGATTACAGACCATTGTATCTGTTACACTTCCTGACGTTGACAAAGCTCTTATAATTACCATTCTACATGTGAAGACCAGCTGTAGTTTGTGTATCTATGTTTTTTTACTTGCTTGTTTATTGAGATTTTTAGGTTCATTAAAAAACTTAGAAAGTTTTTCCTTTTTCATCCTGTAAATAAGAAGCAGGAAAGCTTCCGCTTATCATCTCCCAATCCAAATGAACAAACTTAGCCTGTAGCTGTAAATTTGCTGTTGGTTTATGTTTATGTTTGATAGTTATATTTAAATGCTGGTTAATACTTGCCTTGCAGAAAGGATTTTGTAGTGTCATTAATTGCAGATTGTGGATAATGCTGATGATACTTGGTGAAGCATTTAAGATGCAAACAGCCAGTCACAATATATTTTCAAAGAGTAAGTTACATCCTGTTTTTTAAAGGACGAGAGAACACTGTTAGGCCTTAAGGAGAAGGTCTTATATAGCTTCTTCAGCACTCTGAATTAGTTTCTGTAAAGAGAAATACTTTTGGTTCAGAGATTTATGAAATATTCCAAAACAAAATGGTATCTTTTTTTTTGTACAGCAAGTAACTTTAAGGAAAAAAAAGTAGTTGGGAAAATGTTTTTATATTGAACTGCTACTTAGTTTGTTTAATGTTGAAGTCTTACAGTGTTTCTTAAATCTTTAAAATAGATTGAGGTTTCTTGAGATGTTCATTTAAGCATACAAATATTCTACATAATTTGGGAGATAGGTAGCCTTATGAAGTTTCTGACCCACCTCAGGCAAGAATCTTAACTATAAAGATTAAGTAGAATATAAAACATTTTCTTTGAGCATTTAAATAAAATACTTATTTTAAAGGTGGGCAGGGGTTATTCCTTAATGGCTGGTACTTTCTGTTTAGTTTACTGTGGAAATTTTAAAGTTTTTATAAATAAGCAGAGGTAAGCAAACTTAACGGAAATCTGTTGAACCGAAGTACTTCAGTCAGATATAGTCAGCTTACTTATTGAGTCATAACTAAACAAGTACGTGTCAGCGCAGACTCAAACAGATTACCTTAAGCTATCCAGGAAGACTCAAATGAGGGAGCAGTCAGTGGATGCAGAAACAGAAATTTCTCAAGCATCTCGAAATCAACCAAATGTGTACATCAGATGATGGCTTTTTTTATTTGAAGGTTTCTGTCTGTTCTCTCCTTAGCTCATTGAGAACTCTACTGGAGAGGTGATGAGTACTAGTTGGTCTTTCTTAATAAAAGAGGACTTGTTAGTGTTTTGCTGATCTTTAATGAGGGTGTCAGAAAGAACTCCAGGTTTTGGAAAGCATGGGAACACATCCCTGGATAGTCATTGAGAGTTGATTGTCATTTAGAGTTGCTTTCACCTAATATCCAGTCAATTATGTTTTCCTTTCCTTTGATACTGACACTCTGAACATCATTTACAACTAAGATGGATAAGACCCTTATAATTTTTACAGATACAGGGACAAAATTTCTCATACCAAAAAGGAAGCTGCCCTGGCATTGTTTCTTTTTAATACATGTTTTTTAAAGACCTTTGGGTTTAACTGTAACAATCAAGATGCTATTTTTGGCTTCTCAGGCAATGGTAGATCATCCTTCAGTGAACCCTGCAAACCCTTTGTTTTCATCAGACCTAGATAAGACAGAAACACAGGTCCACTTCCAAGTGAAACCTTGAAACCTGTTGTGCACCCTGAGGGACTACATCATTGTCCTGAGCTGCACAAATGCCTTTGAATTAGATATGAATGAAAATTCCAGCTCCAAGATCCAAAATGCCTGTTGCAATTTAGTTGGTTTGTAACACTTAATCTCTTTTCAAAAGATTTAGATGCTAATATAAAAATTTCACCGTGAAAGATTAGTTTGGAGTCTGACAAAAGCAGAAGAAAAATGGTGAAGTCCTCAGTGAACTCTCTGCTCAGGTACTTAAGTAAAAAGCAGGAAGGTGTTGGGTTACGATTATCTACATTTTGTTTGCTGTAAGAAAGAATCGGGGAGGAAGGGCCTCTGCAGTGCTCTCAGGAAATTTGTGGATAGATGTAAGGAAAATTCCAGATGAACTAACACTGGCCAAGAACGCATTGTTCACTGGTGACAAATGAGTATGGATCTTGATTTTTTTATTTATTACCAATGTATTTTTTTGTATTTACAGAGAAAGGAAAATTGATCTTAAACCTCTTTATTATTTCTTATTAACAAGGTTAAACTCTCAGCTCTGAAATGGCTAGACAACTTGAAATCTTGATTGTTTCAATGTTTATGATATATTCTGCATTTGAATTCAACTATGGTACCCTTACATAAGCATTCTGTGTTTAAGCTACTATCCTCAAATCCTACCAAGGGAGACCTTCTTTGGTTGAGATGTCTCATAGATTTTATGTCATTGCAGAAATTCAGAGCTAAAACTCACTACAACAATCCATGATTATCCAGACTTCTCACAAATTCTGTAAGTTGCCCAAGATCTGAATATTAGCTAGACAAAAGATTAAAAATAGCAGATTATTTAGTTCCTTGAATACATTCTTTTACTGGATCACTATCAAGGGAGTACAGTCTTTATTCTTTTCAAATATGCAAATAGTTACAAATAAAGAATTTTATTATAAAATTGATATTTTTTTTAACCAGAAGCATGGAAAATTATTCCTATTAAAAAATCTATTCTTTTGTTTCGGCATTTTTCTTTCTCTAATGTATGAGTGTTATAGGAGGAGAAGGTTCTAATATGCAGCTATAGACCACAGTATTAGAACTGTGCACTGGGGACCAGCTCTGGTGTATAATTTAAAAGGCAAATAGAAAAGTGCCAGTACCTGATGCTGGTCTTTTATATAAATTAATACAGCTGTGTTTCTTAGAATTCTGTTTGCAGTATCGCTTACCATGAAAAAGATAGTACTGTATTTGTTTCAAGTTCTGCATTTATTGCATTGATCTGCATCTTATTTATGAACAGTCAGACGAGAAGTGAACTCTTACTCATATCAAACTACTCATACCAAATTATTAGTTAGATGCTGTAGAGGATGTAATACATAGTAAATGCCTGATTTCTTGTTAGGCTGCAGTTGGCTCCTATATGAAGACCTGAAGTCATCCTGTATCTTCATCACTTGAAAACTGGAAAAGAAGGACTTTTCCTCTAATTTTTGTTTGGATAATTATGTTTGAGAGATAAGCATCTTATGAAAGTCTAGCATTTTTTAACTGTTTAGCTACTGAGTCTCTCTCAGTTGTCTAAAGAATTATTTAAAGATGCTCTATTCATCCACAGCTGTTGACAAGGACAGCATGGAGACTACTACTTTGTCATGGAAGCAGTGTACTGAACACATGCAATGGATTGAACAATGAGTGCTAGTAGCTAAGAATTCCTTCAGTCCAGTGATTTTTCATTAGTACTCTTGTCAAAGGAAGATAGGTTTGAGTAGGAGAGGGCTTAGCTGTACAAATTCTGTGAATCAGCTGTGGTTGCTTAAAATGAGCAAAGGGTGAGCTGCTTTATTGACATGTACTGTTTATACTGCTTTAAGGAGAGCACTTTGTTTGCTAAGTTTAGTCATTCAAAATAATCTCGATAATTTCACCAGTGAATGCTTTCAACATTCAAATTTTACCTTTGAAAGCACAGTTCACTATAGTGCTAATCCTTCACTCAGTGTCCTAGGTGTTAGGGCTGTGTAGACTATGACTGACAAGGTGGTGAGAGCCAGATCAAGCTAGAGTTGAACCCCAATCATCCTCCTTATGGAATGATGTTTATCAGTAATTGATATTTTTCTCATAACTGTTGACCAGTTCACAATTTATCGATAGCTTTCCAAATCATTAATTGGTAAGTGTTATGTATTTGACTTGATATGGAATAGAACAGTATTTGGGACATTTTTGTTTCCCTGTCATGGAAACCGGAGATGAATACTGGGTCTCCTTCCTGAGGTTCACCATATTGCTTGAACAGTATTGCTGTAAAAATAGAAATAAAAACTAATCTAGTTTGATATCCACACTTCCCAAAAGTGCCAAACCTTCACAATGTTAAAATCACTTTTATCTCTAGTTTCTTTGATACTGATCTCTATGGACTTAATTTTCCTTTCAATGACCCTGGATAAACATGTGGCAGCTTGGTGCATACTGCTTTTCAAGTCTCTCAAACTTCACAAGAAGACTTACATTTTAGTTATTATGTAAACAAGAATATCCAAAAAGACTATCTGGATTAAATGCTTTTGAAAAATGACAGATATTGCCCTGGGGACTTGACCTTGTTTTTTTCTATGGAATAAGGTAGGTCATCGGGGAGTGGCAGTGTAAATTTCTTCATGCCATGCTGCCACTTTGATGCAATTGTACACTCATGGGGACTGAAGAAGCAGGTCGTGTTCTGAAGTCTGAGTCTTTATATCATCTCAGGAGGCTGCAAATGTGGTTACTTGTAATGGCTAAGGTGGTGGCTGCAGTGATATTGCTCCCTCTTCTAAGTTATAAAAACAAAAAAATACCATTTGATTTCATATGTCATTACAGAATACCAGTCATCACTAGTCTCATGTTGATCTAAGCCAAAGACATCCAAGGAGAGAGATTCTGCCTCCCTTGTCCTCGTTCTCTGTGGGACAACCCTGAGCCATGTGGCTGGGCAGGCTGAGGTTCGTTTCCACCTTCTGGCAATGGCCAAAATTGTCTCATTTTTCCCTGTATCAGCTTCCCAGGGTGTAGTACATGAAAAAGTATGTTGACTTTCTTTGCAAGATCTTCTGAGCACTGGTCTTTGAAGAGATGTGGGCATTACTACCAGTTGATTTCCCTGAGATTAAAATTTATACACTTAAGCATAGGTTTTGAAACTGATTTACTTCTATACTATAAAAAGTAATATATATAAATATATCATATTTTATTCAATTTCATATATCAATCAAGTGGAGTGCTGTTGTTATCTGTTGTTTCCTGAAGTGTAACAAAATCAAAGCTTGGAATAGAGTTCCCTACCGAAGCAGGGTTGCAAATGAAAATTACAGAAAAGCACCACTAGATGGAGTTAATGATTTTCTAAATTATTCTTCATAGCTTGCTATAATAGAGTTGCAAAATGATTACGATCACTGACTTGTTAAGTGGAATATGATAATTTAAGTAGCTCACCTGTATCTTGTTATAATTGCATTATCTGTTCTTTAAGCTTTACAATTCTATGATTTTTCACCTCATCTAAAAATATTTTTTACAACTTGATACTGAATAACAATATTTTAATACAATTCTTTATCAGACTTACAACATCCTGTATCAATGCTCACGTTCCCTATGCAGGTCTCTAAGTTGTACTTATGATTCTCTTCAGTCCTATCATTTCAAAATGTAAGTTCAATTCTAGTGGTCTCATCCTTTTTAGTAATTATTAATTTATAAACAGGGTGAATTGCCATACTTATAATTTTTAGTTCATGTTTAAATAAAAATACTGATATGCACTGTTCTGAAAAACAACTTGGAAATCATTAGCAATCATGAAATCCCAGTTGTTAGAAGATGTGCTAAATTTACAAGCACAAAGATTCTTCTGTCAGTATCTGCGAACTTCACTTTAGACCACGATTATTTTCATTTCAAGTGTCATCCAAGTGAAACCGGAATAATTTTTTCATGTTTCATTACTTAGTATAGTCTGGCTCCCTTATCTGAAGATAGCTAGCCAGCCAAAAATTTCATTCATTTTTATTTCATAAAATGTAACTTGTTTTCACAAACAAGTTGTCCAGATGTGCCAGCTTTCTTTCCGTGGGCCATTACTAACATGTCACTTCTGAAATTATGCTGTATGTACAATCATTCCCAACTTCTTCATTTTCTGAGATTTTTGCCCTGCAGGCAGACCCATTGTGCTTGTCTTTTGTAGAAAACGAAAAAAGCAGAAAAGATTTCCCTTCAACAACATTGCTGTTCTTGGACTACAAGTGCCAGGCAGATTTTTAGTAATTTGTTGAAGAAAACCACTTCATTTCTGGCAAAACAAGCACGTGGCAGTACTTAAAAGGAACTCTTTTCCTGTTTAGTGAATATACTCACTAGTTCAGAACTCTTCTGCCAATGCTGGATGTCTTCTAACTCAGCTCTTACCTTCTTTTGTTTCTTCTGTAATAACAAGAAAAAAAGTAATAAAAAGAAAATATCATCTTGCACTTTCACATGTTTCTGTTACTAGGCAAATTACTTAATGCTTTCAGGGTATTTTACTCAGCTTCTTAGAATATTCATTTATGCTGATAAAGGAATTATTAATGATACTGAAAACAGAAGGTAACAATTTTGGATATGTATACTACATAGTGAAAAAAACACACAAACAGAAAGATAGATATTAAATACTATAGGAAAAACAATGAGAAAAATATAACTTTTTATTGTTGGCTATAACTATAGAAAATTATAACTATTGAAGCAGATGACTTGCATCTTATTTTTAATTATCCTCATCAAAAATTGTTACTGAAAAGAAATTGAGAGACCTATGTGAATCCCTTACTTGCTTTTCATTGTCTTGTGTTTAGTGAAAAAACCAACAAAACTGATGAGGAAGAAAAAGAAAAGCAGACTTTTTTGAGCCAAAAGCCTGTGCTTTGTAGTATATCTAAAATCTGAGCCCCATTATTCCTGTATAATATTACTGTAGGACTCAAACAGTCATATTCAAGCCTATCTATAGGTATCTTTTTCTATGCAGGTTGCTGAAAGCCAGACTGAGAATTTATCTAAATTTTTCTAACTATTTTTGGTCAAGTATTATCCAGATCACAATTATTTTGCAGACTAAATTAATGTTCTTTTAATCAACTACTGCTGCAGGGCCATAGGTTTAAAAATACACAGTACAATTACTTTCATACACAATGATGTAGCTAAGACTTTAATAGTTTGTGGTGTCTTTTCACATCTAAACAAGTAAATGGGTTTATGCAACAATTGTGTTGAATAAAGGTCACGTACTAACAAATGAAATGGAACACATTATAATAAGCAATTTATATATCAGCTTAATTTTGTAAAGTTTACAAAGATTATTTTTAAACCGTATGTAGGCTCAGAATCAGCTGTACAGTGTATCTGACGATATAGTCATCTCTTGGAATAGTTTATTTCACTATCCAATTAATTTCAGAATTATACTGTATGGATTTGACGTGTTTGCTTTATGCATTCATAGCTGTTACCAAGAACTTTAATGGCTTACTAACCCCCAGCTATGAATAAAGCTTTTTCCTTTGTAAAACTGGAAGGATGTGGCAGAATAGAAGCAAGAAGAGTTTTTACACCTCCTCTTGTCAGTCTGAATGATTCACTAGTCATGGTAGGCTGTATGCTCTATATCAATACAATTAAATAATCAGTACCTGTAAGTTAAATCACTTCTCACACCCACTAGTAAAAATATGACAATAAAGCTATTCCCATTATAGTTATCTTTTTTCACTTAAAGTAATTACATACAGTTTAGAAACTACAGCTACAAGACATAAAAGGATACCTAAAACTTCTCTGTAGATAATAAACTAAACAGAAGAAAAGATACACTTCTGTACAAGTACAGTATGTAATTTTTACAGGGACAAGACACTGAGAGATGGTAAAGTATCTTTTGTTTATTTAATTGTAGGCCTTGTAAATGTCATTAGGATCTTAGACAAATGGTATTTTTGACTTGAGAATTAACTGCATGATGCAGTTGTTATAAAATGAACATATAAAACATTTTTTTAAAAAGTGAAGCATTGGTTTAACACCTAAACTCGTTCAGTAGAAAGAAGGTGCTTACTCTTACTATGAGTTTCATGGCTAGGTCTAACAACCTGCATTGGGTCTTAGCTTGAAAGCTCTGCTAATTCCATGCAAAACTTGTGGTCCCTCTATTAGATTGCCATTAGAAAAACAGGTGGCAATGAAAGTTTTTGCTACCTGTTCACAGGGGTTTTTATCTAAAATGAAGTTGTTACCAATGTGGTAGCTATAGCGTAAAACATATCATTGTGATTAATAAGAATTGGTATCTGTAGACTTGTGACTTCCTTAATCTACTCTGAACTATACCCAGCCACCATGAAAAGTGCAACTTGCTGTCTTTTTAGTTTGATTTTCACACTGCCTTAAAGAAATAGTGAGAAAATAATAAAGTTAACCTCTTGAGGTTTTTGTTCTACGATTCCTGCTCTAAAGGTGGACAGGCCAACCTTGGGCTCTCTCTATCTTAGAAATGCAGATAAAACGTAACTCCTACCTTTTGTTGTGCTTGAGTAATGAGTACTTAAATAAGGTAGCTGAGCTCTTTTTGGCACCATCAACACCAGCTTACAAAACAAAGTGTTTCAGGGAAGCTCTAGGTCTGAAATTTAGATGTTCATTCTAGACAGATAGTACAATCAAGCATTAGTATTTTGAAGCTGCATGTAGCATTCAACATGAATGAAAGGAGATTATGTGTATTATAAATTTTCTTTTGGTAATTTAGATGGTCATTTTAATGAACGGAGGATAATGAAAACCTAGAAGTGATGTAACTGGCCATCAATGAAGAAAGGCTAGAAGAGGATGCATCTCAAGGCATTTTTTTGAAGACAGGTTTCACTTTGCCCTGTGAACTCTCGTATATACTTCTGTCACCATGGAACTCTACCCTTTTACTATGAGAAAAGATGTTAAGTCTTCTTTAGGGAAAGAATTTCACTTTGGCCTTTTAGACTTTCTGTCCTTTTGCCAGATTTAAAATGAGCATAAATGTCTAATTAACAGGCAGATGTGTTTCTCTCTCAGTAAGAATTAATACTGAAGTTTCTCAAGCAGGGAAAGTATTATATGAAGAAATAACAGGGCAGAGCAAAAGATTTTGAGGAATACATCTTGACAGACTCATTTTGTTGGCTTGCAGTGAAATGAACTGAAGACTCTTGTACTGAAGTTTGTAAATAAAATTGATTTGGCGTTCATCCACAAAATTTAAGCAAGTTATGTTTATTTTATAGTATAATGCAATGCCATTTTAGAATGCACAATGTGTTTTCACTATTGATAGTCATAGGAAGGGGGGTGGTCACACTGGAGGCTTTTGGGACAGGTAGGATTATTAGTAATGATAGATTACGGAAAATATACTTTGACTGCAGGAAGCTTTTTTTTTTTTTTTGGCTGGACACTTAAGGCAACAGCAACAGTTAAAGGAATAGGCAGAGTTAATATATCTGATAGATTACTGCTCAAGGATGCCTGCAGACTAGCCAGATAGTGTAGCAGTCGTTATTCCAAGACTGCAAAATGCCACCCTTGCCCTGCCCCCTCACATTTTCTGTAACACAATTCTGTTATGTGTCTTCTAGCAAAGCATAAGAGCTAATTACCCGCATCCATAATGCCTTATGAGACTGTTAAGGGCCAAGCCGTTCATAAGCACACTGATGATCTTCAACATGCCCTCGAGCCCTTCCTAAACCTTAAAGTCCTGTGACATACCATGCAAATACAGGTATGCTGAAGCGGCCTTTGTTCCTATATAAACCACATATAGTGCTGTTCTGTAGTAGAGGTCAGTGCAGGGACAGTAGAAAGGAACAGAGAAGGAGGAGAATGCTGAGGATTTCTGTCCATGTCTATCACAAAAGATATGTGGTGGTATTTCGGAGGTCTCTCTGCTGAGTTTCTTACCTGTGCTCCCAGGCTGGCAGTGAGATTCACAGGAGTGTTATGTCATCTGCTGTTCACTGGCGATACTAATTGGGATAAAAGGCTTTGAGATGAGCAGACTCATGAGAAAGTGAAGCATGTCCTGGGATGCCACAGAGAAGGCTATTCCCACAGCTGAAAGCTGCTTCTGACTTCTTCTCTTTTTTGTGTATGGAGAAAAGTGCTTTTCCCAAAATTGATACTGATGGCCAGGCATCACCTTTGACACACCCTGGGAGAAGGCAGGAAGAAGAGATCTGCTCAGTTTGTCAGCTATTACCTTGCAGAGTAGCTTAATGGGTACAAATTGTACTTGAAACATGTGCAATTAACCCTGACTAATAAAGTCTACTGTGCTTGGGTAGTGACGTTAGATATGAGAGATTGTTAAAACGTGTTATTTAGAAATGCTGGCCAGATTTGCTGGAGCGGAGGCTCCAGAAGGTTGAGGGCAGGGGTACGCTGCCTTTGGAAGCCACAGGCTGGAGAAGGTTGTGAGTTGCAGCTACAGTGATCTATTCAGGTGTGGCATGTGGAAGTTTTCCAGGCTCACTTCCAGGCCTGAGAATATATTTTTCTGTCATTTCAGTACTGCAGTCTGCATTGATGTGGTGCATCCCTCCAGCAGGTGTGTTACAGCTGTGTCAGCACAGGTCCAGAGAACCAGTCCTAAAAACACAAAACAGGCAAGGTAATGGTCTGCAATTAGTGAATTTTTGTGAATGCCGTATTACAAGCTGGGCAAATGGCACCAGGTATCTGTGTACTTTATGTGGGCACATCTTGGTAACGCTTCATTTCCTGGGGTGGTTTAAATTGAACTTTGGTCTTGGGACAGTTTTTTAAACATTTGTCGTGATTTTTCCCATATTAGATGTGAGCCATATTTACATCAGTAGATGACTCATATCAATAATTAGATCCTTACTCACACAGCTTAGCGAGTGCTCTGCTTATAATATTTAAGTCAACTATTTCTTTTCTGAGACAGAAAAAGTACTGTGAATAACTGTGCTATGCAATTTGTGATTCTGCTGTTAGGTCTTTGAAGTAATTCTTCCGATTTATTTATATACCAGGTATTTCTCCTGATGCTTGCCAAAACTCAAGGTATGTTCTTATATGTTTGAGCCATACTTTGTGTGTATCTCTTTGTCTTTTGTTTATTCAGCAGTTAATATAAGCAGAAGGAGACAAATTAAGGTTTTCCCTGAGTGCTGACTAATTAGTTTTCCAAGAGAAAGACATCAATGGTATTATATATGGTTTTAAGATGCACAGCACTGGTGATATTTATGAACACATGGTAGGTGTGCATAAATGAGTATGTTTGTGTGCATGTAAAGTGGCATCTTATTGAAGAATCTGAGGTGGGTTGTCATGGAGATTAAAAGCTTTGAAATGCTGTTCATTGGTATTAGTTGAGTTTGCTGGGCATCAGGATATTCCTTCTGCTACTTTGAAACTTTTATTGTAAAAACAGTTACACTTTTACCTGTATTGCAAAGACTCTTCTAGCAGGCTAAGTAAATAAGGACCTGATGAGCACATTGAATTTAAGGAAAATTAACTGTGATCTATTTTTTATCAACATTACCATTTTAGTTTCTAAGCCATTAAGATGCTTGTCTTTTAATTGTGTAGTGCTTCAGGCTATTTATAAGGTGGCAGAAACTTGTCAACTCCCACAAACCTTCCTACCACCTGACAAGAAAAAAAGAAAGTTCTGGTCACTGGTAAATGAAAATAATTTCTTTAGATGGAAATATAAAAATGAAAAACATCAAATATCTTTTGCTAGCCTTTGCTTTCACAGTATTGTATACATTTTCAGCTTTCTCTGCATAAAAAGCTAAGAAATTTCTGGTGCTTCTTCCTTAAGTAATTAAAATAAAAACTAACAGATGAGTTTACCTTTGAAGAGCATTGTTTTCTGCATGAGATCATTGATGTGTTGCAGTTAGTTGGTTTTTTAACCAATAAATCAATGAAAATGCTGCCACAAATGCTGCATATGTACACAACATCACACACATTCTGAATGAGTAATACAGTTTTCATAACAGAACTTGAAGCAATGATTATTAACTAGAATTATATATATTTATATTTAAACTGACACTACAGAATTCTTTTGAGTCTTGACAGATATGTGGAATATTTAAATGGAGTAATTGTAGTTACCAGACCTCCTGGGATTAACCTGATGGAAAGAAAGTGACATTTTGCAAAGAGAAAAATGAATTTATAATGTGGAAAAAAAGCTAAAAAAAGAGCTTATGGTGTGCCTGTTTATAACCATTCAGGAGGAAAATATGTTTACATGGAGTCACTAATATGCTGTAGCAATATATTTCACTTACACTTAATTATAGAGGGGCTTTGAATATAACTTATTGGGTTCTGTGTTTCCTGAAATAGAACAAGCCATACTGAAAGGAAACTTATCAGTTATTTTATTTTTGGTGCATTCGTGTTTAGGAGTTGATTCTTTGCTATTTATATTTTCATCAGGAATAACTCTACTAAACTCAACATGCTCTATGCCAATATAGAAAAAATACATCCAGAAGAGAACAATACCAGCCTCTCCCTCTATGGCAAATACTTTTGGATAAATCACACCTTTTCACTTATAAGAGGGACCTATTCTCTCAGGCATACTCAGATTTTCAGTTAGAGTAGTTTCTTCAATGACAACCACTGCCTGCTGAGCTCTCCTGAACTGGAGTTAAATAGAATCACAGAATTACCACATAATTTAGGTTGGAAGAGACCTGAGGTCATCTGGCCCCACTCAAAGCAGGACCAACTTAAATAAGTTACTCGGTACCTTGCCTGATTGAGTTTTGAGTGGTGATGATGCCACAACTTCTCTGGGAAACCTGTTCCACTGTTTGACTATGGTTAAAATATTTTTCCTAATATCTAATTGGAATCTCCCATGTTGCAATTCATATCCACCACCTCTCATCCTAACACTGTGCACCCTAGAAGGAGTTTGGCTCTCTTCTTCCATACTCTCCTAGTGGGTAGCTGAAGGCAGCAATAAGATCAGAAAGATCTCGCCTCTGCTTATTCATCTTAAGACCGAATGAACCCACTTCTTTCAGCCCCTCTTGGACACCATGTGGCCTGGTGGCTGGCTGGTACAGAGAGCCAGTGTCTGTGGAGACTGTGGTTGATTTGTAACAGCAGAACTAGAAAAAAATCAGGATTAAGTGGAAAGAGGTTGTTTCAGAAGAAGGAAGTGACTAAGTAGGAGAGAGATCAGCTGTTCCTTTAGGGACTTGTGAAGACCCTAATGTCAAGCGTATGTCTACTGCAAAAGATAATGCCATCCATGAGCTGGCAAGGAAAACTAAGCCATAAGAACCTATGAAATTACAGTTTAATAGAAACATTACATTCATGGGTTTTGAAGTGACCTTAAGTCATGATCTACATATGTACTATGATATTATCTACAGCATAAATAAAAGTGAGGCATAGTGTATAACAACTGTATCTTCCTACATTATAGAATTTTCACTTTGTCACAACTTTTACATTATATACAATAAATATAATGTATTTCTGATTAATTTAACGCATTTATCATATTTTCTCACCATCCTTCAATCAGGCAGGGCACCATAAGTAATTTTCTTATCCTAAATGCTCCAGGCTAATAAACTGATGATGTATGACTAAGATGAGGTGAAACTCAGATATGACCCTCCTCTTTCTGTTACATGCCATTTAGCAGCTAAAACCTGAAGTTACTACGATTGTTTTTCCTGTAACTATAGTTATTAGTTAACTTCAACTCTATTACTAGGAAAAAAATGTTGTCACTAGCCTCTTTTTAGCAGCAAAAATTTCTCCTGTTTTTCCCGCAGTACAGTCGTTCAGCCTTTACTGAAAGCTACACTTGCCCAGAAATAGTACCTGCTGCTGTGCTCTTTGGTGTCTTTCTCCCCTTGCCCAGGCAGCAAAAGAGGATTTAAAAAAAGTATATCTACACTACAAATTGCTGCAGTGAACCGTGCAACTTGTTAATTAAATATAAGCATTTCTTCGCAAAACATTTGGCCAAGTATTTCCTGAAGATTATCACATGCAATTCCAATTTCAGAATGATTACCTCTTCCCTGAGAAGTAACCATGGTAAATGAAGAGTAAATAAAGGAAAAAAAAAACCAAATATGCCAAGTCCCCTTTTATGTATTTTCTTCTGTTCTTACACTATTTTCTATCTTCATCAGGGTAGTGTCAGCGCCTTGTAGTTGTGCATTAAGCCTCAGCTTCTTCTCAGGGGGAGAATTAAATGTGCACTCATACATCCTGTTTTGGTGGAGTTTTATTTTTTAATTTTTTAGAAGATTTATGCAGAAGGTGCCTTAACTGTAGAAAGTTGTCAGAATGAAGGACTCAGGGGACAGAGAATTACAGAGCAGAACATTATTACGTATCCTAGTAACTATTCTTTTAATCCTGTCTCAGCCTATACAACCACAAAGGGGCAGAAGAAGGAATAAAGGCCTATTTCCCTTATTTCCCAAATCTACGTGTTAATTCTACAAAGCAAGGCAAGCACTGAAATGCCTAACTGTTGGGAGCTCTGCTGGTAGTGTCATTCCACTGGCAAGCTGTCCTAGGGGATTTCTTTTCAGGAGCTACACACAGTAGAGCCAAGCCCTTTTGGAAGAGGGTCTGCAACATAGGTCTTTGCTGTTCAAGGAGAATGTACTACCTACCAAACAAGAGGTTACAGGTGTGTCTCTGTGTTCCTCTTCTTTGAGGCTGGTATGAATTGTTCATTGGAGGTGAGAAGCTGAGCAAGTATGGGAGTCAAAGGGTTGAAGGCTGCATATAGTTCTGCAACATGTCTGACTGCCCAGTGCCTATATATTGAAGTTTTAAGAAGATTTCTGTCTTTTTCTGTATTTTTGTCTTTTGGATTGTCACTGTGAAGGAAAGGTAACATTGCAGCAAAACTAAGTAAAATCTTTAGATAAAACTTAATAGATGTCTCCTTTCCCCCACTTCATTCTTTCATGTTTTGCTGAATATTGGGAGAATAAAAAGACAAAGAAGAGAGGGAAATATTTGCCTAATATGAAAGAGAGAGTTACAAAATGAGCATTCAACTTGAAGAGAATGTCAGGGAACAACAGTACCTTATACTGCACTCTGAAAAATGGTAAAAAGTACAAAGGTTCGTAACATATTGTAAAGAAAATTCTTTAGAAATTGCTCTGTTATCTTGGAGGTAACAGACACACCATATGCTGTGTCTGGCAGTTGCTATGGCAACTACTTTTAAAATTTAAGCATGGGGAAACTATTGCCTAAAATCTCCATGACTTGGGGCCAAATTTTGCATGATGCTGAGCACCAAGGCAAAGTAAAAAAAGACATAAAGGAAATCTTAAAATATCTTTCTCGTTAGCTTTTGAAATTTTGTCTTGAAATATTTCTTGTTTGTTTCGGGAGATTGCAAGCCCTGGACTCGTGAGAACATTGAAAAAAAGAATGAATGGTATGATTGCAATATCTTAAATTTAATACCGTGCAAACTATTTGCCATGGAAAATAGGAAAAACCTATTTGTTCATAGAGGCGTTTTACATGAAAATGGTGATATTTATCTGAATTTCATCTTTTTGTCACTGTTTTATGTGGGAGTTCTTGCCTAGAAGTCAAAGAATAGTAAAATCCTTGAAGGGAATAGATGGGAAGGTAATACGTCTTAATAATCTGCCAGTACTTTAAAAAAATTAACATATGCAGATTTCTTTATGTGGAAAAGTAGTTTCACACTTTGAATAATGTTTGCACTATCCCACCAGCAGGCTGCACAATGCACTTCCGAGGCTAAAGATGCTTAAAATATCACATAAAGAGGCTTCTAGGGAAAAATCAGTGAAAATAAATTTAAGAAGATTTTGCTCATCTTCACCTAAAAAGGTCTGTTAGGCTATGGTACAATGAATGCTGTTATAATCAAATTTAGCACCTCAGTAACTGGATTTCTGTGATCAAGCTGCAACATAAATTCTATCTTGCTCCCATGCCTTCTACAGTGTCTCCTAGAGGAGTCTGCAAAGGTGGGACATAATTTCACCAGAATACAATAGTTGTGTACTGTAGCTCTTAACAAAACCACCCATACAAATCGCACAGTGTGGCCTTTAGTTATTCAGTAATGGTCGAATCCAAAGTCACTGAAATTGGTGTGATTCTCTCTATAGACGTCCCCAGGCTTTGTTTGAGGCACTGCCCATGCTGCTAACCTTATATTGGTACATACCAGATCAATCATTACCAAAAATGTCTTATCTTTTGAGCACACATCATATAATGCTGTCTTTTTAAAAGTAAGCTTTTTTTTTTTTTTTTTTTTTAATGTATTAAAGATCTTATGAGATCCTTGAAAGAAAGTTTAATTGGTCTCAAGGGTATTTATCTCATGCTGTTAGGTCACACTGGAGTGAGAACTTTCTGTAAGTTCCTCCTCCAAAATAATGTATCCTGAGAGCTATTATCCTGTGATTCTGGCTCTCATAAGCTGCCACAAAATTACCAGTGCTATTATTCACCAGAGAAAGAGTTTCAGCTTCAAATCTAGTGTAGGCACTAGTCCACTCAGGGCTCTTGGAATGAATGAAATTATTTGCATTGTAAAGAAAAAATATATGTTTTACGTGCACCCTGTTCAACTTCATGGATCATTATTCTGTCTTCCTCACGTTGTCTGCTACTCATTAATGAAGGCACCTTAATTTAACTTCTTGAAAAATTCTTTGATGGACAGCAGCAATAGAAAAGGTTACACTGACTTGCAAGTAATGTGATGTTGACTAGATTATGAAAATAGCAAATATATTCCTTATGTGAGAAATAATTAATATGTACGGATATGAAATGAGTAGCAGAGGTTGGAAGAAAGTGAAGAAAAAGCTTTCTTTCTCAGTTACCAATCCCATTTAAGTTTTGGGCAGGGAGTTATAAATGGATCAGGACTGTATTGAAGGAGATTGGATTTAGTCTCACAGAACCAGCTGTTAAAATCACAGCTGGTCTTTGGACCTGCTATTAAAAGGGGTTTTAGAACATTTTTTTTTTTCTGCAGCTATCTTCTCTCTGGGAAAATGGTCACTAGCTCCTTCTCTGTTCCCAGTTCACCCAGGTTTGGACCTGAAAGTCACTTCCACGTCTGTGAGAAAGACAATCCTTGCTGACTGCTTGTTCCTGTCCCTTTCCTCTGGGTCTCTCTCTGTACTGTCTGGCCTTCTAGAAATGTCTAATATTTGCTTGTCAGCCTATTGCTGAAGGGAATATACAAGATTTCACCACAGATATGACAATTCTGGATGCCACATTAAAGTATTTGCTTGCAAAAGCCGACCTACTGCTGACTATACATTGAGGCACTGATGTTCACAGTATAGCTGATAGCTGGTGGAAATGAAATAATCTGTATTGACACATTTGGAAGTTTCGCATCTTTTTCCACTTAACATGCTAACGTGATAATTGCTAGACTGATGATTTTTCCAGTGACATGTCTCCTTTTGTCAATATTTAGACCTGTGTATAGAAAGCTTATCTATCACACCTGGCTAATTTTCACTTAATTTAAAAATAAATGGAACATGTTTAGTTTGCAGGGTTAGCCGAACAAAAAGAGTTTTTTATAAACATTTTTCTTGAAACATTCTTTGAAGGATAGGAAAAGATAATGACAAAAAGGTTACAAAATCTGGCTCAAATGAAGCTAGATTCCATGAAACAGTCAATTATCTTAATGCTTAAATAAAACTAATTGAACATTGAAGTTGAGACTTCATTTTGCTTACCATTTAATGCAAATGAAAACAAAACGTAATGCCAAATAAAAATAGCAATAAATACCCCCAAAAATCGCTTAGTAGCGCACTCTGGGAGACAGACAAATTTTTAGCTGAAGTGATTCTGTCTCACTGGACATTTGTTCATAGGGTTTAAATATTGAATCCCAGGGTTTTATTATCCAAACAATTCATTCAGCTAGGCTTCTGTCTTAGCGTTTGTTTGCTCTGAGTACACGATTTTCACTATTAGCGATTAGGTAAAAATTTGTCAGTGAAGGAACATAGGTGGTAGTATTTTGAGTATCCCAAAAGAACGGGAAAACTGTATTAGCCTTAGTTTTCTTTAGCTTCAGTGCTTTTTGCAGGAATAATCCTCAAGAATGAGTGTGACCAGACTGATCTGCAGGAATAGCTGTCATGACCATGGAATGAATCACTTAACCATTACTTTGTAAGGCTGAAGTCAGAACATTTCTTCTACATGCAATTGTAATTCTTGCCATGGTTCTGTTTTCACATCAGTGTCTTGCAACTGTGTTCTACCTATTGGGTGGAATATTTATTCTTTTATCTTTAATAGCTGCACTTCTGTTGAGAGGAATTGTGTTCACCTACTTAAAGCTTTTATTCTATAACACTTAGTTTTGTTTTATTGTGGTAAGCAGTGATAGTCAAGTCACATGATGGAAAATTCAGTCATGGTCAACTTTTACTTGGTCTGAATTTTTATGAGATCTTACATGTGATACAGGTGATTCCCAAGATTTTCAGTATTATACCTATGATATATCATAACTTTTGGATGTCATTAAGTTAGTTAAGTTTTTAAAATCTTTTTCTTCAGATCATGAGAACCCAGCTTTGGGTTTTACATTTAGAAACTTTTGTCTTACAATCTGAGGGATCGCTAGTATTCTAGAAATAGGCTGCTGAATTTGCAACATGAACCTACACATAAAAGATGCATAATTCATACTTTTTTCCACCAGGTCACCATCATTCCTAATCCTTCTTCAGTGTTAATATGTTTCTACTATCATAAATATGTCATCTGAAAAAAACTTTTGTCTTGTACATTTTTATGAGATCCAAGAAAGAATCTTTTTCTGCATGACTGCAGTCATCAAAACACCTTTGTCTTCCAGTTACATGCTTATTAATACACTTCTGTTTTTCTTTGCATTGTGTGGTGCAACTTGTGCTGAAAAGTGGAAATTGACTGCTTTCACTGCATGTCTGACACAGTGCTGCTTTGCTGAAAATCTCTGAAATTGTTTCCATGTGACTTAGGAACAAATCTGGTCTTTGCCATTTGACTATATCCATATTCTGTTTTAGTGTCCGTTTATGAGTTTTTATATAATAGACATTATTTCACATATTATCTCTCAGTAGATGGTTTTAATTTATCTTTCAAATAGTTGTGGTTGCTTAGGAAATTTCTCAAATAACTTGTCTTTGATCAGATATCAGGGATTCTGTACGCAGCTTTAAGTGTTTTTTCAGCTTCACCATTATTGTGCAGGCCTTTAAAATCAGAAATGTGGGTAAGTGGAAAGAAAATGTGCCCTTGCAATCAATAGTCTTCTTAGAAATATTCTGAATTATTCTGTCATGCAAGCCTTGCAAAGGACTTTGCGAGTCTGTCTCATTCTGCTGAAAGATTATGTCTTAGCTTTCTATAACCTGCAGACACAATTGAATATCTGATTTCCTGACTGGTAGTGCTTTTGTCCACAAAAATCTGGAAATATTGCCTTCATTTCTTTCAATTCTCAGGTTCCTATCCAGACTAAGAAATTCAGATGGTTTATTTTTTCCAGAAAAAAAGAAAATTCACTGAGACTCATAAATTAGAAGTGTTAGAACATTTGCACAATGACAGTTACTTGGAAAGGTCAGGATGACAATAGGTTTGTACCCTTTCACAGTACCTTTTGACAGTACCCATAAACTCCTGGAGCAATAAAACTAAACTGCAGGCCATGGATCCAACATTGGCATCTTTCAGGTTTTAGCATGGCCTTGTGGTACGTGGTGCATTTCTGTATGTTTCAGCTCCTAAAATTATTTGTATAGAGGGGAATTTGAGGATTTATTTTAATAAAAATATAAATTTATAGACTTCATCTTTCTCAAATAATATTTAACATGTGAATTAGATTTTCATGAGTTTTAGAAATGAAAAGTAAATAAAATTCTAAAATATATTATTAAATGCATTTTTTAAAATTATTATAATTTTGATCCCAAAGCAAAGGGCAGGGAGTGTTTTATGATGCTTGAATGCTTGTGGTTGATAATACTGTGAACTGGGGCACGATTTTGTCAAAGCCATGCCATTTCTGGAACAACCAAATTTCTGTATGGGTTTATTCTTCTCTAGGTATATATGCACAGAAAGGGAACATTAGACCTCTGGTAGGGAAATACATAAAAACAGTAGAGACTAGCTTTGCCTTAAGACTAGACACTGTTATAATCACCCTCCACAGCTTTGGGAGACAAGAGTCTTGGTTTTGCATTTAAATCTGTTTGGCAATATGCACTATGTCTCCCAGCCACTTGGCTATTTGTAGAATTTGCTGTATTCAGGGGGTTTGAAATACTTTAAAACAAATTGAGCTGAATGGGGATCTTAAACCATTTCCTGATTGGTGTGTCTTCTAGCCCCTAATGTGCCTTTCTAGGTCTTAGTTATTTCCTTTTCATAAAAAAATAATTGCTCTTAAAAATGTCTGGTTGGATTTCTTTTGTAAAGAGAGCCGAACTGAGGAGCTCTAGGCAGATTAACTGGACTGCTTCGTTTAGTAGGCTCTCTGAGCTTTGAAGAATGCTTCAAAAGTATGGAATAAAGCTCTTTTTCTTCCTATTTTTACATGGGCTAACAACTTCCCAGTCTTTTAATTTGCTGTCCTGTTGCATTAGAGTTCATTATCTTTGTGTTACAGTTTAGTAATTCTGTCCAAGTTTCTATCCTTTCTCTCTTCTGAGTCCCTGCTGAAAATGGCAATACAAGTAACACAGCAGAAGCTTGTATACAGTCAGAAGATATAATAAGAATAGCACTTCTCGTGGGAATTAAGTGCTGCATCACAGGGTTTCATTTGCAAATATCTGCAGTGGAAAAGCATGTTTAAAAGTGCATTCAGATTCACTGTTTGGAGTCTCTTCTCTTCTGTTCTATGCCTGCACTGTTCACATTATAAAACAAGGGATGCAGTTTGAGGTTGGTTGAGGGTTAGATATGTAAATTTGGAGGAAACAAAGTCAGAACTTGGTTTTAAGGTACACTAAAAACAAAAATGACTTTAAACCTACCACAGACGCACAAAGCAATCTGCAAATATTGGTTGATAATATCTTTACTTTACAAATGAGAAATTCAAAGAATAAAGACTTCAAGTGACTTATCCAATGTTGTTTGGCCAGATGGTGGCAAAATACAGGTCTTCAAATGACAGTTCCCATGTAGTGACTTCTCAGGGAGGTTATTGTATTGGCTTTGAACACACAGATTATGTTCTGAGTGGAAAACCTTGTACCAGTCCAGATAAGGTTTTTTTTTTACAACATAATAAAAGTTGGGGAGAATGGATATGAATAGTTCACACATGGAACTGCTAATTCAGTGAAATGACTAGCTATTGTCATAACTCTATGTAGTTACTAATGGAAAAAAAAAAAAAAAAAGGATATACTGTGTGGAAAAACTTACAGCAGCTCTTGCATGAGATTTGTTCCCTTGGCCTTCAAAGGATCTTCCATCAACTCCCTTGCTTTTTTAATATGAAAAGCTTAAATGTCAATGTAGGTATTTTTTCTTTTAATGACAAAGAATGCAAAACTTCCAGAAAGGTAATCTTGACTTTCAAAGAGATCTTGTCAGTTCTGTTGATGTCAGTATCAAAAGAAGTTAATAATTATCTGAAGAAAACACATTTCTCTTAGTTACTTTCTTTCTCGTACAAAATTTCTCAGGTTAATAACAGCAGCAGTTCTGCAGGAGTATGTACTGTGCACCTTCACTTTTGCAGCACATTGTCTAAATGCTACAAAGATTCATACAGGCAATTATAACATTATACCTTCTCTGGCATGACTAAACTTATGTTTGATAGGCTGCAAAGAGAAAAACCTAGTAGTTATCTTAAACATATATTTCTTGTACAGTATAATTATCCCAAAGGAGTGGGTTGCCTTTTTGCTATCTATAGGTCACATGTTTGGCCATGTTGTATGTCATTTAAAGGGGACTATAGCTGATGTTGAAGATGAACAAGTAACTTATGGACAAATATTAGTGAATTTCACTTGTGTATGATTATTGTTTCTTTGAGACAAATAAACCTCAGCGTTATTATTGTGTCATGTGTTCTTCAGCCAGAATGGGCTCTATTCTATGGAGTATGGGTCCTTATTTTATCTGTACACCCCTTCTGAAAGAGTGTTAACTTGTAAAACCACTGGAGTACTTCCCAATGAGAGTTTAATTTCTAACTGAATTGCCATCAAGATCAGTTTTGAAAATCATCTAGATGACGAAAGAAATAGAAATGCCTTACTGCAAACGAAGCAGTGATCATTCTTTCTTTTCTATCAGGAATAAAAGAAATTCTAATACAGTAGTGCTCTTTGGATTCTCTTTAAAATTTCTTTCAGAATGCAATAGGATAATCCTGTCTACAACTTCCTTTAGTTGGGATTGTGCAGGATGATTCAGACAATGACAGCTTCAATTCTGCTCAACAGGAATTATCAGCAGAATAGTGCGCAGCAACATTCATTCGTTTATTTATTATGTTCCATTTCACAGAATTTTTTAAGGTCTTATAACTTAAAAAGGCATGTCTTTTGCCCATTATGTTTCTTTCAAAGCTGCATCCATGAAAAGTAAAAGGAGCTTGGAAATGCTAGAAATTCGAAATTTCTTACATACTAATTTTCTCTCCTTCAGATTTTTCATAAAGACAAATCAGGCAGCACATTTCTCTGCCTTAGTTTCCTCAGCTGGAGAAGGAGGGGAAAAAAAAGAAGCTGTGATAACTCCCACATATATTGGGATAATAAATGCATTTGATAGGCTTGAATGGAAAGCTTTGCATGAAGATATTTACAATAACCAATGCTTTATTTCGTCTGGCCTCTCATCAAAAGAAACACAGGGTTAATTCTGGAAGCTAATTCTTGGAGCTATGCTGTTATATAAATCTAACCTTAGTATTATTCAGTGCTATGTTCTAAAAACCACCACACTTTTTTTTTTCTCTCCTTTTTTTTTTTTTTTTTTTTTCTCCAAATAGTGCTGCACCATAATTACAATTGCTGTAGAGGCAGGAGCTAAGCAATTAAATTCCCCATAGGTGTCGCATGTAATTGTTCCTAGAGAATCAGAAGATTAAACATGGCAACAATGCACAGCAAAAGATATAGCCTAAACTCAGTTTTTCCTGCAGAACTGCAAATAGTAGCAAATCAAAAGACTGTTCTCCTTAATTACCACTGTATGAGGCATCAAGCTAAAAGCAGGCTCACTCTGTAATGTTTTCTATACAACTACAGTATGTACATACAATGCAAGCCTTTATGTACCACAGAACAGACAATATTATACACACAATTATTGCTAACTTTCATTTTACAGGAAGAAATCACTGGTGAGCCTAGGACATTGGCCTCTCAGCTTCCCCAGCAAGCCATGTGTTGACTTAAACTAAGGGAACAGTTTTACTTCCTGAAGCCAGTAGAGACTATTTATACTTAAACACATTTTTTCACAACTTACAGCATGTTGTATTAGGTGAGAGTTTGTGAGCTGGATGGGCTGCAATCTCAGTCAGGTTTGCAAGCTGGAGCTTGTGGAGCACTTCACCAAGTTTTCACATTTTCTCTCTCTATTCTACCCTGCTGATCAGAAGTCTGTCTGGGACTTGAACTCAAGTCATCAAGAGTCAAAGAGCTGAAACAATAAAAACAATGTGGGGGTTTGGGGAAGAAATTGTCATTCTTGTACATTAACATAACATGTAGTGGTCTGATCAATGGGTTTTTTTGTTTTTCTGAGCCAAAATAAGTATTGGTGCAAGCTGAAATATCTGTCATTATCCTCCCTACTGCTTTTGCCAGGATTTTATATAGTTTCATGTCATTATTTCTTTAATCAGCTTTTCAAGTGCTGTAAGGCAGCAAGCTATCCCAGTAATGAGTTTCTTCCTATTGTAGGTTAACTGCTTGTTGAGATTTCCATTCAGTTGGAGAAACCATCTTGCTCTCTGACATGTTTTTACTGATTATCAGGGTTACTGGATACACTGTGCACTGAATTTTAATTGCCATCAAGCTATATATTTTTAGTGAGAAAAAAAGGGAAGTGCTTTTCATTAAATCCTTGGGAATTCAAGTTCTGTCTTTGAGGAGAAACCGATTCATAAGCTTTACTGATTCACACATCAGAAGCAGATTATAAATCAACCTTCCCATTTATGAAATGTTCACCTGAGGCATAAACAAAGGAAAGGAAATCGTGAAAAACATTATTTAAACATACAATTATTCATGTTCTTATAGCAAGTATTATTTTAATTACTGTACAAGGTCACCAGCTGGCAAGTGGATTTTAACTTCCAGCATATTAACCTGTTTTTATCTATGAATTCAAATAACTCAAGTGTACTAAAAAAGAACTCTAAACAGTTACATTTTATAAGAGTTTCTTTTAACAATATTAGTATACCAAATAACAGTTTAGTAGGGTTGTTTTTTTTTTTTTTTACATTAATAAAATGCAATGTTGGAGCAACCAAAGTGGGAAAAATGGATTTATCAGTAAATTGCCTGAAGGATGGAAAGTGAAATAAGTCTATGTAAGCGAATTTGCACTATTTTTAATACCGGTAACCAGAGAGATACACATTTTTAAATTTTATAACAAGTGAGTCAGAAAGAAATACACTTAAGTTGGAGTGCATCAAACATTTGTTAATTATAGCACAATAGGCAATCTCATCCACCTAGGAAGCCTAGGTGCTATCTTTCCAGCCTGTAGTTATGAAATCCATTATTTCATCTTCTTGAAAAGACAGAAAATATTGTGTATTTCCTCAAATCATTACAGTCTAGCCATCTGGGGGAAAAAATGAGCTCTAAAGCAGCTTGTAATACCACATATTTGCCACCAGTTAATTAAAAGGTAACGTCCATAATCTGTATTTTCAATAGTAAAAGGCAGGTAAAAGGATAAAGAGAATCATTAAGGAAAAGAGACTCATTAAGAAATACTGTAGCCAAGGTAACATCATGTTTTTGTGGAAATGAGATACACACATTTGAGACCATTTTATTAGTGATGATTACACAAAACAAAAATTTTCATTCTATATTATATATAGATGTAAAGAATTTGCATCTATATTTATTCCTTTAGAAATGTTTTAAACACTGCAGAATGAACCAACCTAAAGATGAAATGCAATGTAGATTTTTTTTTTTATTTGCATGAAGAGATAAGCCACTGTTAAGCTACAAATAATAGAAAGAGAGGAAATGAAAAATATCTTAATGAACACGTTGCAATGAAAATCTCTCAATGACTTTCTCAATGCCTGTCTATTTTCCTTCAAACATGGCCTGATTTGTAGTTGTTTGCACAGTTATTAATAGTTTAATTTTATTAGTTCACTGCAGAAAAACCTGATTTACATCTTGTGCAATTAAGTGATGAGTCAGACTCAATCACACACTAATCTCGATTACTCGACTGCAACATTGAAGGTGACCTCAATAGGGTTTTGACATTGAACTTACAAAAAGCATTCGAAAAGCAAAATTTTTTATTGTGTCTCGAGCAAAGTAGACTCCAAAGGACATAACTTCACTGCCTCTTTCAAAATGGATGAGGTAACTAAATTCTGATTCTAGTGACACCATAATTAATGAACTTCTAGTTTTACACTATTGTAAATTTTAGAAATGTAGCCTGTAGCCATCTGGTGAAAAAGGTAATCTTGCAAATACAGAAAGAATATTTTAGGATGGGAAATAGTCTAACTTGTGTGCTGAATAGCTATGTGGGAATTTGCTGCAGTAATTACCCTCCTATCATTAGTGACAAGTAATTGCTATAGCAACCCCACTGCCACCTGTCTCACACACTCTTTCTCTTTCAAACACACACACACACTCTCACACACTCGCACCCTCTCACTACATATTCATAGTACTGAAACAAAAGCAGAAAAGCCAGTAGCTTAATGTCATTTATTGAATCACTGTTTTTTCTAATCAACAAAATATAACCTCTTCCTCCCCTGCCAACTCCTCATAAATATTTATTAAATATAAAATGTTTGTGTTGTAGAAAATAGTGCTGTTCAACCAAAGTATCTCTATTCAACACTAATTCTCTGAGGGAGAGAAAAGAGAATTCTCACAGCTTGATTTCTTTTTTTACTTTATTGCATACACTGGGCCTGAGACTGATTTCACAGATATGGATGTGAATTCTAACAAAGGCAACCATCTAACATATGTAAAACTGGTTTGATATTCACAACCAGGGCAGCAGAGATTCATTCTCTTTCATTTAGACACATCTAAACCCACCATGTTTTCTGCAGCTTTCTGTCAGCACCAGGTATTGCTGTATTGCATACAAGCACTTCAAATTTGTACACAATATTTTTATCTTGTTGGCAGTGGGTGGAGACTGAAGCAGAGGCTGGCTATCAAGGTTTCACTCTGGATCATCTAACCCCAGTTCTAGTCTTCTTTTTTGCTACCACTCTTGACAATACCAGTGGAACCTGACTTTGAAATCTTAAAATAATCAACAAGAATAACAGTTTCTGTGTATTTGAAAGTACCAGAAATTCGCTGTTCCCTATGATTAGGCAGTGGAAGGAGAGAAGTGTTGCTGAGCCTTTTCTTCTGCAGCTTACAAAATGCCAGCCTTGCACCCACATTTACAAGCATTCTTCGTAATGAGATGATCCTGTTACATCAGCATAGGACATAAAATTGGCTAACAGCTCTGTCACCACTAGATGTCATCAAAATACCAATAAACAGGGTTTAGACGTGCAAATTTAAAAACTAGATCTCTCTAACCCTATCACTCAGCATGTTCTAATGTGAAGATGAAACAAACCAGCATTTGAAATATGAAAGAATAGTAAGGAAATGCAGGAACAGCATGCCTTGACATAAGCCATTTGTGTCCCACATGCTTGTTCCACTTCTTTTGATCAAAAGAGACCATTCATATTTAGTTCTTAATATACATATTTTTTCATAAATAAGACCCAGATTTTTTCACTTTGCTCACTGCCTCTAAAAATAATTCTGTCCTACCATTCTTCATGCTGTTGAGGAAGAGAAGGGAGATGTCGAATGAAGTACAATGGTACTCAATTTTTTCAGATAAACAAATTGTATAGAATGTTATTCCAGATAAAGCCTTGGATGTAAAAAAGTAAATCCATGTAATATTTTTAAGCTTACTTTTTTCATAGTTTTATTTAATAAAAAATCGATTTAAAATGTTCAGATCAGCTGGGTAGTGGTTGTAATCTTAAAATGATCTTACAGAATTTTAATAAGGGCACTAAAAGCTGTGTGCTTCCTTAAATCCACAGAACAACTCACTGCATTTGCTAGCAACCTGAATGTTTTATATATTTGGTTTGGAAACTAGCAGGAAGAAACCTGCTTCCGATCAGCTCACCATTTAGTGTGGAGTAGTTGGCCTGTCATGTGAAGCATGGGTAGACCAGCTTTCAAGAAGGAAATCCACATTACTGTCCCTTATACGATTTGTCTCATCTATTTCTGATTAAATTATTCATTCTTCTTCTGATGTTCTATCTCAGGACAATGTGGCCTGTCAAAATACAGGGTTTGCAAGCAGAAAGTAGTATTTATTTCCCAGACATGTCTAGTCCTTCTGTGCTAAATCTTTAAGCAGTATACATTAATCCAAGGGATTTGTTGGTAAATTACATCCTATATTTTGTCACCCATATGTCTTGAATTGTTCCACATATTTGAGGATTAGAGGGCCATATATATTATTAATGGGAAATTTCTGCCTGTTAACAATTGGGAATAATTTAAAGACAAATTAACAACAAAAAAGACGACTCTGCAAACATGTAAAACATGAAATGCCATCTCAAAAACTTTATAGTAAGAGCTATCTAATAGCTTATGATGAAGAGGAGACAAACAGGGTTTTTTTTAATGTCCCTCAGAAATAATACTGTGCTGTAAATTACTTGCAGGAGTTGCAGCTCTTTCTTTAAAAGTGTCAGGGGTGCATTCAGCCAGTGCTCAATACCATGACATACTAACAGCTTCTTGTAACTCTGCTCTACTGTAAATTGAGACCCTTTAATGTTTTAGAGAAAATACAGTCTTATGGATTCAGGTCCCTATTTTGAGTCTTGAAGAAAAAAAGAGTTCCAGAGATTTCACTGAAGCTTGCTCTTAGAAATGAAGAATTCACCCTATTATTTCTTTGCTCAATTCAACCAACAAAATACATTAATTTTTCTCTCAGTGATAAAGAGGCATTTACCACCTGAACATCAGTGCACAACTAAGGCCAAAACCCGTGATGGTGAGTATTAAAATTCAGTAACTGCTTGAGGCTCAAGTGTTTTAATAGCACATGAACTTCTTATTTCTGCCCCTTAAACTTATGAGCCTGATCTCTTCCTGATCCTACCCATGTCACAACTCCTCCTCCAGAGGAGGCAGAGCTTCCTGGGGACTGTTCTAGGAGATTTTGCTCTCATAGCTCAGTTGATTCTTGCAACAGTACCTTCATATTTGCTGGTGAAAATAGCATGCGCAGCACTTAATTCCATGGGCAGCAAAGCTGGTTATTTCTCCAATGTAATGGAAATAACGGAAGAAAATATCCAGTTCACACCTGACTGTGGGTTGTGCAGACCTAAGGATCATTCTATTAAAGTCAAAGCCCATTAGCAATGTGTAAACAACATCTTAGACACTGACTGTTCATGTTGAATATATTTTTAAATGTTTTCAGTTCTCATTCAAGGCAGAAATGTCAACACTTTTGCCAGACAGTAAAGGGCAGACATTAAAGGGTGCTACAATCTTGAGGCTGCCATCTGGTATCCTTGAGTGCCAGTCCTGATGGAAAGAAGAGGTGATACTTAAGAAGGATGACAACGGAGAGGCAGTGGGAGGGATTGAAGGGGGGGGAGGCTTTGTCAGGAATTTCTGTTGCTCTTTCACATTGACTTTTCACTAAAATCTTGCACATAAATGATTTTTTTTGTTGTTGTTCTGGAGATGAAAACTGCTGTCCTCTCAAAATCTGCTTAGTATCTTATGAAATCTCAGTGCCTTATAGATGTGATTCAAATACAAATAAAGGATTGATGGCATTTATAACGTCTTCTACAGAAGGCATATTGATGGGGATTCATGAGTCACAAACAAATTGCACATGTGAAAGCAAACTGTATTGGAACACATTGCACTTTCATCCAGAGGCTGTTTTAGGAAGCTAAGTACTACGGCTTACTCATTATGGAGGAAAACTGCATTTTAAATTGTAGTGGAATATATTCTCTGATATAAATGGATGAGAAAAGTTCTTTTCCTCTGTTGCCAAAAAGACGGAGAAGTACCATCATCCTAGCAGTATGGCAAATATTTGAGAATCCAAGAGAATGCAGATTGTGCTGTTTCCTCCCCAATGGACTTAGGCTGAAAAGGAATTCCCAAGTCATTCTCAGATAAGTAGGGATGAAGAAGTCAGAATCTGTTTTATCTTTTCTGTCAAACATCAAGGATTTTATTCCCCTTTCTGACCAACCTCTCCTATCCTTAAAACATCAAATCTACATTTACATCCAGAGACTTCTGGTGAGATTCTAGTTTTCTAGCCATTATGACAGATATTTGGAATCACTTTGCCTCAAAATTAGTAATTTTTTGTCATATAGGTATACTAAATATTCATTCAGCTAATGAAGGTGGATGGTTACCAAAAGACTAACCCCATTCTAGAAAGCTGGTATGTATTTTGAACCTATATTTTTCCTCATGATATGGTAGACCAAAATTCAGAATAAATTGTACTTCCGTAGATCGAAACTCTTAACTGAATACTAGTCTATTTACACTGGCGTAACTGAAAGCAAAGATAGCAAATCTGAAAAACATTGGACCAAGATGTTACTCAGATCAAAATTATGAGACTGGCTGGTGCTGCAAAATCAATCATTAAAGATCGAGGTTTCCATTCAGCAGCATCACTCACAATGTGAATTAAAATATCTCTCAAGATAGGTCATGTGGAAAATGATGCCAAAATAACCGTTAAGTCAGTAGCTATCTGCAGATTCTTTCTATCTCCTTGCAGACTGATCATATTTTTAAAGCGAAAAACTGGGGTGTTGTGTTCAGGGGTTCTCAGGGAAACTTTCTGGCACAGGGAAAGGGAAGCTGGCCAGAAATTCAGGAAAGGCAAAAAAAAAAAAAAAAAAAAAAAAGGGGCACTCTTCATCTCACTTTCAGTGCTAAAATAGAAAACTGGGACACTTTGTAGTAAGGACAGGTTGGGATAAATTTTTATCACTGTGTCACCTCTCCCCTGTCTCCACTCTCAATTTCATTCATTCAAATCTAGCTCAGGTCTTGCCCTCTTATGTCAACATGCACACCACCAATTCTAGACATGATTTATTTTACTTTTTCTGCACTCTGTTTCAACAGTGCATTTCAACCATTCAGAATCTCCCATAATATTGCAGTTGGTAACTTAAGATCTCTAAGAAAACTTAAGCTCATTCTTCAGAAATACTTGCTCCATTTCATGTTGATTTCCTCTTCCTTGTGTTTGGTCATTCTGCACTCAGGAGCAACACTTCAGCACTGAAAATTCCATTACCCAACACTTTAAAGTTCAGGATACTACTCTTCTCTCCTCTCTTTCCCTTCCTACATTCCCTTCCAAGATCAAATCCTTTCCTTTGAAAACTCACCTTTCTTTATAATAATATCCGCACCCAACCATACCCCTACATCTCATACGTGTGTACCCCCTGTCCTGCACTACCTCTTACTGACTGAGAAGTCTGAGCATAAAGGCAATTTTGTGTCCAGAGAGATTGCCTGTGTTAGTTAGAAGCAGACTTTGCTACCTCTTCATTATCCCCCATCCTCGGCTGAACTCTTGCAATATCTTTTGCAATATTTCATTGGATTCAATAATTCTCAGATTTATAGGAAGAAGTTTATCACCAAATTTCAATATGTTCTTGAGCAAAAGGTAAATAAGCAGCAAAGAAAGAATTATCCTTCAGGAAACCCGCCTAGATCAATAATGGAAGAGGAATGCCAAAGAGTTTCTCCACTAATAACCTGGAAAATATATTAGACTTTAAAAAGAAAGTAACTGGCAAGCCATCACAGTAACAAGGATACTATGAATTTATAAGTGGTCATACATTCTAAGTGCTCAAAAGTTTGATTATCAGGAAGAACAGATGATATTCAACAAAACTGCAGAAAACTGATTCTCAGACCACAAACACCAGCTATTGTGCAATGATGGAACAACCATGTGAAACATGGAAACTTTGCAACATGGAAAACTTTAATGATTTGGAATTAAATGGAGATAAAGCCATTAAATTTAAGCATTGGTTACATCTTTACAGCCTCAGTAGAAAATGCAGACTATACAGTTTAAATCTGTACAGTGGAGGAAAAGCTGTAAAAACGGGACTGAATTCAGTCAAAATCATTGTGATTTTCATTCTATAAGTTTTTGATCTTTTGATCTGCTTCTATTATTTGATAGGATTATTACATTTGGAAGGCACTGTGTTTAATTTGCATTCAATTTGTATTGTTGAAAGTAGTTGTCCTAGAAGTAAGTTAGAGGTCGATGAAAATTGACGAATATTCATCCCTGTTATGTTGTGATGGTATAACCATTTAGTAGGGAGGACTTTTGGGCAATTCAAGAAGGAAATAAAATGTAGGTATAAGTATAAGCTAACTTAAATACAAGTGTGTTAGTATGATGTGGTTGTGGAGTCTCTATCTGTGAAGATAATCAACACCTGGCTGGACATGGTCCTGAGCAACCTGCTCTAGCTCACCCTGCCTGACCAAGGGATGGGACTAACAACCTTCCAGCATCAACCATTCTGTGATTCTACAATCCTTCCAGCCTAATTTCTTCCACTAGCTAGAAAAAGCCATGTTTTCCCACTAAAACTCTGTTGTTGCAAAGTAGGATGTACAGGATATATCCTGTTTATAAATATGATCTTGTTACCACCAGGAAATAAACTGTCAGTTAATTTAATTAATTAAATAAAATAAAAACACGTCTCAGATGAAAGCTAGCTTGGAAGTAGCCCAGAGGTCAGAAACTGAATTTTTTGATGTATGCTTGATTATCTCAGTCTTCAACATATGTCCTTGCATGGTGCTGTCTGTAAGTTTCTGAAAATGATGAAGACACTCCACATTTCCAGTGGGTGTAGGAACAGTGAAAACAAGCAAGGAAGTGAACTTCCTGGATAATGCAATGGAAATAGAATCTCTATGCCCATCTGAAACTTCATTTAAGCAGATAAGGTTTACAGTCAGTCTAACATTACAGTGCTAAATTCATTCAGAGGATAATTGGCTAATTGCAAGTGAAGACAGTATTGCAAGCATTAATGTAATTTCTGAATCTGACACTAGGTAAAGATATTTTGGTGGAATATACGTAATTTGAATCTGGGCATTTAAGTATACCTATGTAAGTTACATCAAAACAACAAAAAATTCTGTATTAAAACCATAAAATGATTAAAATCTCAAGAACTCGTAAAATAATTCTGCCAGTATTTAGGAAGTCTGTACAAGAAATTCAGGTTTTGAAAGAAAGTAAAATGATCAAGTTTTCACTAATATTTCACTAATTTGAAAGAGTTTGGACCTGATTTTTCAGTGCATTTTAAATAACAAGCATAGATCCAACTCATTTCAGTCACAGCTGTGATCACTTGGCACTTCTATGTATCTGCCAAGGATGACTCAAATAGGTACCCAGAAAATGTGGCCATTTTTAGCAGCCATTAGCAGCCATATGTGAAAATTTTGGTTTAAGTGTCTCGATTGCCATCACATTAGAACTTTGTGGTAGATTCAGTTCTCACTGTCACAATTCAAATCCCTTATTCTTCACCTACCATTTCCAGACACTCTGCTCCTACAGACTTTCCCCGTTACATGATGGATGAATCAGTTTTCTTTCGGTCATTACTACCCTCACAGTTTATCCTTGATATGCTTCCAGAACATAGTGTAGTCTATTCAGTTAGGCAAAATATGAAAAAATTATTACAAGAACAGATAAATAAGGACTACAGCCTAAAACATACGCATGAGGGCTGAATTAATGTTGCTGAAACCAGGACACTAAATCTGTGTTAATTCTTTGGTTTCCTAAGTTTTGAGTTTCTAACTTAGAAAATTAACATTCTTGCACTGCAATATGCACAATTTCTGATTTTTTTTTTTTTCCCTGAAAAGAAATAGCAAAAAATTAGCTGCATAGTAACCATGTCGAATCTTGTACATAATCACCAGCACAGAACTTTAGCAGTATATCTGAAAAATATTGGGTAATTAGTAGGCCACTGTCTTTAAACTGATGTTACAGCCATTTTCTCAGTATACTTCATGGGTATTTTTCTCACAGCAGAAGAGTTCTGGAGCAGTTAAGTGGAAAATATAGTTATGTTGGCAGATTTCTGTGGTCTTAGCAGGTTTATCAGAATGGATGCAGTTTGTTGGTGACATGTCTAAACAACTTTTAGACTTGACCTAGACTCTTTAATAAAATCGGAGTACATCAGACAGAATGGGTTGGCTGCTGGGTAGAGTTGAAGGTTGCCTAGTGCAAAGTATCATGCACTATTGAGCTAAGCATGACTAGTGTTCAGGAAATGATATTGTTCAATTCTAAAAGCTTCTTACTAAGATCTAGTATGTGATATTCCTTAGTACAAGGTGAACTGTAATATCTAAAAGTTCATAACTTGACTGTATTTAACTGGACAAAATTGAGGTTTCTGCTCCAAAGCAAGTGTGAGTTAAGAATTCCTTATAAAAGGCTTTTATAATATTAGCAAATTTTTGAAAAATATTCAGCATCCAACAGCTGACATGAAAATTTCAGTCCAGAGTTTGAAAATTCAGCAAATTTAAATGCAAGTCAAAATTGACTATTACAATGGTAAAGTGTTAGACAACCTTGTCTTGACATTTTCTAAAATTAGTGTCTTTCATGTGTAGGAGCATGTGTAAAAATGATAATATAAAATTATTACATTTTTGTTACCCTATTCCTTATCTGCTTTCAAACAAATTAAAAAGCACAGTGATCCTAGATTAATTTCTCACCTATATCTTTAAAGATGTCTAAGTTAGCTTTCATAAGACCTTTTCAGAGGAAGAATGGCTGTTTGCTTCTGTTTTCTGTGGTGGCATGTGTGTGACTAAATATTGTCAAGGATGTCTAAACTTGTGTAGGCAACTTCAACAGAATATAAAAGGAAAGATTATGCCAATACCTCCCAATGTTTCCGATAGAATAGATACATATTCTCCATCAGAGAAACAATCTTCTGTGTTAGGAACCCCATTATTGTGGCTTTCTCAACTGATGAGTAAACCAAAGACTGGGGAAGAAGTTTGGTATGGTTGTCTTTCATGATATTACTAATATTTTATAATATATGGCAGTGATGCATAACCTTTCATGTATGTTTACAAAGTAATAACATAATTGTTCATGCTTGCATGATAATTAAATGTGTTGATGTTTACAATTAGATGGAATAACATAAAGATGGTCTGAACATTTGCCAATGTATCTTCTATCTGGATATTTTTTAAAAAAATATACAGTAGCAACTAATTAGGTGACTAATCTTTATGGCAATTTGCAAATGGTCTGTACAAGACACACACAAGCAGACACACATACACACATTTACATTCTTACCTATCTAAACATAATTAGGTGGATAAAGTCAGTACATTTTTAGTATAAGTGCCTTACTTCAGTCTAAGGCATATTATCCTTACAGAACACCTGACTGGATTTAAATTGAAATACAATATATGTAATTGTGAAGTATTTTGTAATAAAGTTTACATTATCTGACATTATGAAAAGAAATTTTTCTTAGTGCTGTGATTTGTATGTATATTTTAGACTAGTAGCATGAATCAATCAACTCCTGTAGAGGAATGACAAAAATGGTTATTTATATGTCTGACACAAAATTTGCATAAGAATAGATGTTTTTTGTATTTCGATAAAGGTGTTTCTTGTTCACTACAACTGAAAACCTTGAATGATTTTTTCTTGCAGTGACATTATAAAGCACAAAAGTCTATAAGTATTGTTGCTTCAGAAAAATATACAACACAATCTTTAACCATTGCAATTAACCACAATTTCCTTACAGAAAAAGGATAAATCATGGGATATTTAAATATCCACAAAGGAATGCTAATATATTTCTCTTTTCTAACATTTTTAGGGAAACCTTGATTTAAGTTTTAAGGACTCGGGATTAATGTGGCCACTGTACATTTCTGAAGAAACAAACAGTTTATTAAAACTGACCTGTAGGAAACTTAAACACAGCAGGAACTTAATAACCTTTGTTCATTGCAGCTTTACAGAACCTAGAAAAGGGGACAGTGCATAAGTACTGCTTAACACATTTGATATGTTACAGTTGTAAAACTGTAACCGTGAGCAGCTAATCTAATTTAAAAAAAAAATCAGAAGTGATTATTAAGCTTCAAGGGAGCTGTGAACAAGTGTTAGTGATTGAAGAATATGTAGGACTTCCATTCAAACAGTCAAATTAAGTGATCAGCCCCTATTTAGGAGCCTTTTCAATATATTTTATACCCCAGGGAATCTAGATCCAACCAAGAGCCATGGCCTGTGGTTGTTCTGCCTACATTTGCAACAGCTTGAGGTATGCCATCTCACATGGTTTAGGGAAATTGCTGCCAGCATAAAACAAATAATTCCCTCCCTCTGGTCCTCAAGAATAGCTGGAAAGTGTAATCTCTCATTATCAAACCTTCTGCTTTATTCTGTCCTGCTGTAGCTCAGTGTCACTGGCCTTGTTCACAGTCATCTCATCTTTGTCACAGATACATTTTTTTAATGTGACAGAACTGCATTTAGTATCCATGAGCTTGACAGATATGTATCTGTAAAAGAAAAAATATAGAGGGTAAATTTGGAAAGTTTTCATCAGTTTAATGCAAAAATGCATACATTTTTGCCCATGTAGGTTCACACATTTCAGCTGAACAGATAAAGCCTTGATTATGACGTAACCTTATATATTTTTCATTTTAAACATAAAGATGGCATCCTGCTCGAAGATTCCTTGTATTCAGTAGTCATTCTCTTCATACCAATAATTCCTTCAAACATATTCATTTCCATAACTTCAAATTTAATCTGTAAAATCAAACCTTGAATTTTAGATTTGTTAGGAGCATTACCTCCCCCAGGGCTCGGTTTTGGGGCCACTCCTGTTTAACATCTTTATTGATGATCTAGACGAGGGGATCGAGTGCACCCTCAGTCAGTTTGCAGATGACACCCAGTTGGGTGGGAGTGTTGATCTGCTCGAGGGTAGGGAGGCTCTGCAGAGAGACCTGGACAGGCTGGAGCCACGGGCTGAGGCCAACTGGAGGAGTTTCCATAAGGCCAAATGCCGGGGGCTGCCCTTGGGCCACAACAACCCCCAGCAGCGCTACAGGCTTGGGGAGGAGTGGCTGGAGAGCTGCCAGTCAGAGAGGGACCTGGGGGTGCTGATTGACAGCCGGCTGAACAGGAGCCAGCAGTGTGCCCAGGTGGCCAAGAAGGCCAATGGCATCCTGGCTTGTGTCAGCAATAGCGTGGCCAGCAGGGACAGGGAAGGGATCTTACCCCTGTACTCAGCACTGGTGAGGCCGCCCCTCGATTCCTGTGTTCAGTTTTGGGCCCCTCACTACAAAAAGGACATTGAATGACTCGAGCGTGTCCAGCAAAGGGCAACGGAGCTGGTGCAGGCTCTGGAGCACAGGTCGTACGGGGAGCGGCTGAGGGAACTGGGGGTGTTTAGTCTGGAGAAGAGGAGGCTGAGGGGAGACCTCATCGCCCTCTACAGCTCCCTGAAAGGAGGTTGCAGAGAGCTGGGGATGAGCTTCGTTAACCAAGTAACAAGTGATAGGACAAGAAGTAATGGCCTCAAATTGCGCCAGGGAAAGTTAGACTGGATATTAGGAAGCATTTCTTACAGAACGGGTTGTTGGGCGTTGGAATGGGCTGCCCAGGGAGGTGGTGGAGTCCCCATCCCTGGAGGTGTTCAAGAGTAGGGTTGACATAGTGCTGAGGGATATGGTTTAGTTGGAACTGTCAGTGTTAGGTAAATGGTTGGACTGTATGGTTTTAAGGTCTTTTCCAACCTAGACAATTCTGTGATTCTATGGCTTTCTTATATGTAGGTAAGTCTATCTGTGTAAACAGAATTCACTATGGATAAATGAGTGCTCATCTGCCACTGTCATAAACCAGCCCAAAAGTACAAAACTCAAAGGTTTGTACCTCAAAGCTACAAACCTCAAAGGTACATACACTCGATCTATGGCATATTTTTCCAGCCAAGATATTTCAGATATAATTACCTTATTCAAATTACTTCACCTGACTAATTAGCAACAGGGATGCCCTGTCTCACATGTGAGTAATGTGAAAACATTAGGCTTCAGGGGTTTTTTCTCCTGTCATATAATCCTGTAATTCATCAATCTGTAAATGAGATTCTGAGTTATTCCTCTGGATTCACTGCAGACCAAGTTAGGAATCTCTTAGACTACATGCAAAGTATTGTGGAATGATGGGGGGGAGTGGTCTTTGTGAAGCTGTGTAAGGCTAGTGTTGAGTAGAAAGATTGGACTGCTGAACTGAAAGAATGAAGCAACTCTACAGAATATTTGAGAAACTTCTAAGGGATGTTGTGTATTTATAAATGTTAAGTAATCTGCCCAATTTATGGCTATCACTACTGAATGATGATATTCAGTGCTGAACTTTCACTATTGCTCAAACTGACAAGGCAAGCCTACAAACAGCTGAAAGCCTCATGATCTTTTGTTGACTGCAAAAGCTCTCAAGCAGATCTTGTTCCCTTCTGGTCTGTAATAATATACTATATTAGTGTAATCAGTAGAAACAGGATCTTGCTTTCTGAGTAGTAGGGGAAAAGGCAGAGAACGTGCTTCAACATTTTAAAACAGACTCAATCGAAATGACAGAACCTAAGTGCTGTTAGTGGAAAATCTGGGAAGAACATTGTGTTCAACATTTTATAGCAAATCAGAGGCATAACCAAGACTGAAGTAAAAGTTTTCTGGGAGCATTTCTATATGCAAACCCTAAGAATTCTACATAAGAAAATTTACATGTATTTAGTCTTTTCTAGTAACTTTTGTCTAAAGAGATGTTATTAGTGTCATGTAGGTATAAAGCCTAATGATGAGAAAAACAGGAGGAAAAAACCCCCCAAAACCTCAATTTATATACCCCAAAATATAAACTGAGTTGCCCCAAAGTGCCACTATGAGGTTAGTCTCACTTACACAAACTTGGTGTTCTTGTCTTTGAAGTATCAACATTTTTTTTATAAGAAGATATCATACAGAAAAGAAACAGCAAAAGCTTTATAAACACAGTGTTATCACATCCCTTGAATATGGTGCTCTTTCCCAACTAGATTCTGGAACCTGATTTTATTTGTCCAATCATGGCTAGCTTCCAACTCTAATTCTTCTCAATAAGTTCCTTTAATAATAAATGAGGAAAAGCTTTTCTCTCTGATTTCCAATATACCCCAGCTTATTTTCCCCAAAAGGACAAAATTCGGCACTGTGGCTAGAAAGAGTTTAAGATGAGCAGGGAAAAAAGAATGACTGGACCATGTTGTCTCCCACACTCCAGTCATTGCACATTAACTCACTTATACTATGTATATCTGTTCTTTCTATAGTTCTTCACCTTGCCTTACATGCCCTATATTTTTGAATAATATTCAATTTGCTGAATGATGGTTTTATACCCTCCAAGTTAATTTACTGGACTTATTCCACTCTTGACTAGTTTTGCTGCAGGAAGAGATTAAGGCATAGGAATAGCTATATGATTGTCACATGTTTATGTTGGGAATTCTTGAGAATACCAGCCATATTGTTTCTTGGGAATTCAGTAATCCATCACTATCAAAATCCTATGTTCTCACTTTTTTTTTTTTTTTTTTTTTTAAATTGTGCACACGTAGACAAATATCATAAGGAACTGCCACCCATGCAGACAACATAATTAACACACTGTGCCCACTATTGCATTTTCCAACCATCAGATTAACTAGTGCTGTTCAAACCTTCCCTATTATGTCAGTCATTTCAAATCTGCTATTGCAGAAATATAGATATTTTATATCAAAAGTCGTTTGACCAACACATTCATTTTCCTCATCAACAGTGCAGAAATGTGTTGTGACGTTTCATCAGTAATAAGACATAGTTCAGTAGTAGAAAAAATGACAGACTCTGATTAACAAAGAAGACCACACAAGTTATTTTTATATTGTGTTTCAGGTTATGCCTGATTAAGCCGAAGTTTGCTGGTCCCTATGGACTTTGACTGTGCATATATCCCTGGGTGAAGGTACATATAATTCAGAAATGAAGTCTAAATTGTTCGTGTCTTTTGTTCCAGTTTTTGCCTTGCCAAGAGGAACTTGGTTTCCATCCTGCAAAGAGCGCATAGTACTCTCTGTCCCCATTATATATTTGCACAGTTCAGTAGATGATCTTTACAGACCACCAGACCACAAATCTCACATAATATGCCACTATGACACTTGTAATATCATTATATAATACAACATTTTGCAGTGACACCTGCTACATTTCTCGGATGGCTACATTTCTCTCAGAGAAGTTTAAAGTCTCTCATGAGCTAAATTTTGCAACATGAGAATATGGTTTATGAACAACCAACCCTGTAGACAACAGAATACATGGATACTTGTAAATTCAGCTTTTGTATCAATTTTTTCTACCTGAAGATATGTTTGATCTTATAGTTTTTAACATTCTTTTGACTTACAGTTTTTGCATGTGTCTGTCAATGCAGGCATTTTACAAAAGCTGAAGCACTCAGATCCCTATCTAATCTTTGTTTAACAGTACCTACTTACATTGACATTGCTTTAGATTAAAATATACTGAAATTAAATTTAAATTTTGAATGACTTTGTTAAAATTGCTTATTTTTATTAACAATGATAAAATATTTTTAAACCTAAAAAAATTCCTGTCACGTCTTTTTATTTCAGTTTTTGTTGTGAGTCATATTTAAGGAGGAAGTGGGGTCAGTATTAAAAAACCCTCTCTTTTTTTCTTTTTATTTTTTTCATGTAAGTGGTTATTATAAGCACCTCATCAGCTGTTAAGAACTCTTGAGTATTTCCTTTTGGAGAAGGAAAATAATGTCTAGAAGCAAATAAAGGAAACTGTTCTTCAGTGTTTCAGGTGTTTAGAATGCCATAAGCTAGGCCTTAGCTACAGAGGCCTGCTTGATATTGTGTAAAGGTGAGACATGAGATAAAAGAAAACTCATCAAGAAGGAATTCTGATGGGAAGGTCAGCCAGCTTTGTTAGAGCCGGTGGTGGAAGAAGAAAAGAAAGAGACACTGCTACTAAAATGCTGAGGGATTTTTCAGAGATTAAAAATAGCAGGAAGTTATATGACTCTTAAACCCATTAGAATTAAGGGTCATGTGTCACATGAGAAAGACAGGTGAGAGCACAAGGAGGTGCTTGATTCCTTGGGAAAAAACAGTGTTACTGAGCACGCTGGTTATTCATTCAAAGCCTAGGAACATGAATTTTTCTTTTTCCAGTCATCTATTCCAGCTACTGTAACTGGATTTTGGGCTAGGGAACATGGGTTTGGGTGTTCAAGCAACGTTGCAATGTTGTTTCTCTTACTGATATTGTAATTTCCTTACATGGAAATTTGAGTCGATGGCAACTTTGTTTTATACTGTACCAGTCTAGTCACAGGTACTCAGTAAGTGATGGTTACTGATTTCAGTAACTATTATAACATACATTTTATCCTCTTATCCAGTTTTATTACTATTTTTTACACCAGACAATATAAGCCTATTCCAGTTGGGTTCTGGTTTCCATAAAGACTAAATTACAATTTGCTTTTTATGTAACCAGTCAGTAATGATGTTGTCCTAGGCAAATGATGAATAGCTATTTTGGCTTGGTTCTTAAAAGTGCTGTTTTCATATTTCATAGTGAGCTGAACAGAGGAACTCTGCAGGAATTGGACTGAAAATGGCATTTTCTACAAACTTATTCTATACTCAGGGGAAAATATTATCTCAACAGTTACCAGATCATTTCATTAAAGACATGTTTAAAAAGATCATACCTGTGTTTCATCTTTCTCTTTTGCTCTCAGATATGGTGTGGACTAAATTTACAGACAACTATACATGTACATTCCTGAGTCTTTGCTAAACCATTGATTTCCTAAGAAGGTGACTTTTGTAACCTTTATTCCTACTGTTTCATAGCACTTATTTTTCTCTCTTGCATACTTGAATGACAGAAAGCTGCACCCACTATCACATGACCTAAATATTCACTTACAGTGAAATATTTTCAAAGCAGTGACCTTCCAGAGCTGGCTACAAATTTGATAGTAAAAACCATTCTACTGATGCTTCTCCTTTCCTTTGTTCCTTTCTCCTAAGGGAAGTAGATTGGAAATACAGCAATTATTCTGCCTGGAAATTGAAAGGGATTTCTGAGCAACCTTGCACAATTGAGTTGGCACATGTAAAAACTGTTTCTGACTCACTGAGCAGGCATATACTGCTAAATCAGCATTGGCAGGGCTCCAGACAGCCTGTCACCAGCACTGGATACTGCAGTAAGTACCAGTTCTGAGTACTGTGCTCAACTCGGTTTTATTGAGATGTTTTGTTCAGTGCTGCAAGGTCTGGCTTAAGAAACTAAAGCCTTGGACTACAAATAAAGAGACTACAGTGGAAGTAAATGTATGTCAGCTGAACTATGGTAACTGAGTATGCTATTAATAAAAAATATTTTCTTAAATTCCTTTCAATGCCCATGTTTTCTTACACAAACAGACTCTTAAGTCTTTTACAAAGGTATCAATTAGTTTATCAAGTATCTTTGTGAAATTGTTCAGAAAATAAAAACATAGACCAAAACACATCAAGAATGATTATAAAGTGCAATACCCATGATATTCTCAGCAATCTTTTTTCTTGGGAAGTAAATGTTTTGTTACTTTTTAGCTGGGGACATAAGAGGGGATCCCTAAAGAACTGCTCTCTTTTATAGGTAGCTAGGTAAATCTTGATATTATAGTCAATTAGACAATTTCTCATTTCAATTTAAGCTATGTCATATTTTCTGTCATTTTCTGCAGGCTAGGAATGTCCACAGAGACGGCAATCACAGTTCGGCTAATCATGCAAATTTACTAATCTGTGGTAATTCAGTTGAATTCAGGCTATATGCTTGGTATATAAAAAGTGACACCCACTTTGGACAAGATTTGTCCCATTTGAACTTGAGCACATAGTTAGGACCTTCCAATAATGTTGGAAAAAAAATAGGTCTCCAGTAAGGTTCATATATTAAATGGTCTTGACTTTATAGAAAGAGAACATGGTAGAAGTAAAAATATCGCGAAATCGCATATTAGAATAATGGAGCCTGCAACCATGCATCTTGGATGCCAGAAAGCCTGTATAGCTTTAAAAAGTCTGTGAGGTCTTCATTGCTCTTACTGTTTATTTTAACTGAATTAAAGGTAATCTCTGTCATCTATCTATGCTTCAGTACCTTCGACTGCATAATAGGCATACTCATAGGATTTTGGAAAATAAGAAAGGACCATAAGAAATCTATTGATCTGCCCTTCTCTTGCAAAATAAAATGAACTGTATCTGAATTACTCCTGATGTATTTTATGAAATCTGGTCCTAAAAGGCTTTAGTATTGGATTTAAAGATGGTCCAACACATTACAAACAATTTATTTGGTTGGCATCTAAATGCTTTTTAATTGTAGATGCCTACATTATCAGCTCACCAGTTAGAGCAGAGACAATGTCAGCTTCTGATAATATGCTGGGAAATGTTAGAGTGCTTGGTGGTGCCTGTCTGCAGGTTCAGCACATACTTTGAAATGGAATAAATCTTCTGTCATGGAATGACTAAATTCACCTGGCTTGAGACAATGATGAAATAAATGTATTCATTTACAAAATAAGAACAAACTAAAAAGATAATACAGGTATTAAGACAACAGATATAGAAATTAAAAGATGACTATACCTCTACTTACTACTTAGTAAGTTCCAAAAGTTTTTCTAATCCTGTTTGTATCTAGCTGTCAAGCTAAAGCATACTTCATGGGTTTTGGCTGATGCACAACCCTGCATCTTCAAGCTGTATTAATGGAAAGGAATCTGTCAGTAGGGAGTCATACTTATTTTTATAGCAGATTATCTTTGGGAGCTATTCATATTCAAAATCCCCCTCCCTCCCACCCTTTCTGATTTTCTTAATATTAACTCAGTGGTGAAAAGTTTCCTTCCATCACTCCATTGCCTTCCTTTCCCAGCTTCGAAAATGCCAAAGTCTTCTGGGCATGTTTAGATGCCATTATAACCTGCTGAAATACTCAGTGTTGCACAGAGGTGAATCATTAACAAACCAGAAAGGAAAATGCTCTTTCCTATCTCTTAAAACAATGCTTAGTCATTGGCATCTTCATATTTATGAAGATAAATTGTACTTTACATTTCATGTAAATGTGTAAATTGACAATCAAACTTCTGCAGAGGGGATTAATGCTCGGTTTTGACTAATATTGTGTCACTTTGTTGGTTTTGACTAAGACCAGTAATAAAAACTGACTTTGGATTGATATTGAGCTTGGGGTGAACTAAGCTCCTAAACCTGTCTTTAATTTTCATTTAGCTACTGGTGATGTTACAATCTTCTGAATTTATCTACACCCATATGTTATCGTACTTTCTATTTACATGGTAGTTTGTAATGTCTAGTTTAAATTTTCTTTCCTGCAATTTTAGGTTATTCTTTCTCTTCATAGCCAGCATAGGCCAGGTTAATAACATATTCCCTTCCTTGCTGCCTTCTCTCAGCCTTTTTTAGCTACTTCCAATCTGTAATCATATATCATGTTCTCCAGATCTCTGTCCATTTTAGTTCCTCTTTTCTGGACTCTGTCCAAATGTGCACAACTTTATCATTCTCCAAGACCGGATGGAGTTCTCCAGCTGATAACAAGCAGACCAAAAGGATAATTCAACATGCCTTGAACAACAAGGTATGAATCTTGCTGTTTCAGATCGTGTCCTGCAGAACTCCTCCCTCACCTGTTACTGCCCATGTTGTGTCTGTACAGCTGATCATTGCTGCCTATATGTAAAATTTTAACATTTGGTCCTGTTGAGCAGCAGCCTCTTTTCAGCATCACCTTTACAGTTTATTAACCTTTTGAATGCAATTATAATTTCCATTATACTTGCAACTTTTCCTAAATTGTGTCATCGTCAAATGGGATGTCTGCTTTCTATTCCATGATGCAGATCAGTAACAAAAATACTCAGCCAAACAGAACAGATCCTTGTGGAACCTGTAGTGATGTATCATTCTAGTTAGATTATGTGGAAGACTTTTCAGTTCACTTTGTAGTAACTCTGTCACTTTACCTTAATTTGCTTCTGAGGATGTTACAGTGAATAGTGCTAAAAGCCTTATGAGGTCGATATAGTTTACCTCTCACTATATTTACATACAAGTTTACATCTTTTTTCAGCATTGGTATGGATATATTCCTTCAACATATTTCACGCACAAAAGGTACACAATGTAAATTCAGGCAACTATTTCAGATGAATGAGCATTATTTTATTCAAAAAATACAGTTAAGTTCATATATATTTGTTGATACTATAAATGTACTCTTCTAGCGCTTGTTCATGCAGCTTTTCCTGCAAACAAAAGGCTTCTCTAAAAAAATGAGTATATGAAAATCTGCACTGCAATCAACTTTAGTGCCTTAGTCCATAGATAACCAAAGGAGTAGGTCTCAAGTTTTCTGAAAGAAAAAAATGCCAATTTTTTCAGCAGATTCCCAACTGTAGTCAGCTATTTTTCTCTATGGCATCATTATTTTTTAGCTTATGGAGATGTGCATGCTGAAATCCTTTGAATCATTTGCTCTTCCTAGGACTGACTGACTTCAAGGAATTTGGTTAGCAGGGCAGCAGCCTTTCAATCTCTCCTGTAAGGATCAAGCTTTAGTTGTCACTTTGACAAAAGTGGTTTCTACCCTTAATGGTCGTGTAATATGTTGTGTAGTGTGATTCACTGTAAGAGTTTTGCTAACAATTATATGGCTAAATAATAAGCAAAACTGAAATTTTTGAATTGTTTTGAACAGATAGCTAAAGAACATCTTCCTATGTCCTTGAAAGAACACTAACAATGAACATATATAACATACTAAATACCTGTGCAAGCTACTCTGCTCTGGATTAGCTTTATTCAGAACACAGACTGTGATTTTGCTTTGGAAATCTTTGTAATTCCTATGACCTATACAGTTGAAAAAAGCCACCAACCCACAGCTATGCTTTTCCAAAAGCAGAACAAAGAGAAGAAATAACATACCTTTCAGAAGGGACTTGGTATTATCTGAAACCCTATAATCCAAATCTCATTCTGTTTCTTCAATTGGTTGAGTGATTTCAGTAGGCGTGCCTGCAATCCAATCAATTTTAAAACAGCTGTAAAAATAGATTTCATTCACTGAAGGACATCCTACTCATGGATTAACATCAAAGTTGGTAAACATAAAAGGGAGTGTAATGAATTACAAATATCCCAATTGTACTATACAATTTACCCCAAATCAGGATTCTGATTTGTCAGTGGTATTTGGGATAACTGCTTCTTTCAAACCCATCACTATCACTGAGGAATAATATATATTTAAAAATCTTGCTAAATCTAGCAGCAGAGAGAGGTTTCTCAGCCAAGAAGATCTTGTGAAACACTATAATAACTGGTTAACACTCATCTGGAAGTTTTAAAAGGGTGTTTACATAAATAAAATATCATAATAATTTTAGACATACAGAATATGTTACAGCTGAGATCAGCTATGGTAGCCTTGCTAATGCTTTGATCTTAAGTGTGCTTTCTTGAGAACAAAGGATGGTTTTGTTAGAGCTAGTTCTTAGAATATGGGATACATCTCTGAATGGTGACAGCAATCATTCATGATGTCTTACTAAGAATACTCTTTTTGGTGACAATAAATTACATTTACCTTCTTTAAAACAACATAAATATGGAAGGATTGACAGTGGGGGAAGCCTAATACAAAGCACCTGAAGAAAAATGTTGAAGTATTTTGTACTGCATTTCCTCCTGATTTTCAGTAACAAAATATTAGTATTACTCTGTGTGTTACAATAAACACACAAAAGGAAAATCTAAACAGGAAAAAAAATTACCAAGCAGGAAAACCCTAGCAAATTTCTTTCATGATTCCAGAGGCAGAGGGATCAGAAACAGAAAGGATGCAATATATTGCTGCAAAACTCAAGCTTATGCTTAGACATTTCAAAGTATGTGCTGAACCTGCAGACACAGCCCACCAAGCGCTCTAGCATTTCCCAGCGCATTATTAGAAGCTGACATTGTCTCTGCTCTAACTGGTGAGCTGATAATGTAGGCATATGTCAACCAAATGTCAACTGTAGATGTCAACTGTAGGCAGTCTGTCCAGTTTCATGAAATTCCTTCTCAACTGTTCCTTGGGCGAGGGACTCTCCATTCTGTGTGCATATGTGTATATGGGGCTCTGAGGGCACCAGCTGGAATCCAGACCTGGGGCTGGAGGGTCTGAGCATGTGAGAACTAACAAAGATCAAACCAGACTAACTAGTGAGTAGGTGAAGTGTGTGTGTGTGCATGCCTAAGGGTGAGACCATGGGAGGAACTGACTGTTGGAAAGACCAGGGGAGACTCAACAAGCTCTAGAGAAAGACCAGACGGACTAGAGGGATCTGGGGGTCTCTAGAGATAGAGACTGGATGGTGTTTGTGTGTCTCATGTGATGCTAGCTACTGGGGGGCTTCACTGCTCTCAGGCATTTAGATCCAGATGCATTTCCCCTTGCAGAATGAACAGATATTTCGGTGTGAGCAGTGTCATCGCTGATAGAGACTCTCCTTAAGTATTCCTCTGTGCCCTCTTCTGGCTTCCCCCCAATCATAGACAATGAAAATTTCACTTAAAAAGTCACTTTATGTCTCTCCACTACAACAAGCTGACAAAATACGAGTATTCTGCATTAGTATAGTTTCAAATCCCAGGTTAACGTAGAAAAAAATATTACAGGATATGTACATAAGCATGCCTCTACTTCGCAAATGGAAACCAGATACAATTCTGCTGAAATTTAACATATAATAAATAAAAGGAATTTACAGACATATGTTATCAACTATATCCCATATATAATCTATAGTTGGCTCATAATTCTGAGAATGCAATTTTTCTTCACAAATGTTTCTGCAAAGTTACGGTAGACTGAAGTTCCACTGAACTTTCAGTAGAGTGATTGTTGCTTTGACAGACCCTGAAGACCCTCATGTGTGAGGGTGATGATGGAAAAGCTAAACCTGTAGCCAATTACAGTATCACCTTTACATTGAAGGCTGTCTGCAAACAAATAGCTTTTCCTTTATGCACTCTGAACATTCAGTCATTATCAGAGTGAGGGTAAAGTGATTGAAAAGGCTTGTTAAGAAGTCAGATCTTTTCAGGTAACATTCCAATAACTTAAAAAAAATGTATTCATTTACAATATTTTTTGTGGGTCATATTTGAAGTGTTTGATACACATTTGTGTTGAGAGTCTTAGATTTTATTCAAGTTTTGAAATGACAGACTTGCCCAGTAACAGCAGTTGTTCAAAGCATCAATGTTTTTCTGCCAATGTTGATATCAGAGCATTAATGTTGTTTTAAGACTGTGCCTGTGTGTATAGCATAGAGTTTATATTTAGAAAGAAAATCCTACTGGGATTCCATAAATCTGTCAAATGGTCAGATTTTCATGCTGTTAACTGTCCATTGCACAGCAACATTTATTATGTGACTCAGGAATAAAAAAAGCTAGGTCAGCTTCATATTAAAAAAAAAAAAAGGCAGAACATTTATTTGAAATGTGGGGTTTTATTATGAATGTTTTAATTTTGTGTACTGCTTATTGATCTATCCTCATTTATTCTTTGTTCTGCTAATGACTGTAACAAAATCAGCCTGCTTTCCTTTTAATTAAAAGAAAATATTTCATCTTAGACATTCAGACTGAGGCAACTTATTTTTGAGATTTGTAGAAAGGTGATCTTTTGTATGATTTAATCCTAAAGCACCAGTGGCTGCAACTTTAATATCAGTCCATATCTTTGTATAAGTATTGTGAGGTAACAGTAGGAAAGAGTTGATCATACCAGTTGTGGAGAAAGGCATAACTATGTTGGTACATATCTTTGCAGTCAAGTAGCCTCTTTTGTGTTCTTTCATGGTCAAAGGTTCACACTACTGCACATAATTCAAAAATTAAATACTGTTGGTAAATGACTTATACTGAGACCCGTTACTAATTAGATCTTACTCAAACCTGACCTACTTATGTTTAGCAGAATAGTTGCAGCAAAACTATTTGTCAAGCAATATAGAGTGAGGACTCACGTACTAGAATGTGTTTCTAGATTATATACTAAACTACACCCTTAAGGCTACAACCTAAACAAGTATTAAAGAATCAACAGCTGTGATCCTCTGTGCATCAAGCTATTCAGATTCTCTTGTGAGTCTCAGGGACACGTCCATACAGGCACATATATACATGCACAGATCCAAACATTAGAATCTTAACAATCTTGGTTGAAAGGTATTTTGAATATCTGGGTAGCTTTTATTATAATCATTATTCCTACACTGCAATACCAGCTTGGTCACCATGAAGGAATTCAGGTGTATGCATAGTAAGTACGCACAATCTGCTGCTGCCATCCACAAAGTGTAGAACTTGCACTAATTTGGGACAGCTCACCAGTACTTTATTGTTTTCCTGTATTTTTGAATAGGTTCAGAGGCTTAAGAAAACAAGAAAAGAAGTGCCCTGTACTTAGATAAAATCCGTTTTCCTTTTTGCAGTCTTCAAGTGTTAAATGAAACTATTTTCAAAGTAATTATTTAATTCATTAATAGATGCATATATACCTCTTTTATTTATCTTGCCTATGTCTGTTACTCCTGGTTTCAGTTAGGAAGAACATTTTAAAAACTGCATCTGAAAAATCTATATTCCTGAATTTGGTACTCCTCACTTTAAAAAAAAATATTTTTTTTTCCCTTTAATTCTACTGACTGATTAAACTTCTGCATGTATGATACAGTTCTCAATATTTCACCGTCTCACTTAGAAAGTTTATAATGTATCTAAATAATGAATACAACTGATTTACAATGTCCTCGGATGACATTGTAGTAATAGCATAAATACTATTTGCTGTATTTGTCAGAAAGTTTCAGGGTTCTGGGGAAACACAGGCAGTCCTGTAACAGGCAGTTAAAGAAGAAACACTATTGTTTTTTTAAGAAGAAGCTGAAAACTAGATTACAACTTTAAAAAATGTGTTTCATGACACTAGCTGTAGTATCTGTATCTGGATATTGTTTTCAGCTTTTCATTATGCTAGGTATACAAAAAATGGAAAGTCCATTCGTGAAAGCTCAGTTTTAGACAAAAGCTCAATTTTAGACAAAGAGGAAATTAACAAATTGCAAATAAAGAAATACTGCACAGATAAATTAAACAGCAGTCTTAGCAAAATGATAGGCTCACTTTTATGTAAGCAATTTCCTCTGTCTTGAAACATTCTTAGCTATTGGATTCTAAATCATGAGAAGCAAAAAAATCATACACTTAGTAGAGCATGCTTGAGTGTTTGTGCCAAAGCTTGGTTTAATTTAAATGTCTCAATTTATTTCTGTATACATGGAGCAAGCTGGAGCATAAACAGTATGAATGAAGCTGTTCATTTCGCCTTACTGTAGTTCTGTGACTCTATGCTAAGTTTATATGGAAAGAATCAAGACACTGTGCGTGCTATGTCAATGTCACCTGCTCTGATTTACATTTATGATGGTGTAGAGAATGTATCTTCACTGCTATTACAGTGTTCTAGAAACATTATTGCATTATTTGCACTTGGAAGCTTGATCTTATATATATACTCACAAATAAATACATTTGAATTACATATGAGAAGATGTGGATGTCAAAGTGGTTAGTGTTTTACCTTAGGCTCATTAAAAGTTCCAATTATCAGCCTCTCCATTCATGGGCCTGCAAAATTTCAATGACACAAGAGAAATGCACATCAGAAAGAAATCTCTAAATTTCACAGAAATTGAAAGCTAAGCCTAAACAAGGTGAACTAAAATGTAAATATTATCCTCTTTAGATGTCTTCTTCATTCTAGTAGTGGTCAAACTGGGATCACATTGGTCTCCAACAGAGAAGGAGTAGCAAGAGCAGGCTGTTCTGCCAGGGTGGTGAGCCAGAGCTGAGGGCAGCAGCAAGGCAGCAGGGGCAAGGGCCTGACTGACAAGTGGCACAGTCCCACAGTACCTGACAAGGAGAGCAGAGCAAGCCTGGGGACAGTTAGCCAACATGTCGGCCAGCAGTCAAGTCCATAAGCATTAAGGCAGGTCCAAAGTCAGTAGGTCAGGCCCGGATCAGTGATGTACATGGCCAGGCACCTGCATGGATGCAGTGTAACCCGGACAGGGACCAAGAACAGCAGCCCAGCTTTAATGCAGCTCCTGAGAGAAAAGGGACAGCCTCTACTAAGGCTTCTTACAGCTCTTCCTCAAAACAGCTCTCTGATTCAAGGCTGCACAGCTGCACTGTGAGTGCTGGCCCTCAGCCCAGGCAGCCAGAACCCCAAGAGGGGGCTCTGACACCAACTTCCTCTAGTTCATCCTTTCTCATACCCTGATTGCAGATAGGAAGTGGGAAACCAAAGATCTCTTACAATTTGGGAACAGCTAAGTGAGCAACTTGTCACCCCCACTAGAGTGGGCATTCATGATCTGTTATTGTTTCCCTTAGTGACCCCACATATGTATCAAATAGGATGGACACTTTATATGGGCTGTACCTGTGCATCACACAGCGCGAGAACATATTCTAAAGTCTCCTTATTATCCCTCTGGAAACCTCTGGATACTGAAGCAGTTACCTCTAGATCACAAGGTTCAACTTATCTGAAGTTGAGAGGTGGCATTAGCTGCATACAAAATCTGTGTTCAGTTCTGTCCGTCCATTTCTTTCCTAATGCTCACATAAATTAAAAAAAAAAAAAATTACAAATATAAATAAAATACAATGCCCACTTATCTGTTTCTGTTTATTGCCTTCCAGGGCTCAGAATTTTTCAAGAATCAAGTGCAGGTGTGGTCTGTGCAGCCTAAGAGCTTTTATTTTGAATACAGCTTGCACATTGGTATACTCTGTAAAATCAACTGTGTGTCTAAAATTCAAGAGGTCCTATCTCAATATTTTAATCATCACAAAGTTACTACAGCCTCTCATTTAATTTCTGTATCAGATAATGAAAGTCTGGAGTAATTGTGATTTTATTATTGTGATTTTATTATACATTTATTATTATGTAATTCCACTCCTCTCTGCAGTCTATTAACCAGCTTCCAGAGTCCACAAATCAGTCTAACACTAAGTGCACTGTGGTCAAATTCACCCGAAAAAGGCAAATATAATATCACATAAATCCTTGCAATTTGAAGTGACACCCATAGCTCAGGGCATTAGCACTGGATTAGAGTTACTATACAAGATAATTGTTTATGCTGTTTTGCAGTGTAATACAGACAAGACTACACAATCAAAGCTTTCACAGGCATAAACAGACATCACACACTGTAATTATATTTGTCTGCAAGATTATAATAATCATAGATGGCAGGTATTACAAGGCAGTTCTTTTTTTCCGATTAACCCATTCAGTATACTCATCTTACTGCAAAAGCAACTTCCAGTAAGGGGGTATAAGCTTGTTTTTGTTATATTCTTGTGATGGGAATTTTCTATAAAACAGATGCAAAAGCAAAAGATTAATTTACTTTACTTGTTGCCTTTTCACTTAGTGTTATAATGCGTAATATTTCCTTTTGACTCAAATCTTCTCTTTCACTTTTTATCTGAGAACTTTTCAGAAGCTTAAAGCACATGACAGTAAAACAACTTCAGAAATGACCCTCAGAAGCAAAGGTTTATGTATGACTTTCAATTAGCACAGTGTTATACTGCGTAAATCAACACATAAGGATTTTGTCTTATACTGAATGCACTTTTATTTTTATAACACATGACCCTTTTTATACCAAAGCATTTCTTGCACTGAAAGTGCAAAGGGACTGACATCAGGAAATGGATGAGACTGAGTCCTTGCATAATAATAAAATTATACATTTCCTGTATTTTTCCAGGGTTTTCGTGAAGAGAACCTTGACACCCTTTAGTTTAGACTCAACAGCATTTTTGACAGTGACGAAACTGGAAGGATGTCACTGTTGAGGAATTATAGCATTGGAATGTTGTAGAACTTGGCCTACATCAGACATTAGAAAGCTAGAAGGTCATTAATAGGGGGAAGTTCATTTTACAAAAAGTGGTTGTAAAAATAGTTTGAGAAGTGTTTGATGTGTTACATAGAGGAGTAACAGGATAGAATGGGATAAAATCAAGAAGGAAATTGGACTTTCCAAGCTATGGAAAGTCATATGAGTGAGGGAAGAAATGGAAGCCCATTCTCTTGGAATAACAGTTTAAAAGTATTTTAAAAGAATCTAAAAACATGCTTTTACAATTTGGCCCATTTAAAACTTGTTTAATTCAATTGATTGAATCAGTCTTTATGTGAACTAAGACAGGACAGGAGAAAGCATTATATGCTTCCCCAAAACATTTTCTAAAGATAAGTTTTTAATGGCTATACTTCCATTATAATTTTTTAGTAGTATCATCATTAGGTATTTATTTAACCAATGCACCAGGTATCCTACTGTCATGTACTTTAAAAACAAATATAAAAGTACAGTTCTTAACATAGAGAACTTAGATGAAATGGTAAGTTCAGGTAAGTAAAAGAAAGCAAATTAATGGTATGTAAAAGTTCAGTTACAAAGTTTTTGGATACAGAACTATTTTCTTTGTCATTAAAACAAATTTTAATGAAGTTTATTCCTAATTGTCTCCAGTTGCTCTGTTCATGATTCATCAACTATTGTCTGATAGTCATCTTGCCAGAATAGGATTTTGAAATTTGTCTACATATTTAAGAAAGCAACCTAGCAAAAGGTTCATTGTTTTTGATGAACATATAAGGTAATGTCTTGTATCTGGCCCCTTTGACCCTAGATGTTATCTAGGAGAGTTGACAGAAAGGGCTGGAGCCCTGTATGTTCACAATCATGTGACACAGTATGTAGAAGATTATGCATCACGTTAGCTGGTGTTTTTTGATGGTTTAAAATTTTTTCAGCACCACACCATGCTATCTATCCTGAAGAAATCTGGCCTAATTGCAGTATACTCTGTTTGATGATAGATTTTCATAGTATAGTCCTTTGAAAAATCTGTCTCTAATCCTGAAAGAAGTGTGTCTGATACAAAATTCCTTCCTAGAGCTGCTCCTCTTTGGGGTAGCTCTGCACCTTCCCTTGGAAGCCAAAGAATTATGTACAACCACAAAGATATGCAAAATTATGAATAACCCCCACTTTGTTAATATAATTCCACCATGGAAACCTGATGACTGGGCAGCTGCTCTTCTTCATCTTGTAATGAAACTTAAGGCTTCAAAACTATATTACAAATATTTCAATTGTGATCTTTTGATAGCACCTTTAAAATAAAAGAACTGGAGTTTTGTTGGGAGGTGGAAGTCCAAAACTGATGTTCAAAATCATCTATATCCATATGTTTGATAATAGAAGCTTTCTTTTATAATGCTTTTCTGAAATATTTTGTGTGTAATGTAATCAAAGATTCTGAAGAAGGACTAAATTTTTCTCTGTTGATAATAAACAAAACCAAAAACTTATCTAAGTTATGAATATCCTTTGGCTTCCTTTTGTGTAGTTCTGAATACCTTCAGCACTATTTGAAGCTGCTGAGTCCATGGTTGGAATTCAGGTCTCCTTTACTTTGTTTAAGAATGATTGACCTCTTTTAAGACACCAGAACATTCTGGAATGAAATAACTTTTATTTTTAACAGGTTGTGCTTAGCAGTTTCATGGAATGAAGAATAAAGATCTACCTTCTCCCTTTCTCTTAGATATTTTTCACACCTTAATTTTGTTCTAGATGTATCATAATTGTAAATTCCCATTCAGAGTACTTCCAGAATATCACAAAGGAACCACACACTGGAGGAGCCAGTCTTTTGCAGATAATTTTCTCACAAATGCTTTGTACAATCTCCGATGCCAAGGCTACAAACAGGTGGGAGTAGGATGGTTTCGTTTTCACCTTATACCAATTTTGGTCCATCTAATGTAATGAAAACAGGAAACTGGAAAACATAAGGAGATGAAGTAGAAAAAGAAGCTGGAGGACAGGACAGCATCTCAGGGAAACAAGAAAGTGTTATGGCTGAAAAACTCTGGACCAGTGACACTGGTGAACACCCCTCTTCATACTACCTTTTTCTTGTCTTGCTTTAAGTGTGAATTTATAGTGGAAGTTTTGGGGTGGAGAGGCCATTGTCTATTTGTTCCCATTTCCAACCTCCCTGCAAAAGAAAAGTGGGTCAAAAGAATCACAAGGCAGTGATGCAGCAGCCAGGTGCATGTTGATGTCCTTGCCAGCCCAGACTGCTTCCATCACTCTGCTGAACACAAGGCACGGCCTCCTCACCTGTACTGCTTCAGGAGGAACATCTCTAGCAAGGGCATGGCACAGGGAAGAGCTTCAGTTTCCCCTGCCAGCGGTCTCTTCCAGTTTATACTGAACATTAGTCATCTTCTCTCCCAACTTAATGTCAGAGGTTTGCTATTTCGCTTGAACAGCAAATTATTCTGGAGACTGATTAAAGCCTCTGTTTGTAGTGAATGAATTGTTGAAAGGCAAACCAGTCCCTTTTAAAGGCCATTTCCTGCCCTGAGTCATTCATGTAGGATTCCCATTGAATTCAGAGAATTGCACACACTCATCCAAGGGCAGAATTCACCCCCAAGTTTAAAGACTGTGAACCTAGTAAAAGCTTAAAAACAGTTAGTTTATATGCAGTAAAATCGGTATCACCTCAATATAATGTCTTAAACTTCAATCAAAAATTGAAAATGCAGAAAAAAGAAATTTACATTTTAAGTCTTTTTGATGTATGAAAAAAGAGCATTAAAAGACTCTGGTTTAAAAAATTGATTCTTAATAATAGTCTTGTGCTGATACTAAAAATCTTTTGAAACTAGTGAAAGATATTCACATCTGTTATTGTTAAGTACTCAAAAAATGTCAACCAGAAAGATGTGTATTATAAAAGTTTTGACCTTGAAGAACTGGTATACACAAAATGATTTTATTTTGGATATGAAATACTGGTTATTTGGCTTCTTGAAAAATAAAACAAACCAAATCTTTTCCTGATCATAACAGCCAGGGTTCAGTTCATATTTTTAACAAATGAACAACTATTATATTACATGAAGCAGAGAGCATAATGATCATTGCAAGTATTAATATGGTTTCATATTTTAAAGATAATTTGACGTGAAAAGTGGGGAATAAATATTTTTCCATAACTCTTTTATCATTCTGATTTAATACAATGCTATTCTTTAGGAATGTATATTTATATAATTTCTTACAGGTCTGTTGATTTTCATGTCCTTAATTCACAGTCATTTAAGACAACAGATTTCCCTTCCTGAAGAGGGCATTCTTTTTCCTCACATATGCACAACCTCTCTGAGACAGTAATTAAGGAATGCAACATAGAGCCTTCTAGGGATTCATTGCAAAGAACAGGCAGTGATACTTGAAAAGAATGGCTTCAGAATACCATTCCCTGTATTTCCAAACAACTCCATGCCTTCTCTGTCTGGGTTTAATACCGCACACATAGTCATCGTAGAACTTTCCAAGAACACACTGAAATGTGACCAAACTGTTTTTGTCTTCTCAAAATGTTTGCAACAGTACACATAGTGTATGATTAGTGGAAATTATAAAATGAGATATCATATGATAATGCTTGTGGTCAACAAAACATAAGCTATCTATGCTGTTTTAGATGCATTTGTGACAGGTCCCTGATCAAGTACCAGTGTTGAAGCAGTAGAATTTTGGTTACAATAAAATATATAGGTAGGCAATACTTGAAGGGATTTAAGATGCTAAGATTCTTCATGAAAAATAATTCCTGGCTGTAGCTGTGCTAAATTAACAGAAAAGTTGTCTGTAGACATGCTTTTTAACAGATATTTTTTAGGGGTTGCAGGTGAAAAGGGTTCCATGTATCAAGAAACATATGTATCAAGAAACACATGGAAAACAGCAGAAGTGCCTTTTGCAGTTAAGATTTCACTTAGTCATAAACCAAGTCTGACTGTATGCCAGTCTGAGAGATTTAGGGATCACTCCTGTTATAATCCCTTTCAGAGCAAGTAACTTGCCATCTGAGCCAAGATGTATTTCTTTCTTGCATGGCTGGCCTCCCTGGCAGTCCTTAGCTGAGGGCAGGCAGCTGCTATAGCTGTTCAACTCATGAGAGACAAGTTAACCCTATCCTCACCAGTCATTTACAAATTATCATAGGATAAAAAGAAAGATTGTATCTCAGCCATTCCTCCACTGTGAGGTTCGGAGATCATTGCCAAAAGCAAATATCCCATGCTCTTCTGAAAACTCAGTGTTATGTAGTGAGTCATTACCCACCTGGTAAAAAAGATGTGGATCATTCATATTTGTACTTAATTGAAACCTGAGTTCCAAATCTGTGATCTTGTATTTCAGTTCCACTGCAAAGACAGATCAGCTGAGTTGGAACCCTGAATCTGAAATTTTCACAGGTCTAATTTAGACTTGAACTTTAGTTCTAGCTAGTCTTTCTGCCACCACTCACTTCTCCATAGTATCATACACTCTGGTGGCTCAATGTCAGCCCTTCTTCTGTCTGTGTTTTGTACAGAAGTAAAACGGTGGTTCTGATTTTCAGCTAGGTGCTAAGAAAGATAAGAAACATACTATGAAGAAACATATCATTTTTTATTCCATTCAATTTCTATTCCAGCTCTATCATTTCTGCTCATGGAATTGCACTAATTACCAGTGTTGTAATAAATGTTTTATTGACATCTACAACTTGCAGATCTTTTATGCACTAGCATTTTGCAAGCTCATATTTCATCCATGTTGTTTATTTGCATAATCATAGTATTTTACACATATGAACTGCTTAACTACATTTTAATGAAAATATTTAACTGTACAGGTTTGAGACTTTCTCATAACTATAGCTGAACTTAAGATAATATTGAAAACTGATAATTATAAGAATATTACAAAACAGCAAAGACAATTTCAGCTCTTGCAGTACAAAATACCAGCTGCTTAAGCTCATCTTTGTCCTTCTGCTTCACTTTCACTTATGACACTTCTCTTTACAATAAATTATCAGCCTTTTCTTTCAAATGTAAGGATCTGATCCTTAGAGAAATTAAGATACAGTTCAGTCATTAGGCTTTGGTTTGTGACCAGATTTTATGTAAAATATATAAATAAATATTGAGAGAAGTCATTACTCAAAAGTTAAAACATGTATGAAATTAGTCTAAATCCTTCTCTGAGCCTGGTATTGATAATTACGTTACACATTTGCTTTATTTCCCTACATTAATATTTTTTTCCCAATTCTTCCTGCATATTTCCTGCTTATATTAAGTCCAGTCCTTCAGTCAGTAAACAGACTAGTCAGCTTTCCTGAAATGGGGACATAGAGCTTCAAGCGAGCTCTCTGCATTTCACCTGTAAGTCTTCTGCTTATATTTTTGGAAAAAAAATACATATTTACTACCTCTCTAAATTATACTAATATATAAAAATATCTTTCCATTTCTGCATAGTGTGATTAACAGCAGAGATATGAGGGAGTGTGAATTGGCACAACAGAGAATTTTTATTTGCTCTATTTAATTTCAAAAGTGACTTGTGTCAGGAAGAAGAGCAATAATGAATTGATACTTTGACAAAGGCCTGCATGACTTCTGTCAGCCCAGCTACTTCTTGATACATCAGTATTATTATCTCCTTAGCATCATTAAATAAAATACTTCAGCACTCTGAGAACTACTATTACATAAAAAAACAAACCAAGCCCCTTCCAATTATTTCTAAACACTATCATATAGAGATTTTCCCTCATTGCTGACAGCTGTGTTCTTCACAGGATTTTATTTCCTCTTTTTGTTTTTCTGTGTCCATTTCTGGAAATACTGATGCCAGATACTTTTGGCATGTTGTGCATCTCTAAATGGAACTGTAGCTGGTATATTTACAACGCATTGCTTGAAAGGGTATTTGTATATGATCTTATTAACATGAAGTATAATTAGCAGCAGAGAATTGATACATCTATCATTATTCTAATAAAAAGATTAAATTCTTTATTACAATGAATTGTTGTGTCTGTCTATTTAAGTATTACAGCTATGTTACTACAGTTTGGAATGTGAATATTAATACTGAGTTGCTATGACCATCTTATGATCGTAAGTAATTTCACTGTTATCCGCAACACTTACACTAATCAGATTTGAAGCTAGACAAACACTTTCAATACAGCCAGGCAGAGGCTTACATTAAAATTTTATGTTGTTTTTCCTTTGAAGAGACAGAGAACACTTACAGTATAATTATACAGGATTACATTTTTTTTTCATTAAAATGGTTTTAATACATCAGTGACTGAAATTGAGAATCCTTTTTAATGAGCATTAGAAGAAGTGCCAGCCTGGGAAACAAAAGCAGATAGCTTGCAAAGACAAAGTCAGTCTTTCAACAGCTATAAGCATTTTCTTTAGAGCATGCATTCTTGGGTAAAATGTTTTATAAAAAACATAGTTATCTGAGATTTAAAAAGTAATGCAAAAAGTTTCATATAGGCATGTTTAAGCACTGAACTGTAAGTACTTGAATAAACTATGACACAGATTTATCTGTCAGCACTTTGTTTTTAGGCCTGGCTGCTAATGAAATCAGAGAATTGTGCCATTGTCTTTAACAGTGATCATTTCCCCAATTATATTTCCCCAAACTAAGGAACTTGCATGTCCATGAAAAAAGACAAATAAAACACACCTCTTCTGGAGATAGTTTCCAAAGGCTGATATAGCTTGCCACACTGTTACACCCAGTATTCTTAAATGGCAGAGACCCATTGTAAAGGCTATTTTTACAGTATTCTTGCCAGGAGGACCTGTTGGGCTCTCATTGGTAATACTCCCAGTCACAATTGCCTAACGATTTGCTCCTGAGAGCTTATGATATACAAAGATTATAAAAAAGGAGTGCAGTTTTCTGCTTTTGAGAAACATAACTACTAAGAAGGAATACCTGCACAGTAGAAATTGGAATAAACAGTAAAGGATTGTAGAGTGACCCTCAAAAATCTTTAAAAACCTGCAGCTGTAACTAAAACATTCCACACATCTACCAAGTCAGGATAATACAAATGAGCTTTTATAATTCAGCCTTATTTTACAGTGAAAGAGAAATGGTAGATCCAAGGGCTACTACTGAAATAGTCTTTCAGCTGAAGCCTGGACAGTGATTGCGAAATATCAGATTAGATTTCTGAACAGCAAATGATCAGTTTTCTTGATCATTTGCTGTTCTTGAGTAAAGGCCTCAACATAAAAATTCTAGTTAGTATAGAACACTTTACCACTGATTTCTGAAAATGAAAGTAGCATATTTTATTTATTTTCAAGGTATTAAAGAAGCCATGATCACAGCACTCAGTATTGCATTTCCTGGTTCAGAATATATTTTGCCTATAATCCTAATTTGCATCTGTTTAAGGCAGATCATGGGTTAGCCTTCCAAGTCCTAAAAAAGGTAACATGACATAAATAGGAGAGACTCCAAATTTGAGTATAATATCAACGTTTAGCATAATCATATGGGGTTTGATGAAAGCAGCTTGATATTATTATATACATTATTTCATTGCTAATTAAAAAATATATTTTGTGCTTGTTTGTGGAAAAAAAAAGAGAAACAAGTACAAGTGCCATGGAAGGCAGCTCAAGCTCCATCTCAATTAATGAAAAATAAAACACAAGGTTATTATTGTACTTGGATGTTGCTACATGACTGCTGATTAAGTTATACCGCTCAAAACAGGCAAAACACCAAAACATGTAAATGCTTGAATATATCCAATGACATTTATTAAGGCTTTCAGGGATGCAGCTAATTTTAGCACGGTATACAAAGCCAAGAAGACTGGAGTAGCCAAACAAGACTTGGCTAGAAAACACTTGAGGGAATCAATGGGATCTGAAAATAGTGCCCTATCTAAATTTTCAGGGGTGTTTTGATATCATTCCTATCTTCTTATTCAGATTTTAGTCTGAATTTTAGTCTCCTGCAAAAAAATGTTTCTTTCCCCTCTCACTGCTACTGCATTTAAGAAGGGATGTCTATGGGGCAAAGTAAGAAGATGTGGTGTGAGCAATGGATGAAAGGATCAAGAAATGGGGAAATGATTATTGAAAAGAAGCATAAGTATCCTCTGTTTTTATAAAAAGCAGTAGTCACAAATTCCTATTATAAACCAATGCAGAATCTAAGGCAGTAAGGGGCACATATAGCCAGTATTTTGACATCTGGCTTTGTGTTGAAAGGGGTTTCCTTAAGTTGATGGCCAAATAAAATCTGTTGACTGTGGTTGCAGATCAGTATAGCTGTCTCTCCACTGACAAAGGATGAACAGCTTGTATGGTTGAAATTCAAATGTAACCCAATTTACCAAAACATTCCTCGCTATATTAAAATAGGTGGCCCCACTTTCAAGGTATCCATACCAGAATCCCTTCCACCGACAATCATTATGTGAAGAACACAACTGTTTACTCCACTGTGGCCTGAGATGAGTGCTTGTCCTGCATGTTCTGTCCTGACTAAAGCATCAGTTCTAGCAAGATGTTTTGTGTACAACCTTAAATGGAGATGCAGTTGAAATACATTGAAATATTGTGTATCATCTTCCTAGCAAGCAAGGCAAATTCCCACTGAGAACAAACGTACACATTAAATTGCAAAATTGGATCATGCAATTGCAAACAGAAAATACATAAAAATAAGAGAATAAATAAAGAATTGAAAATCCACAGAAACAGAAATAGGGTGAAGAAAGAAAAATGGTAGTTTGTGTGGGTGACTCCGAGAAGCAGAGGGCAAAATTCAAACCCACAGATGCTCTGAGTGCAAGAACAGCAACTACCAACACACAGAGCAGAACCTCCATAAACTGACAACAATTTCCCAACAGAGTTGGGATAAAAGTGGGATGTAACCTTAGGAGTCATTCTTGAAACTGAGACAGCCAACATGCAAACATGTAGCTGATGATACATATAAGAAGTTGTTGTTTGTGGCTTGTCAGTATGCTAGACTTAAAAAATATGATGATGCTTTTATGACCACATTTCAAACTTTATTCACTGAAACATTAGGAAAAATGTTTGATTTCTTTTTGTGAAGAACGGAAGAGTTTTTTTCCTATCAGATCCTAGCCTTCCTTCTCATCCATCCGCCAATGTTATTGTAAGCAGTAAGAATGCTGAAGTCAGAGCTGACACTGAAGATTTGTCCCCAAGTTATGAAGATAGCATAGCAGTTGAACTGTAGAGCTATAGTACTTTTGAGGTTATCATTGTGTTTAAATTTATCTTTGCTGATGACTAAAGTCAACAGCATGGCAGATGGGACAAAACCACTTAATGGTTTAATGAGAAAATGAATAAATATACAAAACCTGGTGTTATATACACTGAAATGCATCCATGTGTGTATTATTGCAGTATATATAGGAGGAGCTGGTCAAATATTTCTAAAGACTGTTCATAAGCATTTGTTTAAAATTTGAACAGCTATTCAAATTAACTATCCTATACACCTCATTATTTGCTGTTTATAAGCACTCACTTTCCTACCAGCAATGTGGAAGTACTATACTTCAGAGAAAACAACAAAGAAAAAATGGTGAATAGTCATTAGTTTACTTAGCTTTCTTTTGAGTTTTTTCTTTTAAAAATGTAGATATTCAACGATAAGGTAGAAACAAAGCTATTTTTACAGTATTCTTGCCACACACAATCAAATATAAACAATTAATTAACAACCTTAGCCTGAACTCTGCTAGTATAAATTATTGTTCAAGACTTTCTAATGACAAATAAATTTGGACACCTCAATGTCCAGAGTTAAGGCTGTGCTCAGATGAGCAACAGGAAAAGAACGCCACCATTGTACTAACAAAGGCCTTGCGTTAAGAGAGACTGCTTTGACTTTATGGCACAAATCAACACTACCTCAGGGTTCCTTTAATACAGGCCACGCTGCAATAGCCTCTGGCAGTCAGGGATTATTGGATGAGAGCAAACCACTTTGCTGTGAACAGGGATTCAGGAGATCTTCATTCAACTCTTGGCAGCACCAGAGTATTTGGGTGATATTAGGAAGTATTAAACTTTCTGTGTCTCTTGCTGCTCTATGAAGAAGCAGCAGTAACATTTCCATACTTTATAAATGTGCTACAAAATGAATTAAACTCTTTTTTTTGAAACTTTGCGCATAAAGCCTTAGAAATCTGGTAACAGTTTTGCCAGTCTTTGGTTGATCTGTGACGGAAGAGTTCCTAATTCAGAGTTTACAGTTTGGGCTGCAATGTATGAATGCATGCTAAAGAAAAGAAGACATCCACAGCTATCCATAAAACCAGGTCTGTTAAAAATCCCTTGAGTATATGCTTCCATGAAATAATCTGTATACCTGAATAATAGTAATTAAAAATATCCTGTAAATGAATTTGCAGATATGCATGGATTATTTTTGTTGAGTGGGGCATTCTCCAAAGTCCAGCTTTTCTGATGTGTTGCAGTTAACACCCTGCTCAGGGAAAACTTGGATGCCACAGAACTTTAATATGATGGGGTGTGTGCAAAGTATGAAAAATATGAGTGTATATTTTGAACAGTTCTATAATTTTCATGTTTATTTGGTTACAAAACTCTGAGTTAATGAATACTGAATTTGTATTACCCTGTACTAAACATTTGCTTTATTTTTAATAATACAAAAATTAATTACAAAGTTTGGAATGTCATTATTTATTGTTGAGTTTTATAGCAAATCCTCACTGATATTTCAAAATAGCTTGTATACATGAATTCCATAAAACCTGAATGAAAATTTAGCCACATGTAATTTTTCCTACAGATCAACATGTAATTCTTGTTTATTGAACACATATTCTATTAAATATAGTAAAAAAATCTCTGAATGTAATTTTCTTACTAAATATATTGTCTGAAAAAATTAGCACATCATATTATGCAGACAGACATAAAGTAATGTTTGAGTCTAAAAAACCCAGCAATGATACATTGTGTACCTAATGCAAAGGAAACAAAAGAGGTGGTGTTCTCAGGTATATCAAATATTCATGAGCTTACTGTAACACTGGCAGTAGTGACAGGCTGCACTCAAAATGCTTTAGAGACTGCATTTGATTATTTAGTTGACATATGTCCAAAATTCTATGTGCTGATATCCATTGTGGAAATTTTTTATATAACATTGGGAATACTCTTGCCTTTTATCCTGAAGAGAAATATATAAAAGATTGTATGTATAAAAGATTGTATAAAATCTTACTGAGTTTAAATTTTGAAATACTATTTTTTGAGTTTGATTTGCAGATTTTGAGTCCGTTATCGGTTTATGCTAAAACTTTTGTGACCTTGTCTTTATCACTTAAAGTCATGCTTGCCAGATTTCACAAAAAAATGCTGTCTCATTTCCAGTATATATAAGAAGGGTATATGTGTACCTACCTGTACGCACATGAAAGTCACTTTCAGTTTTATGTTTCCAATTTGTTTCCTGCAACAACTGAAATCACAAATGTTGCTCTGTATTTTCTTTATTTGTCATATTATGTGAAACAGGAAAATAAGATAAATATTACCATTCCTTCTTCCTTCTTCAGTTACTAAACCAGCAAAATTCTTTATGAACCCGTGTAGGATTTACACTGGAATGGCTTATATTTTATGAAAATGGATTAAAACAGAACTTGAACTGTTGTATATACCTAGGCAGAACAACATAATACATTAAAAAGAATGATAATGAAGCTACATGGATGATGTTTTATAATCAGAAATATATGCTGTATATAAAGAATAATAACTTCTTTATTATTTCTGCATTGCCATAAGTGTACATAGGCTTCAAAGTCAAGGCTTACAGAATAATTAATGAACCAAACAAGAAATATTTTCAACACAATCAGAAGGCCTGAGATAACTCAAGTCCCTGTTGAAGAGAAAGGGAAGCTCAGAGCAACTGGGGAGCTATGGGAAATCAAACATGCTATGAATGGGGCAGACATAGCGCAAGTGCACAGCTGTTCTATGTGTTCACAAAAAGCTAATGTATTAAATAGTTAATCTTTCATTAACAGTGTGCAATCAGTTGGCATAATTTGCTCAACCCACAAGAAAACTTGTGACTGCCCCCATGAGAGTATAATTTCAAACTTCAGCATTATCAGTCTTTGGTGAAACCTTACCTCGCTGTTTTAGACATAAAATATGGCAACTGCATTTTTTTTTCTTTCCCAAAATTATAAAATATAGGAAGGAAAAAAAGAGGTAGAAAAAAGGGTGAGATCAAGACAAACTTTTCACCTTTGTTGAGATTGAGTGAAGGATCAATACTGAGTTATGAAAAGACTTTGCAGATTAATCTGTGGATTAATACATTCCATCAGCAGCACCTCCCATTTCAAAGGAGCAATAAAAGGTTAAGGGAACAAGATCAAGGCAAGAATATTCTTCAGCTATGATTCCTCCTTTGGAATATGCCTTTATTTGCTCCCATTTGTGTTGATGGTATAAGGAGGAACAAGGAGGAGTGAGATGGGGGATGGCAATCCAGGAAGACTCTTCCACTGGTTACAGCCACTGGGGTTTAATGCGATCTATAAACTCATCTGTCTGTTTACATACCAGCAAATGATACGTCTCTCTGATCCACTTACATTTTCAAGCCTAATGTATACACAGGGCACTGACGTTGTGTATACTAGACACAGAGATAGCTGGGGGCTGTGTGCTATCCCTGCTTTCACAGCACACTGTCACTCTTATAAATAAAGCATTCGCTCGGGAAAAGAGTCTGAGAGCCACAGAGCCACATTGCGTGCAAATTCAGCTCAGTGCCTGAGCTTCCTTGAGGTTGAGGCTAATCCTAACTGACATGTTACAGTAAAAGTACTTTATAAAATCAATATTAAATTCACAGCCTTTGACATCCTGGAACATCAAAGATAAAGGGGAAATAAGCCATGGAGTAAACAGTCCTGCAGCTATGCCAGTGGCTCAAGGAGAGAGGCAGAGGAAGACACAGAAGACCATGGGGTAAATTAGTACACTGCTAGTCTTGTTTTTATACCAAGGTCTTGACATCAATGAAAACATTATAAAAACAGCACGCAAACTCTTACAAACAAGGAAGAAATAGTAGGAAAGACCCACTCAGTTACAAATTTATATAACCTTTTAAGGTTAAAGGGACAAAATGCTACCTACGCAAGCCACAGTATTAACTTCCTCTTTTAATAAATTATACCTGAGAGTGATAATAACCCCCCCTTCCAACAATATATCACTGAACTAAAGAATTTGACTGCATAATTCTAACCTTGTAGCATCATTCCCACTTTCTGTGATGTACACCCATGTGTATTCTACAGCCATCCAGACTGATGTAAAGTCAACCATAATTGTGTTTGTACTACAGATGTGAAATACAAATTGTATGGGTTATTGCGTCAAGAGGAGAAGGACTTGTACAATGATGGAACTACTTGCCTGCTGAATCCTAGATTCTGTCTTCCATATTTAAAATGGCATTCAGGATTGATACTTCAAAAGGTAACATTGACTTTGAGCAAGGGTAAAAGTAAGACCAGGATGAGCTCAAAACTGGAAAACAACCCTTATTGTCTCCTTACCCTCCCCAAGACATTCCTTACTGATGGATAAATATATCATGTACTCTTGATGCAAGGTTGTGTAAATCAAGATTGTGAGTAGGCAACTCATTACCAGAGAATTGCACTGTGTGAGCTGAAAAAGCTGCTTGCCATTTTGTGGCTTTTCTGTGGTTAAGTCTGCAGCTCTAAGGACTTGGTGGCCCTTGCTCCAACCTTAAGAACAGACATTTTTCACTTAAAACATATGATATGCAAATATGTATACTCATAATAGGCATTAAAAGGGTAGAAACATTAACTTTTTTGCGTAATGAAATTTGCATAAATCATAATTTAAAAGCTACAGTCTTTGACTGTTCAAGGAAAACTCTGATGTATTTGTACTGATAGGAAAATGACACACACTGATTTCTTAGCTTGCTGTATCACATAATATTGTTCCTAAACATTCCCCACTGGTATGAGACAACTGGTATAGTTTAGGAAAGAAAAAGTAGTATGTTTATTAGAATAAAGCATGGAAAAGCAGGCATAATAACAACTGTTTTTATTTAACTAATGTGTCTTCAAGAAAGAAGTTTCTTCCCTGATGCTTAGGAAGACATAATTTCAACAGTATTCAATCCTGAAGTCAGCAAGAGCTAGGCACCTGAAAATGACTCTGAATAGCTTTGTTTGAAATACTTGAGAGTACAGAGTAAACTTAAGGAGAAAGGGCTGAAGGAGTAATGCTGTGAAAGTACTGATAATTAAAGGAAGAAACCACCTCACCTCTCCTTACAGGAGGACATACACATTTTCAGCCTTGTAAAGGAATGTACGTTTCTCTAGTTCTTACTGCTGATGGCAGCATTTAGGAGATAATAATTTAGGGGGTGTGGTGTGGAAATGATAGAACCGAAAGAAAAAAATATTCATAGTTAAAGAAAATACCAGAAAGGTCAATTCTTCTATCTCCTCTTAGCACATATCTGTGACGCAGAATTGATTTTATTAGGATAAATAAAATCTTTGTCAGCAAAAATGTTCCACTATTTAATAGCCATTATGAAGTCCAAACCAATCTTTAGCCTAAGTGTCTTCAGCTAGGAAATAAAAAACCCCCTCACTGCCGCCTCTAAATAATACTGCTGGACTTCAGTGATGAACAATCAGTAATGGTGTCTATGGTGGCCTTTCTGGAACTTTCATGTGCTTGGCAGTGTGCCAGTTATGGAGTTAGAAGAGAGCCAAAAGCTGAGTTAAACAATTACTTTATCCATTATTTTACCCTTGTAGAATAAAAAAAAGCAAAATTGCTGATGTCAGCTGCCAGAAGCCAATGTTTTTCAGCTTGCTTTACTCAGAGGCATATAAGATTCAGTCCAAGGCAACCTGATACCTCAGAAGATACTGAGCATGTCTGGCCCTATGGAAGAGCCATGATGAGATATTTGAGGATGACAGATAACTTGAAAGGTACTTCTCACAGTGAAAGAGAACTCAAGTAAATGAAGGAATTTTTTTGAGAACAGAAGGGAAGGCAGATATTTATTCAAACCAATTCAAGATTCAAACAAGTTACATAATTTCAGTATTTGAAAAAGATTTCCTTCATGGTGCTTACTGTAACTACTCCTACATACCCATAAAGAAAAAGCATTCCTACTGTTGTATTAGGTACTTACTTTTGTGTATTCTATGTGATGCTTTGTGCATTATTACAGAAACAATAAAACCAATTATTTTAATGTAAAAAAATAATATATTGTAACAGACATTTGATTTTCTTGAGGTGTCAGTACTGTTCATCTTACTGGGTGCTATAGCTCATTTCATAAATATTTTTATTCCGTTCTGTATATATTTGCACACTGTAGTTATCATAATCACCGAACAGCTCACAGCAGTGTACTAAGCAACATGAATAACATCCGTTACAGATTATTTGCATTTTCATTCCCCCAAAAGGGGAGGCATATACAGTTGGTGCCTCATTTTTGTAAGGCTGATTGGATATTTTCTGGTGCTGTGTGGCTAGGATATTTTTGGATGGATCTTTTTGTTGGATATATTTGCTTTCTTTTACAAATTTCTATGCTGCTGTGCACTTGAGTTAGAGAAGGTAGTGTAAAAGAAATATATCTTCTATTTAGATGGAAGATTTCTACAGCTTTTACTTTTTTTTTTTTTTTCTTTCTTTTTTTTTTCTGTGCAATCATTCCATGACAGATCAGTCCTTTAGGATATTTTGGTAGATTTGATAAAGATTCATTGATGGGAAGTTAATAGACTGCAGTTTGGCCAACAGATTGAAAATTAAATATTTCCCTGTAGTGAAGAATGATTTGTATATGGTAAGCTAAATGAGTATATGTAAGACTGGTTTACAATTTCTCTGAGGCAAATGTGACCTAGAAGTCTATTTTTTGGGGTCCAGATTCAGATTTGATCAATATGCAATCGTATTCCCTACCTGCAATTTTAAGGCAGTACAATAGTGACTGTGTCAAAGAAAATGTTTTAAGTATGAAGCAAGTAAATAGTTAGACCACCGCTAGCTTGAGTTACTACATTCATTCATGATATCACTGTGATTTTAATTGGACAAAATGTTAGCTAGATAACATCTTTGACTAAGTAGCGGAGAGGAGTACTATTTCATGTTGAAGTAATAGAGAAGAACTAAACTTCTCCTTGTTCCTTCAGTAACGCTTCAAATGTAATGTCTTCTACAAAATGTCCTAGAGGGTGTAACAATATGCTCAACATAAAACAGATATGCAATAAATATTCAAAACATTACACAGCATTACAAATTCATATAATCACAAGTGCTTAATTGAATTGTACACAAATAATTTATTTCAGCCTCTCAAACTACTTTTGCCTAGGATTAGCTAAAACCCTCGGATAGTAAATAAAAAAAAATAAATATTTTAGCGCAAAATGGTAAATGTATTTAATATTATATTTCTTTATTCCTTCTGTAGTATTCAAGTCTGCTGGGCAATGTCACTTGTCTTCCAAGCAAGTTTTGAGTTAATATCTTAAAATAGTTTCTTGACCAGCAGTAAATTACCAAATAAAAAATTACTTTGGCATGCAGAAAACTTAGTATCTCCCTCCCCTTTTCATGTCCAGTTCTTTGTCTATACTAGTAATGAGAGATTAGACAAGAGATCCAGATATAGCATTTTACTTGATATTGTATAGTTCTGTTTTTAGCTCACCAAGCCATGGTTATTTATGATTAATTTCCAGGCAGTCATGTGTAAGAATCTCAGCTATAAGGTCTATGAACTTCAGTGGACTACTGTACTACTAGCCTTTTACTTTGTATTCTGATAAGATCACAGATGCATCCAAAGTGCAATTTTTCATTACTAGAAGGTAGTACACAGAAGTGGTCCAAATTAGGTGACACATTATCATAGCAGTTATTAAAAAGTCAGAATTTGCATATCATCATTATACATTCATTATTCAAAAATATGTAAGATAGCAAGGCTATACATAGGGCATCATAACTGTACCCCACTATCACTGAGTGTTAATTAAATAATCTGAATCTGAACTGAAATTCTTTGGCTGAGCTGTGTGTAGGAAGCCCATATTAATAATTATACTCTTGAATAACAATTATCCACTTCTACTGATACAAAAGCTTTCTTCTTCCTGCAAGGGATGAAGAAAATACAAATAAGAAAACATTTTTATTTTTGACTGAAGTAGTCCCTGTCTTTAACATTTGGTGTTATCTTTTAAATAGTACTTTTTCAGATTGTGAAGAAAATCTTATCACTTCATCACTGATGACCAGTTAAGTCATGATTCTCTACTGTGCAAACTGTTCATTGATGAAATATTAATGTGACCTCAAATATGCCGGAAAATTAAAACTATTTGTGAATCTCATTCTAAATAACATCTCTATGGTAATTGTACTTCTAGAAACCAAAAATGAGATTAACAGTCAGCTGTAGCAGTATAATCATAGTCAAATATGTTAAATTAGGCTATGCCACAAAGTGTGCCCTATTCATTTAAGAAAATAAATATACCAAACATATATGTATATGACTCATTCTGTGTTTAAAATGTGTTCACAGCTTCAGATCTCAAAATCATCATCTAATTCAATTTCCTCTCTGTGTTTATAATCAAAAAGTATGAAGTGAAGAAGTCTAAACAGGTCCTTTCACAATGAATATCATTGTGTGCATATTGTAACAGTGCATACCATTCACCCACATGGATAGCACCACCAAGAACACTTCCTGAAGCAAGTGCTGTTGAATTTGCATGAAGGCTGTAGACTTCCTCTCAAAATATGAATGCTTTAGCAACTGTAAAAGTAAAAAGACAAAGTTTTTTTTTTTAAGTAAAAAAACTCGAAGCATTATAGAAATATTGTCTAAACTATAAAGGTAAAAATTTTCTCCATGTATAAAAACTAATCAACTTTTTTTCTTTCATTTGTTTTCAGAAAAAAACAAAAAGCAGAACATCCTCCCCTCCCATAGTTATCCCAAAAGCAAAAGATAGCTAACCACTTTTAAGGCTGCAAAATCCAGGAAACCTAGGCATGGATTGTTTCTTCCAGGATTAGCAACAGCCAGTCTCAGGTTGAAATCCAGCCCATGTTAGCAGATAACAAAGAGAATTGCTGCTTTACATCTGTCTAGTGAAGATGGTTTTCATGCAGTTTGTTAGAAAATGATGGTCACACAGAATACTGATTAGGCCTTGTGTTTTCTTAAAAAAACCCAGTTTTTCTTAAATGTTTCATTAAGTGATATAAAGTAAACTGGTATAGAGAAGATGTAATCCCCTCAAACTCCATAAATTTAGGTCATCCAGGGGCATGCTGAGGCTTATACTGATATTTCTGCTTTCATTGTTGTGTGTACAAACACCCCTGGTTTTAGATACTTTTAGAGCTGTCTGTATGACATTCTTCTTCTCATCAATACCTAATTGGACTAAAATCTCATACTGGTATCTATACCTGCAGTCAGCTTGGTCTTTTGTGTCAGATCGTCTTGATTAGGAGTGTTATTTTATTTCTGTGATATTTTGGTTATTCTCGAAATAGACTGTTACACTTTTCAGAGGTAACCAAACTTCATTCATTCTGGAGTAATAAAAATGCTGATAAAACAAACATTTTAAGGAACAGAAACCCATGTTATCTGTGGGTTATAGGAATCCATCCTGTAAAGCTCCTTTACTGAACTTCACACTTCCCCAGTCACACTACTGTTAAACAGGATGCCAGTTTCATAGAGGAGCTTTTCCCTTTGGTTTCATAGCCACTGTCTCAAGGACACAGGGAGAGCAAAGCACTTCCCCAAAAGTAGTTTCCTACATCAGTATTTCAAGGTCTTCTTTACAGTTTTCCCAGAAACTTGACAGTGTTTTTGAGGTTACCTTGCTAAGTATTTAGCTGCTTTCTTGTTAAAAAAGAAAGTTCCTACTGCACCTGTATTTTTGTGTATAACATAGTGGACCTCAGAGACTGCTTTGAGAAAATGTGGGAGCGCTTTACCTGCAGAAACACTCAAGCCTAAATCCTGCACTGTGTTGCCTTGCAGCCTCTTTAGGCTTGCATAGTAGAGAATGCAACAGAAGAAACTATTCTGTTTAGAGTGCCTTTTCTTGTCATGGTGAAGAAAACCTTGCTTTTGCTTAATTTTTGACTGGGAAAATTAATTACCTTTAATTTCTGAAAATGGGATTACTCCTTAAAGGCTTGTCATAGTCCATGACTCCAAAATAAATAACCCTGAAAATCTTGACAGGTACAACTAAAGTAATAATTACATTAGTGGATAAAAGTATCTTTAAACAGACTATTTTGTAGTACTGGAACTGAGATATAGAAGCCCCTGTTCTGCTGAGTAGTAACGTATCAAACCAACTTACTGAATACATCTGATCTCTAGAACACAGTTTGTCTGAAAGCAATACCAAGCACCAGAGTTTGAGCTGAAATGAATTGTCCCAAACTAAATCAATACCAAATACTGCTAAATTCTGAGGAATTGTTACCCAGCAGTGTTACCCAACAGATAAAATGAGCCTCAGGAAGCCTGGATTTTACTGCTTTCTGAGCCATTGATCTGCTCGGTGTGATTCCAAGTCACTTCACATCTCTTGTGAATTCTCCCGTGTGTAGTCTACCTTCCTTGGTTAGACTGAAAGCTCTTTGTGATCAGGGTTTGGTAAATTTTACTTCTGTGTTTAAGCCAGCAAGGACCTGTGTTCAATTGAGATTCTCTCATTTCATATAAAAATGTAAAAGCATAACACTTGCCAGAATGGCAAAGTTTGAAGTTAGTCTTTCTTTAAAGAAAACATTTACTGCAAATAGCAATTAGATCAATTAAAACTCAATCTTAATATTAATATTTTTCTCACATAAAATTACATCAGCTATTAACTGGTGAAAACATATCTTGTGAGGAGTCAAGCCCCTTAGTGTCATCTTCATTTGCAATATTTCTCTTATTTTCATTTGCAGTTCCTGGAATAATATATGGTAAACTGCTCCTCTCCTCAACATTTAGTAAATATAAAAAATAAATAGAAATAATAAATATTAATGGTTATTGCCATTTCAGATAATTAACTGAAAAGTAAAACTCAGCTGTTATATTGGGTTTGAAACCACATCAATAAAGTATTAAGTTAGAACATGGGCATTAAGAAACACAGTTCTACATCTCAAAAGGACAGAGTTACTGCTGTTAGCAATATGTGATGAGATCCCTCTTCACATGTGCAGGTGCTGATTATTTAGACAGGTGTACAGACAATTATTAACATTATTAACAATTATGAATGGAATGCAAGAGAGAAATTTGAATAATGATACAAACATGTGATGTGTAGGTGACTTCCCAGAGTTAAAAAGTTATATGAGATACCATGTTTAAGGATACGCTGTCTTTAAATGAAAGGTTTTGAGATACTTTAAGACCAAGATGATGTCTCACTTTCCTTGATGTAAGAATGTATTCAGTACCATGAAGGATGATAAAGGTGCTTTATGTGAAGCAACAAATTCTGTCCTACTTTGCAATCATTACATACCTTTGGCTTACAAATTCCCTCTGAAAATTAAAAATATTACTTAGACTTCAATTATTTTGGTGTACCACAAAATCAACTTATTCCCTCTGCTAACAATATATAAGGAAGCATGTATTTTAACATTACAAGTGATATATTTAAGAATATGTGTGTGATAAATTTAAGAATATGTGCATGGTTCAGGACAAAAATTATGTTTATTTAAGCTTCTCTTACAATACCAAAGACTGGCTCTAGATTCAAAAACCACCTCCAACAATGCATAGTAGCAAACATTAAACCATCTGTATCTGTAGGAAACAGCCCCTGTATTTAACCCTACCTAAAAACAGACACAAGTTTGATTTAATGCCAATGATATTTTGATATAATAGTAGCTTGTAGTCTTCAGAAACACAAAAAAATCTGCCTAGGCAGTTTAGCATATTTTAGCACATAAAAGACATTCCTTTTTGAGAAATGCTTGCATTTCATGACGCAGTCTTCTGGGATATTTGAAGAGCAACTTCCATATATTTCAGTTCATCAGGGAACAAGGTGGGTGTCACACTTTGATCCATTATAGTCCCTCTTTCTGCAACTTTTTATAGACACTCCTGGTACCTTGTGTATTACAGAATAATGGACACTGTCATTGAACATATTGTAGATAAGATATATCTGCTAAAGAGATGGTAATATACTACAGAAGTCTAAGAAGACTGACTGCTAAAACCCAGCACTAACTTTATCACAGCAGCCTCCGTGCTGTGAAGGAACTAATTACTATTGGAATAAGCAGACTCAGTTTCATTACCAAGTAAATCCATCAATTATTGATACTTTATACTTCTGAAATGATATTTTGCTTCATATTGTTTTGAATTAGATGTTCTAACCAGTGGTCCATATTATAGATTATGTCTCTCTCACACACATGTATAAGCTTGAGAACCAGATTTTGTGATATGTCAAGGACCACAAATTGTGAAAATTATTTAGCTGGAAATATAAAAAAATTTTGTTGGAGCATTTTATATAAAAATCAAACAGGATTGATATGGAAATGTAAAAAAATATAGAGAATCAGCTTTTTGAAACTGAAGAGATTCGTTTCAGTATAACTGTACAACAATTCATGGGGTTACAGGTCTGATGACATGTCTCAGGATGCATGCTACAGTGAAGATTCATCAAACAAATTAGCTTGGCAGGAAATTTCCGAATACTTTGCTCTCTGTCTATCATTTCAGCAAGAAAGAGTGGAGGTGGTGAACTGCAACTCCCAGGTGACATGATAGCTGTAGCAGAAACAGTTTGATGATCTGGTGAAAGTAAACCAAATAAAACTATATGTCTGATATATATAATTTGGATTTTCCTAGTAGGAATTTCCCACGGGGAGATTACATGGTATGCATATTCTCAAAAACTGAACAAAATTATTGTGTTATATTCTGCTCTGTATTTGCAGAGCAGAATTCATACTTTCATACACACCTTTTACTATTTTTTTTCTATTTTAAAATGTTTTAAATGTTTTATCTTGGAAAAATGTTTCTTAATTGATGAGTGTGTATTTTATCCTGTTAGTTTGGGATTTTTTAACTTTGTTGACAAAAGATATTTTCACTATATTGGTATTTATGACTGACCTTTATTCAATCATCCCACTGAGATCTTCATGTTGCTGTTCATGTCTTTATCTTTTGACAACAATAAATCTGTTTTATGTATGCCAAATGTTTCACTCTCTCATTTTCTGCCTGAGTAAATTTGGACATTTTATGTTCAAACTGCTTAAATTTTTTTACAGTAAGGGAATAGTTGATGCTAAATTTTCTGAGAATGTTCTGTACTAATTTACGGAAATGTTGCCGTGCCTAGATAGCTATTTCTGGGTTTCATGCTCCTCCATTTTATAGCCAAGTCTTTCCTTTGTTGATCATAGTTTTTGCTCCCGTTTTTAGCAGAAATATTTTTGTTGGTGTTTTATTTATTATATTCATTGAATATTCATTGAATCTCCACAAATCTATCAACTGTTCAGCTCCTCCTTAAAATGAATTTGTACCGGATAGAACTTTCCTGCTCAGCCCAACGTGACCAAAGGATTATTTTCCTTCTTGAGTAACAATGAAGGCAAACAACAGGGTATCTTAATATGCTAGCCATTCACTATACATAAGAATCTAACACAGAATAAAAGAAGAAATTCTCAACAGGAAACAAAAAAGCTTGCCATCCACATAAAGTGTTATTGAGAAACTTAAATATCTTGAAAATATCTTCAAAAACTCTATTTGGAACTACAGACTAGTGAACAGTAATGGCAGCACAGTTTGACAATGGAGTTAAATACAATTTGGAGGAATTAAGTGATTATTTTCAGAACTGTGTAAATGGGAACACACAAATCTATTTTAACACTGAGCTTAGAAGCAGCCTCCAAAATATTTTCTGGTAGATAAACTGTTAAGAAAACATTTTTATTCCAACTAAGGTAATGATAGAAAATAAAATGACACTCAGTGCTGTCACACTGACTGCATGCCACCCACCTGTTAGGTTGTAGATTTTAGCAGCCAGAAAAATCGCTTTCTTAGAAATACTGCTCAGAATGACTAGTAACATGACCTCAATATCTGTCTACCACTGTTTTTGTAGTTGGGTCAGTAGGTGACAGACTGTAATTACTTTTCAAATGATGAATTTCATTTTCACTCTATACAACTAGTATCAAATATAAAAGGGGAATCAAACCACAGTATCGGAGGAGCATCTTTTATTTTTCATGTTGCAAGATGCAGTTAGAAAGAAAATTTCCTTTGCTTGTATAATCTCCTATTAGAATCCATGTTTTAAATAGAAGTGGTAGGTAGTAAGACAAAGCACATTTATCAAATTCAGACAGAAATATGAAGATTGAAGTATTATATCATGTAGGTATGCAAGGATTATTTAATTTTAATCCTTGACAATTATAATGAATAAGTGCATAAAAATGCATGTAAATACAGCACACAGAGAATAAATTAATGTTTATACTTATTCTTCTATGATGTAACAGATAAAGAACCAACAGCCTGCCAGCTGATTTACAGTGTATAAACAGAAAGATGTATGTGATATTTTTATTCATTGTAATACATGATCTGCTGTTTCTCCATAAAATAATTCGAATTCCATCTTAAAAATGTGTTTCTTCAAATAGAAATCATAAAAGATCGTTACAGAGAATTTTCTGGATTATTTTTGAAGTCTGGTCTCAGCCCTCACAGGTCTCTAAGCCTATTGGCAGAGTCTGCAGGAGAAAAGCATTGTCCACAGCAGAGAAGAAACGAGTTAAGGACATTTAAACAAATCAGACAAGATCATAGTACCAGAAGGAAGCCATCCAAGAATCTGAGGGAATTGATGTTGTGAGGGCCTTCTACCATCTACCATAAAATTCTTGTACTAATCCCCATGCCTTTACTTTCACTGGTAACTTCCCTAGAGGCACCATACCGAAGACTTTGTTGAAGTCCTACAGAAAAGTCAAACTACATTTCCCTTATACAAAATTTCAATTATCTTTTCAAAGAAAGGTTTCAGATTACTCTTATGCAATCTCCCATTAGGGAAATACAATTACAGGTTTTTATTTATTCTTGACTTTCATGATTTCAATTATTATTTTGTACAAAATTTATTCTGAAGCCTTATAGGCTATTAAAGGTAGTATTGCCATTTACATCATTATCCTTTTTTGTGAATGCCCAGTATGGAACATTAAAAAGGTGTGCAGACTTGGAGTGACAGATAAGAGTTTCTATTGCATCATAAATTCCTAATTTCACTTTAGAACAAGTCTATTCATCTCCAAAAAACTCCTGTCTTTCCAATATCAGAGAATGAATCCATACTGGATCAAGGATATTAGCTCAGAGTTTTGGGAATCTAGGATAGTTTCGTGATCCCATAATCCCATCTTTTCCAGAAATGTTCTGATGGTTCAGTCTAGGCTGCATTTACTGACAGAGAAATATTCCGTAAGCCTGCAAAGACTAAGTCAGCACATAGATTAAAAATTTACTGAGAAAATTTTCCAGACATATTTTCTACAATTTAAAGTGAATTAATCTTAGTTATTGTTCAGTGTGTGATTTTTATGACATCTCTGTTAAACCTATTTAATAGATTTAAGAAAAATAAGAGAGGAAAAGCAAGATATGGGTCCTATCCAGTGTTGCCAGTAATATTCTTTACTAACAGGTAGAATGTTTCTTACTACCATAACTCCTTACATATAAAACACCTCCAAGCACTTTAATTTGACGTCATACCAAACTATGAGAAAGAACTGGGGTGAAAATGATCAGTCCCTGCTCTGATGATAGGTGGAGTTATCTGTATGGTAGCAATTGTACCACCCACTGAGTGCAAGTATAACGGTATGAGCTAGTTCCAACCACAGTTATGGCATCATGTATGTGACAAGTATCATGTGGGCTGTCCATACATTAGGATGTCCAGAACTCCCACTGATTTATCCAGCCTGAACCGGCGGAAGGTGCACTCAGGGGTTGAGATGTTTTGTTCTGCTTTGGATCAGTGAAGTTTTCTGTATTACCAAGGCTGTGAACTGTGTAGTAAATTTGTTCATAAACTGGCTGTTCAAATAACTCATCCAAGTATTTTGCTGTGCAAGGATGTCTAACGGGCATGAGATACAAATCTTTAAGAGATTGAGAAGCTAGAGATTCCTCAGCTGTGTGATTCCTCAACAATAAGTGAAGATGTCTGCCAAATCCAAGTCCAAGTGAAACCATAACACAGTCAGAATTAATGAATTTACTACTCCTTGACAAGAGGATTGCTGGTGAATGATACAAACATAACAGCAAAGGCCAGTGTGAAGGCTAACAAACATAGTGAAGTATCTAATTCTAAATTCTCCATTAAATTAACATTTCTTTTTTGTCACGCTTCTTGGCTGTAAGGCCTTGGCTCATTAGCTAATCTCAGCCCAAGTTTTAACTTCTAATCACTCATATTTCTCCTTCTTTTTCTTTATTACTTCATGTGTCAGTGACAGATAGAAGTGGAATGTCTCAGACTCTGGAAAAATGGTTGGACCTTCAAGCTGAAAGGGCTGTGATTGTCAAGAAGAAGCCCAGCTGGTGGTTGGTTTATAGCGGTATCCCTCAAGGGTCAATGTCAGAGAAAATATTGTTTAATGTCTTTATTAATGGTCTGGGTAAAAGATAGAACACAGGCTCAGCAAGCTGGGGAGGAGCAATAATGTTGGAGAGAAGGTTGTTATTCAGAGAGTCCTTGACAGGCTAAAGAAATGGTCTGACAGGAAAATCTTGAAGTTTAACACAGGCAAATGCAAAGTTGTGCCTAAGATGAAATAGCATCATGCAGGCCCATACAGACTGGGGCTGAATGGATAAAAGGCAACTTTACAGAAAAAGATCTGGGGGTCATGGGAGGCAACAAATTGAATGCAGTTCATCAGTGTGCCTTGTGACAGAGAAGGTCAGCCATGGACTGGACTGCATCAGCAGGAGTGTACCAAATAAGTAGAGGGAAATAATTATTCATCTCTATTCAGCACTTACACAGCTGCATCTGGAATACTGTGTCCAAGTTTAGGTTCTCCGGTATAAGAATTACAGCAGTATACTGAAATGAGTCCAATGGATGGCCAACAAGGTGACAGGGGCTATGCAGTACTTGACTGATGAGTAGAGGTGAACAGAAATGTGTTGTTCAACTTAGAGAGATGATCAAACATTAGAACAAGTTATCCAATGCAGACCATGCCTGGAACATGGGATTGACCTAGATGATCTTCAGATGCCCTTTCCAAGCAAAATTATTTAATTATATAACTGTTGGATTTTTATTTTCAGAGAACAATGCTCTCTACATACCACTACTTCTCTACATTCCACTGGATATGTGAAGAATTCAGTGTTCGTGATCCTGGTTTATTTTGCCTTCAAAACACATAACAGTAATTTATTTCTTTATTTCTTTTATTCCTAGTCTCTTTTTTTGTTGTTGGTTTGATGGGTTTTTTGTTTGGTTGGTTGGTTTTCTTTTTTAATGATCATACCAGTTATCTTTTTATTTATTTTCTGGGTTTTTCAATTATTGTCCATATTTCAGGTATATTCCTGTAACTTTGAATTCTAAGTGGTAGGCTTGCTTATTGATTAAATTCCCTGACACTTCACATTATAATACCATTTCTCCATGCCTAATCACTTTGAAACTGTTTATGTATTTAATCTAAAATTTTACATGAATGTTGTTTGTCTTAGGACATTTTGTTTTGTTTTATTTTTAAGTTTCAGTCAGAACAGCAGAGCTTCTTGTAAGAAAAAGGTTAAAGAAAAATCCACATCTATTACATGTAGCTGTTGTATTTTAGAGCTCCTCACTTAGGCAATGGCATTTATTGAGTAATGCTCCTTCTGCTGCCCCTACAAAAATCTGCCCCAAAGTGACACTGTTATATGAGACCTAAATAAAATTGCATGTTGACTGGAATTGTACTAGAACTAAATTTCTAATATTTTTACAACTGATGTTCACTGAACATGCACCATATTGGGAACATGCTGTAGAACTTTTTCTGCAGTTGCTATTACTAATTGCACAATGGAGGAATGGGGTTAAGCTCTGGTACAATATAGACATTATTTTATTTGTGCTTCAGTAAATTACCCAAGCTACATAAATGAGAAAGACATAGAAATAAAGGTCAGACAAAGTACTTGATAAGAAACCTGAAGAGCTGATGCTGAAAAGGCTTAAAGCAGGTAAAAGAAGGGAAAGTGACTAAATAACGAAACAGGTTAGAAAATATACAGATGGCCATTAATTATACTAATCAGACAGTGAAAAAAACCTGAGTAAAAAAGAATAATATAATAAAGTAAGGTACAGTATATAATATCATTATAACAGCATAATATAATGGCCTAGGAACTGGAGAGCAGGGAAGAAGTAAGGTCTGGAGGATACAGGGAGAAATATAAAGCAAATATCTTTTTTCGAGTGTGCAATGAAATAAAATATTACTCTGCTATGAAATGCTGATGGAATTCACAAGTTAACTATGTCTTGTGTGCCATCAGGCCTTATAGAGTATGACAATTACTTTCATGGCTTAAGTAAACATGACCTTTGCAGGGGATCTCAATTTAGAGGTTCAGCTTGATTCCCAGAAGTCTAATTTGCTTGAATGGTAAGCACTCACATGTGCAGTAGAATTAGTTGTGCTATAAACATATAATTTATTCTTTATATGAAAATTGAAGATGGGTTTCTCAGATTTGGGACTCTTAGTTTAAAAGGTACATTTCTCTTTACTGTCTGCCTGCCTCAATTTCCCATCTCTAAAACTGTCCTCATTGTCATAAAGACCAAATGAATATAAATTAACTGTTGCATGAAATAGCTTAACAGCACATTAATGAATGCCACAGGAAAGATGTTAAAGAATTCTGTCTTCTAAGTAAAGTTTGAATAGCACACAGTAAAAAAGGCATAGGACCACACATTGGAGAATAAGTAGAAAACAAAACTCTGAATAAATGCTCATTGAGAAAGTATTATCCATCCTCTGCAGGGAACGTGACAAGGGTCCTGTGAAAACCAGTGTTTGTAATGCTTTAATTAAGCAAAGTATTACAATGGCATGCAAGGGGAATGATGGTGAAGAATTAAGTTTCTGCAGGCACCTTTAAATCAGCCATATTGAAAGTTTTGACTTCCTGAGTTTGAATCTTCATATATTTAAAAAAATCTTTATATATATCTTCATATATATTAAAAAAATCTTCATATATCTTAAAAAAAATCTTTATAAATATCTTCATATATATTAAAAAATATAGTTTAGCATAAAGTGATTTTAATTTACAAGACAATATATGATGGAAAGTTGCCTTAAATAGCAGGTTTCTATTTAATTTTAAAATACATGTTTTGTATAATTGTAAACATATTCTGTTGTTTGTATATTGTTAGATTAAATCAGACTGGCAAGCACCAGTACTAAAAGGTCTTTTTTTTCTAAAGTCTCTGTGTTTTCAAGAATTTTACAGTGCCAAGAAATCCACACACTGTGGCTGCTTCCAGCTCAATTTCCTGGACATCTATTGCAACTCATCTGTGTGCCCTCTTTTAAGCTGTCAACACATGTGATACCTGACCTACTTTTGGGAACTTTCTGTGACATGGAACCCTTCAAGTCCCACAAAATGATTAAAACCTCTAACTCTAATATAATCACAAAACCAAAAGAAATGCCAATAAAGAGGTTAGTCTCAGCCCTTCTTGCTTTGAAACAGAGCTGGAGACAGGGGCAAGAAATAGCGATGGTCTGCACAAAACCATCTGTTCAGCATTCACATTACTTGGCATTTATAATGTGTACACTACTGCAGATGCACTGGCTTGGAAGTTTGTGTATAGCACAGGGATGTGAAAAGAAAGAAAAAGCTCTACCTAGAAACAATTACAAGGCAACTGGAGTATTGTATGCAATACTAGCTGTTAACACAATGACTAGAATGTGATAATTTAGCAGTACTTAAAAATTATAATGAAGAAAATTACTCATCTACATATTCCAGTGATACTAGTGCTATTACTCGTTGTATATAAACTAAAGATATTTAATATAATTTCTGAATAACAGATCTTTGATTTCAATAAATTCCAGTTGTTCCAGATCTTAGTTAATGTTTAATTTACACAAATATGCTTGTTTAATCTTGAATTATTCTCTGACAGTTTGTACAATTAGTCTTTCTAAAAATAGTGCCATAAACAGGTATTCAATCCACTAATGACCTGAATAAATAATTTGAAATCCAGAAGACTGAATATTTACACTTTTAATTTTGAGTGTACAAAATGGTTATATTTTGTGAGTTATGTGTTCACTTAGTATGATTCATAAAAGGACTGAGCATGTTTGAAAGGATTGAAGATATATTTGCATAAAGAACAATTGCTGTTATGTGGTGAGATACCTTTTAAAAAATAAAAGCATATTAACTTTACAAAGTCCACCTTTAACTCAGAAAGTAATACTCTAATGAATAAAAGTATTAAAATTGGGCTATATGGGATTTCTTGCAATCTCCTGTCAAGCATCTGCTACTAGCCATTACAGGAAACAGGATACTGAACCAGATGGACCATCAGTCTGTTTTGAAGGAATTGGTATGTGACACAATACCAACACTTAGAGTAAGTACACCAGCACAAATTTGCTCAGAAGGCCCAAATGCATACACAAAAAGATAATTAAATCAAAGTTAAGTACATAAGTATATAGCCATCAAGAAGAGAAAGAAGGCAGAGGGACAATTCTAAAGACAACCAGAAAATGAGAAACAAAATCTTGTAAAAAGAAATTTTTAAATGAACAGGAAATGCAGAGAATATCTTTTTTTCTTCACTCTGCTGGTTGGCAGATTAATTATACCTCTATTACAAAAGGAAGACCAAAAAATAATTCCTTAAAAATGCCTTTTCTAAAGAAATAACAACCCAGGTTAAAATGTAACTTTTGTTTTCACCATCTGGTAATGTTTCTGAGAAAACTTCTGCAGAAGTGAGCTTTACTCATGTTAGTTATGGTCTCCATGTAGATCTTAAAGAGAGATCTTGTGCATTTGAGGCCCAAATTATTTAGTTTATTGCAAGACTGTTATCTCAAAGCATGGGATTTATAAAAATAATGTAGAAAATTGCATATTACTTTGAGGAAGAATTGCAGAGTCTCATACAAATTGGACTGCTAAGAGTCCGAAGTACATGTCTCCACTCTGAGAAGTTCATCTTTCTGCACTCAAGGGCAGCTTGCTCATAAAAGACATGACGAAGAAACAGCTGGAAGGAGTTTCTGCTGAGAGTCTCTCCAAAAGACTTCTAAGAAGCCCCAGAGGGATCTCTGCTTTTAAGCTGAGGTTCTACCTGTTGGTTCCTTCTTAAGCTACACTGCAATGGGGCTGCAGCCATGCCTACGCCTACACCTAGCCAGGTACCCCATTAATCCAAACCTAACCCTGATCTGTGGTCTGACTTCCCGGTTTGACCTCTGAGTTCTGTGGACTTGGCTGGAGGCACTGACCCTGTGTCTGACCCAGGTCACTGTCTTTGGACCTGATCACATCCCTGACTTGCTGATTCAGCTTCCCAGCTTGACCTTGGTCCTGCTTCATCACCAAGAACTTGACTAGTGATTTGGTCTCAAATGATTACGCTCACCAGACCTGCTCTGCTCACCTTGTGTGGATGCTGTGGGCCCCTTGTCAGTGAGACCTCTGCCTACCTTGTTAGCATGCTCAGCTTCTGACTCCCCTGCCCTTGCAGGGTAGCCTGCTCTTACTGCTCCTTGATAATGATTTTCCTGGCTACTGACAATTTCATGCAACGCATATGTTAATGGGATCTGGAGAAAGGACACCAATGCTAAATATAACAAAAGCCTGATCAGAATTTGCCTGGAATGGACAGAATCTCCTCAACAACTGGTCTCAGAAGAAAGTCTAATCTATAAACTGTATCTGTCTATTTACATATGGGGGCATCTTTTGCAGGCACTTCAGTGGTTACTCTATCCACAGTGCTCTAGCCAGATGTAAGCCTGTTGCTAGCAATTGGCTCCAGATTATTTTTAACCCAATAAACTCAGATTGAAAGAAAAGTGTATTTATTTTCTTCAGCACTGTGCTATGATAAGCCATCCAGGCTCGTAGCAGAGTAGAGCAAACTTTGGTCTGTCTGTGTCCTGGTTCAAGCTAGGACAGGGTTAAGTTTCCCCAGCAGAGAGAGAGGGGGAAGGGATCTCCAGCCAGGTTATTCATACCAGGGTTATTCATACCATGCTGACGTCGGATCCAGGGGCAGGAGTGCAGGAACTTTTTCCTTGGCAGCTTTGGTGGCGGGGAGCTCATGGCGGGCTTGTTCCGTAACCATTTGCGGTATTTCTCTGTATATCTTTTGTCTTGTTCACTGTTATTGCTGTTTATTGTTGTTACCATTGCTACTGTTGTTGTTCAGATTGGTTATCACACTGTTGTATTAAATTTATTCTTATTTTAACCCGGGTTTGTGCCTCACTGCCAGCCTGACCGCCTGAGGGTGGGGGAAGGGCAACGGCAACGTGGTCTCCGGTCCCGGCAGGGCTTAAACCACCACAGTCTGTAAAACTGATGTAAACATATTAATAAAAATATCTTGAACTGCAGGCTTAAATCTGATGAAGTAGACAAAAATATAGCTACAAATTCTACAGAGACTTTATTCTCTGCCCATAGCATTAGCCTTGACTTGTTTGTGTGCTGAGCCTTTTGGTGCACAGAGGACCCTGACATTTCTAGATGGATGCCTTACTCTTTTGTCTATCAGTTCTCTGAACACCAGTTACCTATTCTGGTAGCTTTCTCTCCCAGTCAATACCATCCTAGTCCTAGTCGATTGTATGATCTTATGATAAGCAGGAAAGAAGAACCACTGTGATACTGGGGGCCTTATCATGGCCTATCTCCTTTCTTTCTCCCCATCTTCATTAGATGTGAAGAATGAAAATTTTCTGGATGTTAAGAAAAGTTTAAAGGTAGAGAAACAAACAGTTTGAGCTTCCAAGACAGAACATATACATGTACTTGACAGTTAAGGTTTGGTTCAGTTTTTAGAACATAGTATTTAAACATTTCTGAACACGTTTATTACTATGAAGTGTATTTCAAGTGGAACGAGCTAAATGGGTGTTATTTTTTTAAAAAAAAGACCTATCCGAGAAACCAATAACTTTGAAAATAATTCTGGCTAATTAGATTAAATCAATCATTACAGAATCATGATATCAATCAAAATATTTCTAAACAGAATTACATTACTATTGCTTAAAGACATGGATGCTTTTTTCACAAGTTCACTCAAATTTTAGAAGAACTTAAGAGACTGGGGGTTTTGTTTGTTTTTTGAGGGATAAAAGTTGTAGGCTTGTCACAATGACAAGAAATAGAGTAGGTAGATTTATATTCCATGACAAGACTGATATCTGTGTTTTGCACAGCATTTTGAATGGATCACTCTGAATAGTTTATTTATTTTATTTTTAAGCAGTTAATTCCCTATGTAGATTTGACAGGTTTTTTGATAACTGGTAGTTTCATCACACCCTTTCTGATCATGGATTATAATGATGAAAAACTGAACTTGAATATATGCTGAAAAAATAACATTTTTTGGTACATTGTAACTTTCTATCAAGTAAAGTCAAATTTCTATTGATTAATAGTACACTTGCTGTGTTGTATGAGACTGGATAATTACAATATAAGTGGGCCTATTTGTCTTATCCTCAGTAAAATATGGATCTAGTTCATGCACAGACTTCCTCTGGTGTCCTTTAATTGACATTTGAGTTTAAATTTAACTGCCAGAAATCATCCCACTCATTGAACAAAGCTGGCAATGCTGCAAAGAACTGGGACCTCAGATCCTGTCATACGGAAATTGCTTTGGACTGTGGTTACTTGTGTAAAAAAACAATACAGCAGAAATGACTTATCTGTTCTTTGGCATGCACTGGGCCTCAAAAGATACTTTTGCTTACAAATGTTTACTGAGCTATGTACTGCTTTCAACACTGAAGGAATTCCTTTCTTCTGGCTATTTTGTCATACTATACTCTTATCCCCAGTCCTCAGAAACAAAAAGGACACATCTCAGTAATCTTATGCTCTGGTAGCAACACTTAGATCTTAAGTGAATGGTAATGGATATGAACATGAGCCTTTCAGGTCTCTCTCATATCCACCCACTAGAAATAGCACAATATAGGAGAAATGATGAACCATTTTGAAGTAATGACCTTCAAGAAAAAAAAAAAGTTATGTTTGAAAAAACCCAGGGAAAGCACCATATTTCTGAGGTAAAAATAGATAATGTTTTATTTGAGCAAAAATCACATACCTGCATAGTACCAAATACTTTAGGAAAAATAATAGGTAAATACTGATGTATACATAAAATTGCCACTAACAGAAGTGATGTTTTACTTTTAAAAGGAAGGATAGAGAACAATAAAAGTGTAACCATAAAAGACAGAGAATATGCAATTCAAGAAACACATTGATAATTTGTGTACAGTAACACCTTGTACGTGGAATTTGCTGTGTACAGATATAGCACTACATTAATTTTAGTATGTTGCCATGTCCTATAGGGGATTCAGCAATATTGTCAGTATGATAAGAGCTAAAAAAAAAGCCATATTCTTCAAGAAAATATTAAAAAATAAACATTTTCTAGACTATACATTGGCATAATAATAAATTATGTCAATTATTTTTATTGAGTTTGAAATGTTTATACGTGCTACTTAAGGCTACTCAAATCTACATTGTGTTTAACAGTGTTTCATTTACTTTGCATTCTCCCATGATCATTATTTTCACTTGACACTGTTGTCACTTAACTGACTTTGGGGTCAGCAGCTGTGCCAATCTGACATCTCTGATAGCTCCTCTATCTTTAAAAAAATCCTGAGGGCTTCAAGATACAGAAGTCTCAAATTAGGCATGTAATTACCACATCTGTGGGCACAACTAGATTTGTTTGAGTAACTTACCCATTTTTTTTCCTTATATTGCAATGCTAATTCTAAAACTACTTTACTATTTTTACAAAATTAGCAGGTTAACAGTGCTTTTGTCCAATATTGCTTTCTTTCTTCATACAGTAGTATTTTTCAGCTAGACATATGTGTTGAGTTTGTGTGTGGTGGGGTTTTTGGTAGCAGGGGAGGAGGCTACAGAAATGACTCCCTGTGACAAGCTTCTTGGAAGTTTCCCCAGCTCCAAGTCAGACCTGCCTCTAGCCAAGGCCAAGCCTCCGCAATAACGTATTTATGAAGGGGAATGCCACCCATGGAGGTCATTGGAGGAGCAGAGATTTGTCTGTGGTCTGTGAAGGACCCCTGGGACTCTGAGAAGAAACAGCCCCTACTGTTGTAGTTGGGCATTGGGAGGACTGCAACACGTGGAGGCAACCGGAGCACCTCGAGAAGAATGCATCCCAGGGGGAGGACTCACAGTGGAGAGAGTTTGTCAAGGACTGTCTCCTGTGAGAGGGATGCCATGTGGACCAGGCATAAGAATGCAGAGCGTGCTTTCCCCCTGACCTTAGAGTAAGAAGCAGAAGGACTGACTGCACTCCCATTCCCTGCCCCTCTGCAGCTGGGGCAGGAGGTAGAAATATTGGGAACAAAACTGAGCCGAGGAAGAAGGGAGGGGTGGGGGAGGTGTTGTTAAGATATGGTAGTGCTTCTCACTGTCCCATTCTGTCTGTTAAATGTCATTATCATTAGTGTTTTGAATTAAAGTGACATCATTTTTCTTCCCCTAACAAGCCTGTCTTTCACCTGTGACCATTAACAGGTGGGTGACCCCACTATGTCCTTATCTCCATTCCTGAGCCTTTTGATTCATTTTTCTCCTTCCCAGCGCTGGTGGGGGAAGGGGTAAGTGAACAGCTGCTTGGTGCTCTGTTGCCCTCGGGGCTCAAACCACGACAACATAGCCTTGTGAACCATTCACTGCATATGAAATAGAAGACCTCAAGTATACTATTCATGTTAAATATTTAAAGAACATCCTCCTTAGTCTTTGGAGGAAAAGCAAAATTATACATTAGAAAAATGAAAGTTTTTATTTTTATAAATACACTAAATCTTCATGCTGTACCTCCAAGTTTGTCATTGGTTTTCATACACTGGAAAGTCTAAGAACTCTGTTATACTTAATTAAAATATGTTTGTTTCTAATGACAGAGATTTAAGACTGTTCTACTTGCTCTCTCCAAGATATCCTGATGGGTTGAAACAGTCCATGCTGCATGAATCCAAGGAAATGTCAGCAGGTATGTTGGGTTGACCCCAGTCAGCAGCCAAGCACCCACACAACCTCTTGCTCACTCCAACCCCCAGCAGGATGGGAGAGAGAATAGGAAAAACAAAAGTGAGAAAACTGATGGGTTGAGGTAAAGACAGTTTAATATGTGAAAGAAAGAGGAAAATCAATTGATGCAAAGGCAATTACTCAGCCCGTCCCACAGTCAGACTAATGCTCAGCTGGTGTCCAAGCAATGGCTTCTTTGGAAGACAAAATGCCTCTCCTTCTTACTCGACCTCCAGTTTTTGTTGCTGACCATGAAGTTATATGGTATGAAATATATTTGGCCAATTTGGATCAGCTGTCCTAGCTGTGTTTCCTCCCAACTTCTTTCCATCCTTATCCTACTCAGGGAAACAGAGTGCTGCACCTGTTCAGCAATAGCCCAGACATTGGTGTGTTATGAACATTGTTTTAGCCACAAATCTAAAACACAGCAGCAAAAGGGCTGCTGTGAAGAAAGTTACTTCTACCCCAACCAGACTCAGTACATCTGAGAGTTAAAATTTAGCTATTATTTTTTTTTTAAACATCTCTCACATAAAAAGGCCCATTTCAACACTAAGCTCCAGGCTATATTCCAGCCACAGTGCATGCTAGAATGGGGCAAGAAATTGTCAGTGATGAGCAATGCAGTGAAAGAAAAACAGATATTGTTGTGGGATGAGAGCACACAGAAAAGATTTGTTGAAATTGTTTGGTTTGTGGCAGTAGCTGTAACAATGTGGGAGGTAATCATTTTCCAATTTAAATGACATTTTGTACTTAATGAGACATTCATTCATGGAATGTAATGAATTTTAAGAGTTGCTTTTTTTAGGACAAGCCTTTATTTAACAAACATAAAACTAAACATCTTGTTTATTTTTAAATATTGATGTTGTCACTATTATCACAAAACACTGAGTAAGAATTTACACATAGAAAGCGATATCTGAACGTGTCAGTTGAATATCAAAACAACTACCATGAGAAGTATCTCAGTTTGACAGGTTAAAGATGTAAAATAAATTGTCTCATGGTCTGGATATAGGCCTTGGAAGAAGGAATTGCATCTGAGTTCTAATCACAGACTCCTTCAATTATCTCAGGGAGATGACAACTTCCCTCTTTGTTTCCCCACAACTAACAGAGGATAACACTGCCTATGCTAACAGAGGATAACACCCTATATGGATGTGCACATACATTTTGAATAATGCTGATCCTGAGCATAGCTCTCTCTGGGCCTACTGCTTGTAGAGCCACAAACATAGCAGCAGCAGATTATCTAGGAGCCAAGCAAAAACTATTTTTAAAAGTTTTTTGAAAGGAAATTCATGAAGTTTTCCAAAAGAAACTCATTAGGCTGCCAAATTCTTTAGATGTAGACTTCAAAGTCAAAGTCAAGATAAAGTATTCTGAACCTGAAGTTATTAGAATATTTGAACAGGTTCAAGGGTAATTCAAGGGTAATAAAACATGAGTATTCCTATAGAATTAACTTTCTCTTGTAAACTCCATCCTTCTGTTTTCCCTCCTGCACCACATCATAGCCAATCTTACCTTCATTCTTCAAAGCCTGAATGTAATTGTTATTTATATGCCTACGAGTCCCCAGATCAGTCTGGAAACAGATAATCTTATTGCAGCCCTCTCTTACCTCGTTTCTCACTGCTCTATTACAGTTTCTCTTTGTATCTTGAACCACACACCCCCCCACCCCCACCCCCACCCCCCCCAGATACTGTGAACCAGGGAAAAGCCACGCGCTACTTCTTGAGAGTCTAACTGGCCTGAAGACAATTGGTGTGGATCTCTTTCTGTTGCATAGGGCAAGGAAGGTTGTGCCCTTAGCATATTTTCCAATGATGAAAATAGTACTCAGTTTCTGAGTTCACATGTCAAAAGCATTTACATGAATAATATGAATTAGATGGGAAAAACTTGAGATAAATACCATTCTGTTATCTGTCATAATGGTAACCAAATAAATAGGTCTGTTCCTCTTATCTAGTCTTTACTTTCTTAATAGCATTTAGAATATGCCTATCACCCAAACTCTGCTCTAAATATAGAACTGATACCTGCACAGAACACACTCTATAATCTGTCTTGTGTCATTACTGAATTTAGCTCCTTAATTAATGCTATTGCCTCCTAGGTTTTACATGCACCAGATAAAATAGTATTGACTGAAAATTCACACTAGACTTTATTAAAACCATTTGATCTTTACATTTGATATTTTCTGAAATAATTTCTCCAGATAAATAAATTGCTTTATATATACTAGGTTGTTTGGGGTTTTTTGTTTCCGATTATAACAGTTCCTTGCTCTTAGGAATCATAATGTCATCTGTACATAAAATGACATGCTGCAAATCCTTCCTTCAGGAGTATCACAAGGTAATGAGACCTAAACCCAATTTATTTTCATGTATTTTTGTTGCAGAACTCTGTCTGACAAGGATCATTATTTACCTAATAATGTTTCATACAAATTTTTTTGAGTATCTAATAAATAGTTCATATAGAGTCAATTGCAATATCTTCATCTATTGGTTATATTATTAATCTAAAAATAGCAATCAAGTTTGAAATAATTATATTTGAGAACATTGATTTTATTGCTCATAATTCAATTAGTAGTTAAATAAGTTTTCTCTTATTATTTGATTTTTCTTATAAATTAGCATGATATTAGATTTCTTGACAATAAGTGCCAGCATTACTGTGTTTCCAACAAAATCACTGTGGGTGCGTATGCCGGGTCACGAACTGTCTGTGTCACTGACAATGTAAAAGTGTCATCAGCATTCAAGTTAGAAGATTAATGATGTCTAAATTAATGACACACTTGTGTTAGAAGTTTAATGGCGTCTAGATTAATGACAGATAAAAGCGAAAGTATTTTTGCTCATTAGGGAAGAAACAGATAAGAAGGAAATCTTTAGAATAACAAAGCAGAAATTTATCTACTGGTTGTGCACGCTTAGTAGCGCTTGTTGAAAGTGCTGAGAGGAACGAGTTTTTGAAATGAGCATGCGCCAGAGCAACACACAGATTTGCTGTCACAAGAATATATAAGGACTTGTTTTTCTAATAAACGTTGGAGCTTGACTGTTAACCATATTGGTGTGTGTCTTGTCTCACAGCCTCGTCCTGCAAATAAGGGGGTTCCTGCTACAAACCACTCTAAAGTAGGGATTAGCAAAGGGGCTTGAGAGGCTAAAATCTATATTCTTTTTCATGCGTTCTGAAGGCTTTTTTTTCCAAGCAGCTCTGGTTCTATGTACTCTAGTCACTTATCTAGAGGAGTATAAATCATGAAGCCATCAGGACTTGCAAAAAATAACTAACTAAATTCACTTAGCTACTTAATACCTTAGTACTAAGCTACTTAACTACTTAGTACCTTAGTACAGAGCCCAGTTTTCCTACCTCTCACATTTCATCAGCATCTTAATAACTCAGAACTCTTCTTGGTGACACTGATCTTGCAATCAAATCCAGTAGAGCACTTAAAAGCACAAAAAATTTCAAGCCCATCCTAATTTAGTAACAGATTTACATCCCTAATACATCTTTGCCTGTGATATATTTGCAAAAGCTCTTCAAATCCTTCAAATTTATTATAAAAATTCTATTTTGAACTATGACAGGAGACAGTTCAGCAGATATTCATAGAAATAAAGCAAACTGCATAATTCAGATTTTGCTCTGGATAGTACCTCTAAGGGAAAAAGTTAAAATGGAAGAGAATAGGGAAGGGAAAGTAGAAGGGGGGAAAGGAAGGGTAAAGGACAAGGGAGAAAGGAAAGGTGAAGAATAAAAGGAAAGAGAGAGGGAGAGGAGAGGAGAGGAGAGGAGAGGAGAGGAGAGGAGAGGAGAGGAGAGGAGAGGAGAGGAGAGGAGAGGAGAGGGAAATTCTGAGTTCAGAATTCTAGCAAATGTTCTTGTTTCTATACTATTAAACTGCCATCAGTGAAATTTGTTGTGATGCACAATGTGATCAGTCACATTAGTAAAGCACCAAACCTTGCTTTGGACAGAATAACTACAGAACAAAATGCAACTATAAGGTAGCATGGACGGGCCCAACTACACTCACTTTACCCTAGCTAGGATAGATAACAATAGTAGTGAATATCAAGTACACCAGAGAATCCATCAGCACAGTCTAGCTACCAGAAAACAACTCTCTGGAAATCTACAATACATACTACAATACCCTCTTTGCTCTTTGTTCCCTATACTGAAACCATTAGCTGAAACCAGTACAAATTATGGTCACCTATATGATAGCAGAACTTCCACTTTTTTGTGTATTCATGTGTAGAAAGTCTGTTGCTCTCTTGTAGTGCAGCCCAATCCACAATGCTTGTTTCTACTACTAGAGCAAGGGCAACTGTGTTTTGCTATTGAGTCAGTTTTGCTCATCTTACAGGAGAGTAATCTAGAAAAAACATGAACTGTGACAGACATTATGACCACATAGTTATGAAACTTGTGAAAAAGAAAATTCGTACGACCAAACACTGCAAAGAGGAGTCACAGGATTTTGGATTAAGTACCTACATAGCTTTTTCTGTAGGGCAGATTAGTCTGTTACATCTGTTCTGCTGCTCAGCATAGATGCAAGAACATTCTTAGAACAGGAACTGAACAGGTGCTAGAAATAGAATGGTCTAATATTACTTTTCATTTTAGAACATTTCCAAAATGACTGCACACTGACATGTTGAGTATAGGAAACTTTAGGAAACGCTTCCACTGAGTCATCAGAGTTACTGTACTGCTTACCATATGAGCTCTTGTTGTCTGTTAAGCTTACTTGCTGGATAGATTTAGAAACCAAATTAGATAGTTCACTCCACCTGTATTACTGTAAGGCTTGATCTTGAACCCTGTTTTCCAGATGCTGTGCATGAACTCCTCCTTGGTTCCCTGACTTTTCTTCATTGTCTATGTATGTTCTTAGCTGCTCCTAGGTTCTTAAATTTTTTAATCTCAATAGAATTGTAGTCTACTAATAAAACCACACCAAACAGTCCAATGGACAGGGCATCTGTCAGACTGAGTCACCAGGATTCAATTTTCTACAGTACTAAAGACTGCCTGTGTGTCAGACCTAAAATCAACAGAGGCTTTCAGTCCATCCTTAGGCACCATGCCACTCTGTAGAAGTCAGTGTTGCCAGTTCTAATTAATTCCATTTGAGTGATGAAATCTTCATTAGAAGAGAATATAGTACTACAAAGACGTGTGAAACTTCAGCCTTCTGAGTTTTAGTCAGACCTGTGAGAAAATCTCTTCTTGCCATGCTCGCTTGTCTAGAAGACTTTAATGATGAAGAGTTTGAGAATAATGTGAGAATTCTAGGAACTTAAAAGTTAGGTTTAGATGCCTAAAGACTCCTTGTGACTAATATTTAGCCTGCCTGTTCATCGCGTTCTCTGTCTGAAAAATAATGCAGATAATTTTTACAAAGAATTTTGGGGTTTTTTTATGAAGTGCCCCTTGAATCATAATTAAAGCAAAAATAAAGCATAAAAGGTAGACTGACCATACAGTAAGGTTGTTTCAATCCAGAGACTCTTAGATCCCCTTTCATGTCACTGGATCCCAACATCTTGGGTATAGAAAGTATCTGTACAGATATGTGTATGTGTGTAGAAGCTAGGCTGAAGTCTATGTCACTATTTAATAAACTGTTATTATTGTAACATATGGCAGCTAGAACAACATATTTGAAATGAAAATACTAAGGGGGGGCTTCTTGATTTGAAAATATTAGTGCCATTATGTTGTATTTCTAAACCTGAACAAATGTTATATTTAGACCTAAGACACAACAGGGTATGAATTATTGCACACTAATTCACAACTAATGTGTTGCTGCGAATGAAGCTAAAGGCTGAGTGCAATCAGCTCCGCTCCATCAGTACAACATTAAATCACACACTAGATGATCTTATTGCACTTATAAAAATATTATTCCTAAAGGTCACAGATTCTAAAAGTAAATGTAATGTAATGTAATGTAACAAGGGTCAAGTTTCAAGAATTATTATCAACCACCAGTCTGCTCTATATCTTTTAAAAATAATCACATATATCACAGAAAACTCATATGTGGATTACCCAAACCTCAGCAAACTCATGATTTCAGCAATGAAATTGCATGTAAGACCACTGAATATGGAGTTCATGGTCATACTCAGAAAACAACAACAAAAAGGGGGCTAGATCTGCTGCGTATGTTCAAACTGGCATAAATCAAACTGATGCACCACAACATTTTAAAGAGAAGTGATAATTGTGAAGGAGGCTTCTGGATGTACTTCCAGGCACTATGAACTACCCAGCTTCCACACATCTAGGCCTAAGGAAAATTCTCGTTTTGTTTGGTATTCCATCTGCAGCTTTTTAGATTAAATACCTATGGACTTTTTCAAGACAGTGTTTAGTTGGGTCCTATGCTGTAGTAATTAGACTTCCCAAGCTAAATATTTTACGGAGATTGTGTTTTTAGGGAACCTAATGTTACCTTCTAATAATGTTCAAGAATAGAGTACAAATTGATTATGGCATTGTCCAGTATTTATGTAATTTTAAACAGTTTTGCAGAATATTTTCTGATTCTTATTTACCCATGTCATGGTTCCCCTTACAAAATAGACCAGGAATAGGTTAAGAACAAGCAGTGAGGGACCTTTTACCAAAGGATAGCTGGGGTTATGACTTTCCTGCGGCTGGAGAGGCTGTCTTGTCTTTCTCCTCTTTATTGGGACTGACAAGAAACAGAGCTATAGAGAAAGGCTGTGCATGTGTTCCATTTAGAGGTCTGTCCTAAGAAATGGTAGGTCTAAAAAAATAGCCTGTAGGTAGAGAAAAGTTTTGCATAAGCTTAGGATGCATCAATGCTGAAGAAAGCAAAGGTTTGACAAAGTACAATTCAGCAATTAAATGGGGATTTTAGACTTTAGAATTTAGCTTTGCCCGGGAAAGGAAATGAGTTACTCCAGAATTTATGTACATGTTTGTATCTGTTCCACTTCATTATATTTGCACTTCAATACATTTTCAATGCAGATGAGCATGAACCTCAATACTAATCCAAAAACTAATCCAATTTTGAATATTTCATTCTGAGCCCAAATTACTCACGCTGATCATTTAATTTTCACTAATAAATCTGTACCTGATGAGAACTGGGTTTTGTGTCCTGGAATTTCTTTAAGAATATTGGGAGATTCCTAATTTAAAACTAATAAGATTTGATTCTATGAGAGGAAAATTGTAAATTTCAAGGAGTTCTTATAAGGAATTTTGATTTATCAAAATTGAATTGATACACTGCGTCTTCACCACAATTAACACCTTTTAGAATAGAAAATATTTTATTACAGACAGTGAATTTACACTAGAATCTCCACAAAAAATCAGATTGATTTCACTACCTTTCTTTAATAAAACTAAACAAATTAGTATTAGACATAACTTAAGAAATTACGCTTTTAAGAGTATGATGTAGTAGTAGAAAATAACGCTAAAGAGAATGTTCTTGTTATGTCTTAGGTACTGTACTTGTATTTGTGAAACTAAGGTTTCTTAGGTGTCATTTAGTGTGATAAAGAAACCAGCTGTCCTACCCTATTTAAACACATCTTTCAGGTACAAACTCACTCTATTCTCCATTAAAAATGTTGTGCGTACTATTAGGAAGGTAGGAAATTCCTTAAGACAAAGTACAGATAAAATATTGTTGATATTACACTGAGGAAAATTTTTATCTTGTAGACAAGAGATTAGATATGTCAGAAGATGGCAGAGCTGTGCCATATGAATCAAAGGGCTGAGATGATGTCTAGGGCCCTTGGTGAGTTAATATCAGGTCTCTTCAGAGATGAAAAATAATAATTAAACACTGCTTGTCAATTAATGCCAACTTAAAGAAAGGTCCTACACTTAGATTAAGTGAGGAGATTGGGTTGCTTGAAAACAGCAAGAAAGGAGGAAGAAAAGGACTACGGAATAATGAAAGATGTAAGGTAAAAAGGGAAAATAATTAAACACACATGCACTTACACAGAGTTGGAGCACTCATATTTCTAATTAGAATTTCAGTGCAGAAGCCCAATTTAACCTTAGGGAGTCTTTATAGTCATGTCAGTCTTGTGCACAGCACTCAATCTAAGGCTGATACACCAGGTTGAATTTTCATATTACATTTAGCAGAATGCTATTATTTATATGTGTAACATATATTTCACTTTTAAGGGCAATGTAGCGGCTGTCTATAATATTTGCTTGTGAGAAGTGTTTACTGGAAGCTTGAAAACTGACAGTTACTTTTTCTCATTCTTACTCTAATCATGAATGAATCTAGTGGGTTCCCATATTGCTTTAACTGTCACAGACCTCACATTTTTATGTTCTTATACTGTATTGGCATTATTTCAGAGGCAAGTTTTTGTCAATATATAACATACCCAGAGAAAGAAGGCACAAAAATGCTCAAGCATTTAGCAGGTGAAGAATGTGCTGAAGTGGAAGAGCCATAATGACAGTACAATAACTTCACTCCACAACGTGTTCCAACCTCTGATGAAGACCGTGAATAGAAATAAAGCTTTTTTATTTAGTTTGAGTCTTGTCTCCCACCTAAACAGATGTCTTACATAGAAAGAGCAGTCCGTAGAGCAGGAAGTTAATTAGACAAACTAAAATGTTCCAGAGAATATTTTATTCCACAGAATATTTCCTTAGAAGTTGTAGTTAAAACTTTTATTAACAGTTTTTAGCTCTGTTAGAGGCTCATTTCTCATTCCTAAAATCCAAATTTTCTTCAAAATACTTGAGAGGAGCAGAAACATTTAAAATATAACTTAAAATGTAAATTTCAAAAATAATATTTGTGTTTTATCTCCATTTAGATTAACAACATCTTTACTCCCTCCTGTTAAATCTAATTTATCATGTACATATCATTCCTTTTGAGCAAAATGTCTCCTAGTTACTTCACTATTTAGACAAATTTTAGACAAATTTCAGTCAAATTTCATGGACAGCAGGTAGGGATGTGCTGGAAGGGTTAATCTTCCATATCTCCACCAACAGTGCTCTGTGGGGCATATGTGCTTCTGGTCACGTGATGCAATTATAGCTGACAGCCTGCCCTGTCCCCTGAACAGCTGGGTCTGATCAGATTAATGTACTTAAGACAGTAAAATCTTTGTAAATTGTAATGATCAAGAATGACAACACTTTCTAGAGTATATCACATATTTCCGCTGACCAGTACCTTTCAGAGGAAATTACTGGCATGTGCTTGTACAAAACATGCTCAAAGAAAAGTAACTAGTGAAATACTTATTACCTGTGAATTTTATAAAAATAGATGGTTTTCAGTGTCACGTGTCTTTAGTCCTATTTATGAATTTTTAAAATTACCCTTCTTTAAGCCCCCAGAATATTTACACGGTCCTTGCACACTAACATCTGCTAAGCCTTTTTTTGCTCAAGAGGAATAATGCATGCCTCTTGAGTTTGCACACGTTTCCCATATGTCTAGAAAATCATATGCTCTCACTCCTTTCTTGTCAAAGGTTTTCATTCTCCATACATTTATCAAGGAAGAAAAACTGCAAACGCACTTCATTTTCACAAGTTTTTCACCAACCACTTTACATTTTGAATCCCTATACATTTACAGGAGTGTTCCCATGGAAACCAGAAAGAAATTTTCTTGGAGAATGAAACATAAGTAAAAATGTATTTAATAATTTTAGCAGAAACTTTCAGTGTTTTAGTTCTAGATCAGATTTTAAAGACTATATTTTGAGTGCTGTGTTAGGGAATTAATGAAAAGGTAGGGAGAACTCTTCTGACATTCATAAAAAGATTCAGATGCTGGCACGCGTACTTCTGCGGGCTCAAAGTAGCCATGTCATGACTTTTCTGCCAATTGTGTTGTGGTACCTTTAAAAACTCAAAAGTTGTGATAATGTACCGCAGACCTTAAGTTTTTTAAATGTGATGCCTTCTACATGACTAGCTTGGATCAGAGGAATGGTTATCATACAGCTTGCTTCACAGGAGAAGCTCTATTGAACTCATGCAGGCCCTTAGTGATAAAGAAACGGCATAAGTCATATCACTTTTATTTTTTTGCAACTTTCAAGTTCCACACACTCAAGAAGTTACATATGATTAGCTTGGTAGATGAGGTGAGAGCAATGGATATTGTTCTACATAGACTTCACTAAGCCTTTCAACACTGTCTCCCATAAGATCCTCAGAGAGAAGGTGATGAAGTATGAGCTGGATGAACAGACAGTGAGGTGAATTGAAAACTGGCTAAATAAATGGGTGGCAACCAGAGGCACAAAGTTTAGTTGGAGGACAGTAACTAGTGGTGTACCTCAGGGATCGATACTGGGTGATTCTTTTCAACATCTTCATTAATGAGCTGGATGATGGGCCAGAGTGTACACTCAGCAAGTGTGCTGATGATACAAAACTGGGAGGAGTGGCTGATACACCAGAGTGTTGTGCTGCCATTCAGAGGGACCTCAATAAGCTGGAGAAATGGGCTGATAGGAAGTCACTGATCTTGTGCAGTTCAACATAGGGAAGTGCAAAGTTTTGCACCTGAGGAGGAACAATGCCATGCACCAGTATGATGCTGGGGGCCAACCAAATGGGAAGCAGCTTTGCAGGAAAGAACTTCAAGATCCCAGTGGGTACCAAGTTGAACACAAGCCAGCAATGTGCCCTTGAGGAAAAGATGGTTAATGGTATCCTGGACTGCTTGAGGAGTGCTGCCAGAAGGTTGAGAGAGGTGATCCTTCCCCTTTATTCAATACTGTTGAGGCCTCTTCTGGAGCACTGTGTCCAGTTCTGGGCTTCCCAGTACAAGAGAGACATGAAGATACTGCAGAGAGTCCAGTGAAAGGCCTCTAAGATGGTTAAAGGACTGGAGCATATCTCCTATGAGGAGAGGCTGAGAGAGCTGGGACTGTTTAGACTGGAGAAGAGAAAGCTCAGGTGGAGACTCAGTGTGTAGAAGTATCTGCAGGAACTATAAAAAGAAGGCTTGGGAGGATCTTATCAATGCATATCAATACTTGAAGGGAGAGTGTAAAGAAGATGGAATAAAGATCTTTTCAGCAGTGCCTGGTGACAGGACAAACTGAAATGGGAGGTTCCATATAAACACAACAAACTACTTTTGTTTTACTGTGAGGGTGACTGAGCACTGGCAAAGGTTGCCCTAGATGTTGTGTAGTCTCCCCTCCTGGAGATAAGCAAAAGCTGCCTGGACATGATCCTGGGCAACCTGCTCTAGGTGGCCCTGCTTGAGCAGGGCAGTTAGACCAGCTGACCTCCAGAGGTCCCTTCCAACCTCAACTATTCTGTGATTCTGTGATTCTATAATTCTGCGATCTGTCAGCTTAATTGCTACAATCTGCCTATTAGGTTCTCTGAGTGTACATACAATTTACTCCAGAAAAACAGCTTCAGCAAAAATTTGCTAGCAAGAACTCAAGTATACCTAACTTCTATGCCTATTCTGCAGATCACATTCTGTAAAACTAGGTCAAACTAGACCCATGATAGAGAGGTACTGCGATAACATGATATTGTGGCCATAAAGTAAAAAAGATAAGGTTCATTTTATATGTATTTTACATCTTAAAGGTATAACTATGTATGACTTCTATGTATATTTTTTAAAGGTGCAAACCACAAATAACTTCTGACGATAAAAAAGCAAGGGTAGGGGATCAGAATGAAGTGTAAGGCATGTAAAAGGTTACTCATTTATGAGAAAAAAAAAAAATCAATGTCACTAACATATATTCCACCAAGAAGGCTTCTGAAAAGCTTCTTCCTTATAGTAACATTTTTTTCCAAACAATCTATGATTTCTCAAGTTGCAATGAGTCATGTCATGTAACTGAATGTGTCACATCCAACTGCGATATGATGAGAAACAACATAACAAAAAGTGACAGGATTTAACATGACAAGTAAGAATGAAATGCTACAGTGGTAAACACCAGTTTTCAGCAATTTGGTATGTCATGTTTTTTAAAAAGGACACCCTAACTGTATGGTTCTCATATAATAATCACAGTTCCTGACACACAGAATTGCTTAGTTTTCAATGTTTCATGTTTTCAGGCACCCCAGTGGTGATTATCTTTTGATATCCAGTTGAAATAAGTATTTTTGGCTCAATTGACACTGATGTACTCATGAAAATTAACCATCAATGTGAGCTTAAAACAAAGATACTTACTGTGATTGGTTGAAATTGGAAAAAATCATGTAACCAATAACTGCAATTTATATTATTAATAAGGAGAACTGCTTAGAAGAATAATTCCTCTTGCTCATTTTACAGTGGGTAATAACATCATATAATTTATTCTTGATATCATGTAAAATCTATTATTTGGGAAGTGTAATAAAATTCCATCTGCTAGCCAAATTCCCAGGTGAAAAAAAAAGAAAGGAAAAAATATATTTTCAAATTCGTAAGAACACAGAGGCTGAAAACAGAAATTTTTAATTCAGACTGGAACTGAAAGGGCAAAAATATTAATCCTGGGAGACAGGAAGGGAAAAAATTGACAGCTCAGGCAGGAACTACAGCTGGCTAGGAAAGAACTAGCTAATTCTCACCATAAAAATGTTTATTTTGGAAAGTTTCAAAATATTGTTTTAAAACTAATTTTTGTAATTTTTACAGCATAAAATGTGTTTAATATTTAGGTTACATAGTAGGCAACACTATCACTGCTTATATGTCCATATGGTGAAAGAGTGTGGCTGGAATAAGCATCTATTTTAAAAATAGATAAGGAAGGTTAGTGCTCTGAAATTTAGTGATTGTTAGTGCTTTTCTGGATCACAGTGTCTCCTGTCCATGTTTTACTGAGACAGTTTCTTTTATTACATTAAAACTGTAAAAAAAGAGAAGACTTTGTTGTTGGAAACACAGTTCTAAATGGTTCCTTCAATATGGAATGAAACATTCACAGTCATCTAGTTAATGATAGAGAAATCTACACAAACACTGTCTATCCCATACTTGTTCTACAAATTTTTGTTCACTCTTAAGAGCTGCACATTTCATGAACGTGGTATTCCAAAAAATAAACTATGACTTTCGCTCCTTTTTAGATTGTAAGAAGCAAATAGTTTGGATTCCTTCAGTTTTGCTAGATCTTAAAATGTGAGTTCTAGTTCTTCACTGTTCCAAGATCAAGTTTTCAAGGTTCCCCCAGTGTTTGGTAAAATTTGTCATAAATAGAAGAAGGAAGTTCTAGTTCTCTCCAAGAGATCTAGAATAGAGAAGTCCTTGTTTTGCAAATAAAAAGCTATTGGCATTTGCTATCAGTGAGGAATATCATCAAGAAACAAGCAGATATCATCTCTTCTGGAGCTAATTCTAAGGTGGTTGTGACGTTGCTATCTAAAAGACTGCCTGGCTGTAGAAGTCTTCAGCTGACACCTCTGATACTATTGTTCTGATGTGTGGAAGCTTCACATCACAGACTTCCTGAAAATCAACCAACATTTCTAACCTTGGGAACCATCAATGTCTAGATAGGTGGGATGTCTACAGCTGTTTTCTAGAAGAGCAATACTCTGTCCAGAAGAGACATAATCATTTATCATTTGGAGAAAAATGAAAACTCTGCGAGTCAATGAATGTATAAAGCATGTGCCCTCTGCTTACCTTTCCTGGTTATCATTAGCAGAAAAAGAAACCTCTAGAGGCTAGACAATAGCTACTGTAGTTGCCATCAGTTTAGAAGTCCTATGAGCAGAAGAATTGCATGAAGATGCATAGGAGAAACATGTATGAGCCCAACAGGTTCACTGGCACATATTAAAGTAACTCAGCAACAATTTTTGCAGAAGCACCAGCTATAAAGTTATATGATTGTTCTGAGCTGGTGAATGAAGCACAGAAAATATCCTCACTAAATGGTGAGGAAGAGACCCTATATAACCAACACTGGTTTATCTTAGGGAATGTAGACATTCATGAGTCAGGGATGTTAGTGACAACCCTTTTCTTTGAAGGGATGGGTTAGAGCTTGTCACTCTTTAAACTGTGCCAGAAAGTGCTCTTGCTACAGGTCTACATAATTACCAACTTTGCAAATTCCAGCTCAAAGAATGATACTATTGACCAAGACATTGCAGAATGTGGTTACATGATTTTACCTGTGTTGATTTATGTATATAATTTCATAATTTTGAAGAAGTATTTATTTTACTTAAAATATTAATAATTTATGCTCACAGATGGACTGAAAAATATTTTTATACAGGGTAGCTGAAGATCAGTGGAATCTGGAGTTCTGGAGATCTCCTTCCAAGGTGGATTTTATCTGTACAAAAGTGTATGGAACGCAAAAATTATTCTTCTCATTTCAGTAGTAAATACCCAAACTTCAGTATAATACTAGAGAGAACAAGGAAGTGATTATGGAACATATATGGAAAATGATGCGATGTTTTCAAATTTGAGGTTAAGTAATTACATGGTTACCTAAAGTCCTGTTTCTACAATCTGTGTTATATTTCCAAATAAATCTATGAATCATCATCCATCACTTAAATCCAGACAATGATTTCTGGTTTTCAAAATCCTAAAAATAATGTTCTTGTTTTCTGCTTCTTGAACATTTTTTTTTTTATTAGTAGAGTTACTTGAAAGTACTAGGGTAAAACTCTTGTACTCTGTAAACTTTTATGTTTCCATTTCACTTCTAAAGAGAAAGACTGGAAAAATACCTGAGAATCACAACCGCAACCTTCATTGCATTCCTTGGTGCCTCTGAGCATGGGTGTATTGCCATCAGTGAACATTGACCTGTCTGGTTTTTTCTGTCTCTTTTGCATTGCCAATTAACAATATGGAAACCCCAGAAAAGGATTCATTGCAGCAGAATAACTGCTCACATATAGTCACTGGTAGAATGTGCAAAAGCAAAGTGACAAAAAAAAGAAATTAGTTCAGACTTCAGAAGACAATAATGAAGCCTAAGTTCATTATCAGAAATGAGATAATGAAGCCTTTGAACAACAAGAATTATCAAGACACCAGCAATTGTTGCTTAGATCCTGACTCATTTTTCTCTTAGCAGATCAAAAAATGCTTCAGCAGTGTACCTAGTTTACAACAGACCAATATTATAAAAGCTATAGGGCTATTAACTCGACCACAGTGCCTAACTGACAGTCAAAGTAGAGAAATATTGTAAACAGCAGACCCTTGGGAACCTGAGCATTAGTAAACTGAGAACATAAGTCCTGTTGTGTGTGGCCTTTAAAGTTCTGGCATCACACGCTCTGCCTGGAAAGAAAATAAATGCAGACTAGAAGTTTGCCAGACTTAGACAAAAGAAAGACCTATAAATATCAACCACTCTCCCTTCCTGCCATTACACATTGAGGAATGCGGAAGCTCCCTTAGGCTTATTGGAGATGAAGCGTGTCAGAATGGTCAACAATAGCTCTCACATTTTCCTACCTATCTTTCACAGCTAGACAGTCACACTTGCAGGCAACAGTATTACTGCTGTGAATACAATACACTCTAAGTGTTACAGGTCACTAAGCCAAAGGTATTCAAGCTTTTTTTCCCTTCACTTTGAATGTATGTATCTAGGATAGAAACATGCTAGAATGAAAATCTGACTCTGATCCACCAGTCTGTGAGCAACATTTAGGTCTAAAAAAGATGTTCCATTTAGGTGACATCATTGTCAAGTACTGCATAGCGCCTACCACAGATGGGGAACTGCTATGGCAATAGCTCCTATCAGCTACAGCTTTCATCTCTGCTTCCTCATACACATTGCCAGGATTGCCTCTGCTGACATACTGCAGTTGTGTTGTTACTGCTGCTTTTCAGACTCTGAGTTTGAAGCAAGAGCTAACATCAGAGCATTTATCTAGTTTCCTTCTTGAGAAAAGGTCTAGCATGTGTTGTCAGTATCTGTTCACTTCTTAGAGGTTTTCCAAAGAATTATGGTAAGTTCCTCTATCTATCCATAATTTCCTTGAGCTGCCAGAAACCTTTTGGCACTCCCCCAGAAATATGCTTCCACAAGTTCTGCTAAGATGCTCAGAGCAGATTTGTCTACCTATAGCAGAATATCAGAACATGAGCTGAAGTTGTTCAGCTAATGTGGAAACAGTGTACCACTGTCTCCCAAATATGAAAGTACACCGATGTTAAAAGCTCTGCAACAGAAGTCCAAGATAGCTTAGTTTTTGATAAGATTTATTAGGGAATATTTTCCAGCTTTCCAAAGTTGTGATGCCATACAGGAAATAATATGAAATTCAATGGATCCAGAAAAGCATGGAAATAGGAGTGTGGTTCTCTGGCCCAGTGATTTGCTGGGTGGGAAGAAGGACTTCTGGATTCTGGCATCCACAGTTAGCTCTCTATATTTTCTATGGGCCTCTCATTAATTAAAATGAATGGAAGAAAGGGGAGTTAGCAGATTATCTAAATTAATTTTTAAATGTGAACTGAATTTTAAACATCAGCGTGCTCATCTTGAAAAAACTTGAATCAGTATTTGGTATCAAATTAATAACAGAATTTGGGAAAATTATATATATTTTAACTTTTGCTAAAAGCATATCAAGACATTTCCTACTGTCTTGGAATTTAGAATTCCATCTAGACTACAGAAATATAAAGCCATGAAATGGTCAGTTATTTGATGGAATTTTTGCTTGGGCTTTTAGAATACTCTTAATAGTTCTTGAAAAACGGGGGGGGGGGGGGGGGGGGGAAGCACTTTCAAGAGGTTTAGAAGGACACTTCCTAGAAGGGGTAATTTATCATTATCTTTTTCTACCTTGCCCTTTCCATGTAGACACAGAATGAGGATGAGATCATTCTACTAAGTAATACTACAGTATTGCATCAAAACTGTTTGTTGCCTGGTTTTGCTCAATCAAGATAGTAAAAGTAAACTAGTGATCAATAGAATTTCTGATCTTAACCCAGACATATGAGATTCAGAAAGAGTTCCTCAGCCAAGTTTGCTCTACAGGAAAATTCTGTGCAGACAAGGGTAGCATAATTAGTGTGCTGCATATGTGCCCATAAAATCATGTAAATAGGATTTGTAAATTAGAATTCTTAATAATAAGTTTCTCAGCAATATCTATAAATATAGGTTTATTTAGAAGAAGAAATATTGATTTTTTTATGATGTGGGTATTACCTTGGAGTTGAAATGCTGTAGAAGATGAAAATTATGATCTCAGAAGGATTGCCAAAAGATTATTGATTCAAAACACTCCTAGATGACTGAAGAAAATGAAAGTGAAGCTTCTTGTTAACTGTGTGAGCACTTTTGATCCCTTTACTTAGCCTTCAGTAACAAATTTGCAAAATGAGGATATGTGATGTTCGTTACAGGTTAGAATATTCCCATTTCTCTGTAGGCTGATTTTAAGAAACATATTTATAAGCACAGTCACACTAAAAGGGAAACCAGTATTAATGACTGGAATTCAATTCTGAATATTTAAAGCATCAATTATATTGCATAAGATATTGGAATTATTTCTAGTTCTTTGAATTCTTCTAGATGTCTACTCCTAGTATGTCTTATATTCTTGGGTAATATTTAGAAAAAGCTGAATCTACAGGGATTTCTTTCTCTTTTTCATTTTATAAACCATAGTGACAAGAACACTTTTAAATAAAAAATTAATATACAAAGTTCTTCACTGATATGATATCCGATATATTCTTAAGTGATTTAAACATCTGAGCTATTTTCTAACAAATTCTTTGAAGTGTCTAAAGCTCTATGTCATGTCATACTTTTTTTTTTTTTCAAGATGTTTTGCTTTCACCTATATTTAATGAGGTTTTTTTGTAGTCTTACACTGGCAATCTTAACACATTCTTTGGTAACTTTTTTCTGATTCATGAGTAGGGAGAAAATCCGAAAACTTCAAATTATAATTCTGGCTTAAAACAGTTACAGAAACGTATCTATTTTTTGCCCTTTTATCGATTATGCTAACTATAAAACAATAATATGCATTTTATTGAGTGCATTAATTTTTCTCAAGTATGCATCAGTTCAAACTGTAGGACTTGTCTTCATATACTTAAACAGAAAGAACATAAATCTAATTTTGTTCACCCCTATAATAATGGCAACCCTTTTGCATTTTCTATTTCAACTGGACTGCCTAAGCATTTTTTATGATTATATAAAACCTGAACTTTTCTTTTTGAGTCATGCACATAATTTTTAATCACTCACTGTAGTTCATGCAAAAAAAGTAACAGCTTGCTACTTGTATGAGTCAGAATCTAAACAGAGCTATTTAAAAATCATTTGGAAGATGTGTTATTAGCTAATTAGCATAATGTAGTTGTAGAGAAGATATACAATCTAACGTGTTTCACTGAATCAGTTCATAAACAAAACCTGTAATTAGCTACTATTTCCTATGCGTTATTATTTTCCTTGAGATTTTATAATAGGGCTAAGCCAACCTAAGAATGTTGTCAATCAAATTTCAGATCTGAAATGTTATGCTGCAATTAGGGCACACCTTTCATTTTTCATATATTACATTGCAACACTGTCTACTTAAACATTTGCACCAAATTTATGTTTCATGCTTTAATAACTTTATAATTACTTGGATGTATACGAAAAGCTACCTTATTCTAGTTTATTCTTACCACTTCCACTTAAAATGTCTGAGTTTAAAATCTGAGATAGTTAAACAGAGAAAGACAGAACAATTTGATTTTTCCAAACTCAGTATTTTCTTGAATTAAAAAAAAATAAACAGGAAAATCAACTTACTTCTAATGGAGACTTTAATTAGTCATTAGAATGTTGTTCCAAAATAGGTTAGCTGCAACCATTTGATCATCACTGGATTCTATGTGAATTAATAGCATACAATGATCCATAACTCAGGCCTGACTGATTTCAGAATTTTATATTCATATATTAGTTTTAGCATACCTTACAATGCTTGGCTACATCCTCCCTGAAGTCAGTGGAGATTTTGAGATACTTCCTTTCCTCTAGAATCCCTAAGCTCAACAATAAAGCAGTAAGGCCTGAGAAATTCAGGGATCATTTCATAATATTCATAAACTATCTCTACATCATAGTTACATTGTTTTCCAGACCCCTGGAGAAAAAGGATGAAAGGCTTTTAACCATCATCTAAAATTTCCTGATCTAGGCAGAATTCTGAAATAGTCACGGAAGAGCCAACACAGAAACCAGAACAGGGAAAATAGAAAGAAAATAGAAAGAAAAGATAGTTACATTATAAAAGAAAAATAATTTTGGATTTTGAAAATAAAATTCATAACAGCATACAAAAGTGATACCATCTGCAATCAGGCTGAATATCACATTTATTTCTAAGAAAAAAGACAAATTTGTATTTAAAAAATCTCAAGGGAATACTGACTGATGTGTCAGTGATGCTTGGTATGATACTCGTGAGGCCAAAGTTCAATGGATTTTAGACTACAGAAGCATCAGGAACATCAAACAATATTTGTCTGAACTTCTGTAAAGGAAAAAACAGTATTTGTCAAAAATGTAGTATAACTAGAAAGCTGTTTTACGTCAGAATACTACCTGTCATTTGGCATCTGTGGATATTAAACTGTTCCCAACATGTCATCATTTGTGACTATGGCTTATGAAGACAGAAGATAATTAATTTTTTATCAGAGTTCCTAAGTATTTAATCTTGAAAATATCTGGAATTCCTGGTCTTGTGCCTTGTGTTCAGTGACAGTGCTGCACATGGTCTTGGTAACCTCACAGACAAACTTCTGAGATCTTACTGTGATTCTTCAAATTTCTTCCCAAGATGCATGCTAATTGTTTTTATGAGCGCTTTTCAGTATTTCCCATATGAAAGACAACATCATGCATCAGGTTGATTATAATAAAAGTAAAATTGGCGTCTCATTTTACTTTTTTTTTTTTTAAATAAAGTTTTAAGGTGATATTTTGCAAGCTTAGCTATTAGTAGAACTGGACATTATAGACAAGAAGAAAAATGCTGAAACTACATACAATTAAAATAAAAAATATATTTAACTAAAATAAATCTTATGTAATTGCTTAGAACCAACAAGACAAATAGGCAAAGGAAAATACTACTAGCTGCTGAGGAGGACTCATAACTGTAAACTGAGTTGAGAGGAAAGGATTGAGGGACTATTATGGTAAAGGCAAAGATTACTATTTAATGCTCAACATCATTAGGAATTTGTTTCCTTGTGCAATATTGAAATAAATGAGGTCCATTGTGAAGAAGAAAGACTTCACTTGTCAGTGCACAGAAATGGATATTCTAAGCTCAGCAGTACATTGCCTTCCAAGTTAGTCTGCATGTTCATGCATTATCTTGGAGTTGCATAGGGTTTTTGTTTCCTGATATGAAAGACCAAGTAGGAAGTTCCTTGGTAAAGTCACCTTTTCTTTAAGCTACATACAGGAAAGTTGAAGCAGAGCCACTAATGTTAAAAGAAAATTGACCAGAATGTGATTAATCAATCAGAAATATATTCAAAACTGGTGATAATTAATTTCTAATTATATATTTAAATAACATGGCTTCGAGCTATCCTGACCAAAGTTGATTCAGCATATTCATGTTAAAGGACTTGGTTCATCAGTTCCAAGAAGCAAAAAAGCTTATCCTGCTTTTGTCCACTCCCTGGATAATTTTTATATGCTCCCTGAAGAGTGCTCTGTCAAGGTGTCTTTTAGTATCCAGCCACAAAACTCTCACTGATAAAGTACTAGGACTGTCAAAAGCATCCTCAAACTTACTGTCATCCAAAAAGCCACTTCCTCCAAGACAAAAGGACTGTATCTAAGAATATCATTATGGAAAGCACCTCATCAGTAACATGCCAGTTACAACTAACATCCCCAAACTATATACAAGTAGTCCATACTAAAATGTAACCATAGTTTTTCCTGGATACTACAGTCTCAGCTTGGACATACTGTCAGTCTTACATCTGTCATCACACAGCAACTTTATCTCCAACAATGAACACATTTTAGGTTTTGTCTGCCAACCTAGCCCCACAATATAACTTTTTCATAGTCACTTTTTGAGGAACAGAATTTAAATAGCTTTATCAATGAGCTTATGTTGTACAGATGACTGGAAATATAGTTTCCCTCAGCAATTTCCATGAAAACTCAAAGAATCACTGCTTTTCCCCCCAAATTCCTGAACCAATATTTCATTGCTTCCTTTGGCATCATTGTAATTATTAAAATGTGGTAGTTAAAAAACTCTAATTTGTATGAAGACCACAGATCAATTCACCTACTGCCATAAAATTATTGACAAGCCAAATGGAACACACCAGAAGAACTAGTTTCTCAGGTAAAAGCAAATTTGTTTTGAAGATTCTCATGATACCACACCAATCTAAAGTACATTGCCCAAAAGAGATAGACACCACTTTAAAGAGCCATTTGAATACAATGTAAGAACTCACATGAATGAAACCCCAAACTCTGCTGTCATATATTCTGGAAAATCATTAAAATTATTAAATCTACTCTAGAAGATGAATAGAAGACCACACTTTGTATCTGAAGTCATATAAATCAGGTAGCCAGTCTCCATCAATTTCCTTGCACAGTCAATGGAGACAGCTTGGTCCCTTTGAGAATTCCTAACAGCCTTCTGAGCTGTCCTCTGAAAGAATCTCCCCTACATTTGCTATACACAGAACATATGGAAAATGTCCTCCTAAAACAGGAACTATAAGTAATAATTTTGTCATCAGATAGTATAGCCCACTTGCCCTCTTCCAGATAAGTAAATCCCTTAGCAGTATGTTGTGGAGAAATCTTGGGCAGTGATGATTTCTAATAATTGGCTTATTTCACTCTTATCTGCAACCGTGTCTTGGAAGAGGGTGTTTGTCTCACAATTATATTTCACTGAGAGGGCATAGATGGGACATTACTACTACTATAACTGCTTTTTAGGGGCTTATTACCTCTGGGTGCAAGGAAAAGCAATCTCAAGCCTAATTTGTGACACATGCCAGACTAGTATTATCTACACCTAGGGCTGTGAGTCTGTTTCAGAAAAAGGTTAATTTCAGTGTGATCCCTCTAACCCTTCAGATTCTGTGTTCACTGGACTGGAGAATTAGGACTTTTATATCAAAGTGAATCTGTATTTGAAGAGGGAAAACTTTTTGAAGATCTAGGAAACCAAGGTAAGAACTCTTGAAATAATTCAATATGACCTAAATTACCGTCTGGGTCAAGTTATTTTGCACAAAAGCTCCATAGCTGTACATGGCTAATGCTTTTCAAATACAGCTGCTTTTGAAGCTATTGAATCTCAATTGACTATGACTCTGGATATGCTTCTTTTCCAAGTTACACATTTCTAATGCTCCATTTTTATTTAGAAAAGGAAATTGGAGACAATTATAGCAATAGAAGCAATTAATGGAAATTTTGACTAAAAATATCTATAACCTGGAAGAGATGCAGCCATTTTGAAATTAAGGCAAGCACGAGACCTGACAAGATAATGGTGATAGATGATTCTCACCACCTACACAACAGGAGACAAGCATGATGGGGTTGATAACAGTAATACTGAAGTATGTTTTGTAGGGTGTTTGCTTTCCTCTCTAAGCTTGTAAAGTCACCACAGAAATAGCACAGTATTTAATGAGTGGGAAAGCAAGACAAAGGATGACAATGTTACAAAACAGTAACCAGTTTCAGACTGACCTTTAAGGGTCAGAAGTAGTATTAGGCAGCTAACTGGTTAGGAGTTTGCTTCTTAGCCCGTATTTGTCCATTGCAGTAGGTGATTATTACATTAACTTCTCAGATTATTTTGAAGGGCTGTAAAGGAGAAGCAAAAAAATATTGTCAGTTCCTCGGAAGATGTTCACTGGGGGGGATGCTATGCAGAGACTCACAGCCTTAGACATTCAGGGAGAAAGTTACACTTTCTTAAGAGTGGTTTAACTAGCTTGTAGTTTAAATCACCTGAGAACTTTCTACCTAACTCATGAAATTCACATTTTCTTGCCTACCTATCTACAAACCCTCCTTCCTATATCTAGTGCACTAATGATTCTGTTAAGGATTGGGAACTGTTTCTTTCGGTTAACTAACATGAGGGATCCCAAGTCTGTTATCCAGGTTTTTCAGGTGGAAAAGCCTCCCCATGTTCCTCTGCTAGCATTGCCAATGAACCAGCTCATCTACTCTAACCCAGGCCTGAGTGGATCACTAAGATAAGTCTGTATATTATTTCCTCAGTTATTCAAGAACCAACAGCACATCTTAGCTTCACTTCTGGCATCTTCTTAGAGGATAACTCCTTCACACTCTCAGCCTACAGCATTACCAAGTGCAAGGGAAGCTTAAAGGAATTTTTTTGTTTTGGTGGAAGAGCACCAAACCCTGACAGTTCTGAGATGTTAGCTTTTCCCTGTGCTTGCATATCTGTAGCATCTTGGACTGTACCCAATGTTCTGGAATGAACATCCTGACCCATTCCACCCCTTCTAATCTCTCAGGGTGTTCCATGTGCATCAGAAGAGGTAATGAAGGACTTATCCACAAGATATCTATATCAAAACAGGGTACAATAAGGTACTCTCAAGTAGGTAATGTCACTGTCTAATAGTTAAGTCTCAGAAATACTGTTCCATACCTCTGAAACAACAAATATTTTTTTCAGAAAATCCTCCAAACATGGAAAACTGTGGATATCATCACTTAAATTTAGATAAGACCTTGATGGCAAGGATTATACACATAGCAGTAAAGCCTTTATTGACTATACATTTCTGTCTGGAAAATGAACCTTAGTTTTCCTTTTGCAGTAACACACATTCATTTTCTTTTCTCCTTTGCTCTTTCATATCTAGAGTTTGTTCTTGGAATTTCTTTCAAATGAAACTAACATTTCACAAAATAAATTCCCAGTTTCCTAAGGATTCTTATTTCTAGATGAAGACAGTTACACTAGACATGTTACATTATAAATGGCAGTGCTCTGAAAAGAAGATGAAATCAGGTTCGGAAAGTTATGTCTAAATACATGTATGTGCATATATATATAAATAATATTTACTTACATATATAAACAAATATACACATTAAATCTGAACCTGCAAGAGCAAAGCAAGCAATAGATTAAAACTCCCCATGAAAATATACAATGGAGGGTAAAAAATAAGCGCAGCCTAAAAAAATAATCCTGTTACTTTAATTATTATATAAGACAAAAATTGGAATTTAGATTATGCTCTACACATTCACACAAGATAGCCTGAACCTAAAGTTTGTAAGATTTAATTTTCTGTTGCTATTAATGAATATTACAACAGCAGCTGCCCCCTGTGGCTTGGTATAAAAAGCAGTGTATATACCTAGCACAACATTTGCAGACCTCCTCAGTTTTGTATTTTTAATGTGATGAAAAATTGTACGAGTAACAAAGGAAAAATGTCATGGTAACTAAAACATTTCCTATACGTGTATTTTAGAGGGAAGCTAAATCAAAGGTCTTCAAAGAATTACTAGGGTTCTTTCTAGGAGGTTATTGACAAATATGTAGTTTGTCTTCTGAGTTTGTGCCTCTTTCACAGATTGGTGTATTTGTGATCCCACAGGCAGGAATAAGTGTCTGTAATTCATTTCTCCTTGTTAACTAGTGTGCTTTTGTGTGTAGGATGATTGACAGCAAACTCGGCTTAGTCCCAACGGATGAGCTTGTTAGCAAAACCCTAGCATCCTATCTCTAATAAAGCATATCAGCAGTACATTTTGTCCTATCTATTAGCCTCTCTGTTTCTTTTTTGTGAAAAGCTGAGTGTCCCTTTGAAGCAATGACAAATAAACCCCTGAACTGAAGTGCTAGGCTGCCTTATGGACAGCTGGATAGTAAATGTCACACCGTGTATAGAATGCCTATTATCAGAGTGAGCCATTTGTTCCATTCCTTTCAGTATCTTAATGTAATACAAAATTGCTAAATCAAGCCCCATGTCTGTGACAGAACATAATTAATGAGAAAGCAGGAGCCAATTCAACACTCTTTATTGGGACCTAATTGGCTCAGGCAACAGAGTTGTCACTCAACAAGAGACTTCCTTTAAAGCAATTTTGTTCTTGGTTGTATTACAGAGCCTATTAAATTGTCCCCTCCTTGATCACACAAAGAAGTATCTGCATGCAATAATTAGCTTTTCCAAGGGGATTTTTTTTAACTCTTTCAATAATAGCACATTTTCAAGCACTGCTGGAGGAAACAGACAGCACAGGGAGATGTGCAGACTCTGGACTGAATAATTGTACTACATGTATTTTGGGAAAGCCTATGAGGAACATATCAAAGCTACAGCTAGTACATAATGTGGTGGCCTGACTTCAGAGAAGGTTGCAGGTCAGGCTGAGCATCTAATATTTTCACTCTGTGGAAAATGCTCAGCTAAAGTAGCAAGTGAATGTGTAGAGGTATGGATTGCTTAACTGAGTGCTTCCTTTCTGACATAATATTAAGCCACCATGAGAAATGAGAGGTCCCATTTCCCAGTGTCAGCATCTGAAACTTCCGATACCATGATGAGCAGCCTTTCATTTCAAGTAAAATTCAAAACCTAGGAATCTTTTTCCTGTAAATAAATGTCTATCAGAGTTTCACAGACTGTGTATTTTAGTTTAATCAGTAGATTGTTATGGCAGAGTAAAGTGGTGTGGGAACTCTTTAAGCATTAAGAAATAATTTTTTCACCACCCAATGAACAAACTTCACACTTTGGAATTAAGTAGAACTTTAATCGTACATAAGTAAGATGGAAGTCTAGAGCCTGCTTCTGCAACCTCCAAAATCTCTAGAACTAGGTAAAAGATAACTTATTCAAAACCAAAATACATCAGTTCTTGAAATCCAGTGATTTAACCACCATCAGAAAGGTTCAGATGTGTACACATATGCCTGTAGCTTGCAATATTTAACTTATTTTCCAGCAAATTTCAGCTGCAGCTACAAAGCCTCATAAGAACTTATTTGAAAAACAGACAATAAAAATGAGAGGGTCCTGGACCAGCTGAATATCTCTGTGTTTAGAAAGGCTTTTCATAAGTTGATTTTACATTTTCTGTTCAGTCTAGAATTAAAGCTAGCATTGCAATGGAGGACTTGGACCATGTTTTTCTCAAAACTGTGACATATTATCCTCTCCGTTACCATTTTCTGATATTTGTATAGGACCCAACTCAGTGGAACAGTTGAAAATATCTGGGGAAATACAATGATAGAAAATGACACTTTATTTATCTGTTAATATATATTTGATATTGCTGTATTAGTTGTTCCTTTTGAGAATCTTCAGTGAAAAAAATCAATATATTTGGTGTTTAACAATCAGTAGATTTTAATACTTCCCTCTTATGTCTTACACAGGCTAGAATGATGTGACTAATCATATGGAGAATAGTGTGTTGTAATTTATATGATTATTTTCTTCAGGGTAAAAATTATAGAGATTTCAAAGGAATGATGAAAACTAGATTAAAAGAATGTAGAATTTTGTTTTATTTTCAAAGAAATACATATTTAATGGGTCTTGGCATATGCTATATCTGCAGTTATATTAAGTGATTGTGATGAACACATTTTGATTTGCACATTTTATGTAGCTTTTTTAGTGGTACAAGTTCATTGACATCTGCTCTAATATGCATGCAAACGACAGCATTTCTAATATCCACCCCTCTGAAGACTGAGCTAGAACAGAATACATAAATATATTACAAAACCATTTTTTCAGATTCAATAAAGTGTAAGACAATCCTAAATGCAAATGTTAATCAATAATGTCCTTTCCCAGGTGACCCATGAGGACTATGAAAGCATATATTCTGAGCACAGTTTTATTAGATTGTTCTAGTAACAAGTGAAAATGATTACAAAAACTTACATAACCTAATTTTCTTTAATCATTTGCAATCAATATTATAAAAAGAAAATTGTATGTTATGATTAACTCCATATAGTATAGAATACTAAAGGACACTGAAGAATTTTAAAGAACACACCATAGGCATCTAGTATGAAGATCTATGACAAGTCAAATTAGAATGCTATAAAAATAAGCATCTAAAATGAAATATTGCACAGACTTTTACCAAACAAATATTATGTGGAAAAATAGCCACCGAAAAGATAATTTGGGAATATATTCAAAACAGCAGTGATTTAAATGTTTTCTCAAATAAAATAGGTCTCTGATATGCAATTTTAATCCAAAAAGTACTTGAGTTCCTAAGTGAATTGCCAAGCTTCTGTAGTTTTGGCCATCATAACTGTATAACATGAGTTAGATGCCATGCTGTTTGAATCTAACACAAGACCAAAAGGCTGTTTCTCTTGTTTCAAAAAACCTTGGGCTCCAGATATTAGTAACAGCCTCCTGACAACGCATAGCCAGAAGTTACATATCCCCACATGTCTGTGCTTGAAAGGTCACCGTTACTAGTGACATAAAAGTAAGGTCTAATCAAGAGAGAAATATGACATCATTTGGTTGCCATTGCAAACAGAACTAGAATGTGTGATTACAGAACTGGTGGTTATTAATACTTCAGTAACTGTAAAAAAGACAATCCATATTAATTACAGATTGTGTCTCTATTTAATGCATAAAGACAACAATCTTGTATCTACATTAGCTGACAGCGGCCAGCAATAAGACAAGAAATAGACACCTATTTTTGTGTATTCTACAAAGTTATTAGGATGCATAAAGAACACTGTTTGGGTCTGTAAGTTTTTCCTTCTTAGATATGCAAGGACCTCATAACAGATGTCTCAGTAAGGACTAGTTTATGTAATGCCTTTGAACTGTTTCCTTGTTTTGATAAACAAAGCATTGTTATTAGTAAATCTGGGAAAAAATGTCTGAGTCAGGACAGAAGGCCATCATTTTTTCTGTCTAGTATTATCCTGTAATACTCCAACATTTTACCTTATGAAAATTATGACAAAATCTTCAGCATAATATTTTCACAATATTCTGGAAAACTGTATGTTTTTCATGTAAATACTGTCTGCTTTCTTCATCTCATATACAAATGTAATAATAGCTTGGTCCCCAGTGGCATAATTTTACATGGTCATTATATTATAGAAACAAAAATATTGAACACTCTAAGCAGTCTTGGATTTCTAGGCACTAAGTCTGAGGGAGTCTGCAACCTCTGAATCTGTCATGTAACCAGACTTTTCTTCAGCACAAAGTATGATTAAAAGTAATAACACATGTCATACCACTGTGGCAATGCCAACACAGAGGATGCGTTTCTACAGAACAGATGGTACTTGCAATGCTAAGAAGTCTATTCTCTTCATTTTACCTCATTGTTGCTTGGCTTCTGTGCCTTCTCACACACGTCACACATTTGAAAGTGTGCACAATGTCCTCTTTCTAAAGGGCATGAGCATATGAACTCATATAAACAAGATGAGCATGCAGATTAATTTATCTAGAGCATAATTCAAAATAGACTTAAAACCAAATAATAATACCACCTTAGCAGAAGAACTCCATAGCTATTATTTTAGAAACTAAGGAATTTATAATTTTGAAAAGCTGGGAAAGGTAGTATTCATATAAAACATATCAGGGATCAGTTCACCTGCTACGTTACAGATACTAGTGTGAAACATAGCAGTTTCAAGAAGTGCTGAGTAAACTACATGATAATTTAAGACTGAACATTACGAAGACTAATTTAAAATACAAAAGAAGTGTGAGGCAGGCAAAGTTCCAGCTGACCTTCATCCAAAATTGATGCTATTGCAAAAAAATCATGAGACTCTTAATGACTGTAAGAGTTTTCTAAATATCATTCACAAGTTGGCATGCCTAGTACTGAAAGTAAGATACCAAGGCAGGAAGTTACACCTATGAGGAACCTGAGGAAAGATTACCATACATTATATAATCAATACCATATATTGAATGTCTTGAAATTTCTTTACAGATCTGTAAAACCTCTAAATTCATGTTTATGCAGATTTTGCAGATCACAAACTGAGAGAGAAAGGCTTCAATGTGTACAGAAGGACGAAAATTCTGACTGATAACTGTTCTGGACTATAGCTCAGCAGGTTTATGTCCCACTCCAACAGATACTGTTCTGCATGTTTATTTCTCAGCTGCACAAGAAGTGAGGTTCAGTTCATGAATCTAATACTCTCAGATACAGTACCAAGAAACAGGGAGAGTTACAACTACTTCAGTGAGCAAGCAGGAATGATCTGCTGTGAACACGCCAAAACTAGTGCATTAAGGAATGAGTCCGTATATAGTGTAATAATAAACCATGGTTTCTTTCTTGATCAGCAACAGGGTGGATAATGGCACTGCAAGCCAGTTTACACATGCCTTTGGCAGCCGGAAAATGACACAAATGCCCTGAAAATTGGGCAAAATTAACTTCCATGGTCTGTCCATGTGCTATCTGAAAAATTCTGACAGTCTGCTCAATCCTTGTCTATGTCTGTCTATGTGGTCCCCTATACTGAGAGAGATGTGATATTGACCATGAATAGAGACTTGGAAAAATGTTAGCACATGTAGCATCTATATTTTAATGTAATCTGCAACATTCTCCTTATTTTGTCTGCAATCAGTCTTTTCTGCAATCAGTCTAGTCTAAAAAGACCTGTTATAATAAACTGGTCAGCTGTTACACACCTGCCCATGTTGGTGGCTCGACGGAGAAGATTGTTAATGGCCTGGTATATGACATGGTTTTCACAATGGTTGGTACAGCACAGCGACCCACAAATTATACAAATAATTTCCTTCATCTTTATTTATGCTAATTAACTTTGTTTTCTTTCTCTCTGATTCCTATTCTCAGGAAGAAAACTTCTTGCGCATCAGTGGTCTTCACTGGATTATGTCTGAAATTTAGTTAGGACAAAGAGTGAAGAAAAAAGAAATTCTGTCCTTTGTTATCCACTTAGTTAAGGGATCTTATTAACAGTTGTGAACTTCACTGCTCTAGACAAGAGAATCTGAGAGAATACATAGCAATTTGTATTAATATTTCAGGGAAAAAGAATAACTTTTCCTTGTTAATCAATGATTAATTGTTCAAAGCTAGAGATCTCAAGCCCTTGGAATCATTCAAAGTTTTTGCAAAAACATCAGAAATCCTTCAGGCTTACTGCAGTCTATCAGAATGTTGAAACTGTCTATTACAGGTTATGATCCCTGTAAATAGAAGGCACTTTATGTCCACTCTCCGTTTTCTTTCTTACTGTGACATTCTAAACAGACTGATGGGATCTGATGGCAAATACAATGTATTACTGGTGATCCTTTTCTGTTAGACCCCTCCTGACAGCCGAGGGAACAAAAAATGATTAAGAGGAACATGAATAAAACTCCTTCAAAATCTAACATAGGCCTTGACTATGGGTTAAAATTCTTCACACACTTCATGAGTGGAGGAACAAAACAACTTAAGCACTGTACTTCCTTAAGACCTTTGCCTAGGAATTCCATGTGAAATATATCTTATTGTCTCAACAAATTTTAAAATAACTATGTAACCTGTTCATCCCCAGAAAACACATAAGTTTTTATTTGGGGGAGAGAATTGGTATGATAAAGCTGACAGTCACTCTTTATTCAAGATAGATGTAGCAAGCTCTTACTACTTCTTTTTTGAACAAGAAACATAAAAAAATTGATACCTCACTGAAATATAAGGCTGTTTAGACAATGTAGAGTAAGGAGTTTCTTTGCTGTCAGTAAGTGGATGTAGGTGTATCTGTGTACAAATCACCTAGGAAAAGACAAATAAAGTCAGAAAAACAGTCAAAATGTCATAGAGACAAAAATGTAAAATGCCCGTTAAGCAAAAGAAAGAATGGAAATATCACTGAGGAGAGGAATCCTGGGAAAGTGCTGAGAAATGTGAGAAGACAAATTGTCTCCAGTTACTTGATTCCTGCTGTGTTAATAGAAAGAAGGTTTTGTAAATTCTTTGTAAATGAACAAGCTCTATCAAATAATTTCACTCCTCTAATAGAAATAGTTCAAAGCATTCTGACTGCTTATGAGTTAAAATCAAAATGGGGCAATTGCTATTAGATTCTCTATTGCCATTCCAGAAAAGTCATACATGAAACTGTTTAGTAAAAACAGCTTGGGGACAGACCCTCAGCTAATCTCACTTATTTAAATATTTAAATAGGAATTTACACGATAAGATTCTGAAAATTTCAAGGCTCACTATATGATATTCATTCATGTAGATTTAATAAAATGTATGTAAAATCCCAGACCAAAGCCCCAAACAGTTTTAATGTAGACTTTGTGGGTTTAGGACCCATTTTAAGACTGATTCACATGATGCAAAGGAAAGTGATAGAAAACAGTATTTCCTATAATTTCTGATTAATGATCAGAAAAAACCTCCGATGACAGTTTTAAAATGTTTCAGCTGCCTTAGACTTTCCATTAAGTTTTCTCACTTCTTGAATAAAAAGTCAAAGAAATAAATTCAATTGCAGAAGTCAAATAAAAAAAATCTCTTCAGACACACCAGTAATTTGATTTATATGGAAATGTGGTGCCTATACAGCCACCATGCTATATACAGATATGCATTTCATTATTCTGAATATCTGACCACTGAGATTATTGAGATGACATGGTTTTGTTATATTTGTTTTAATAAATTATGCTTTTTGATTAAAATTAATTAGCTCTACTCTGCTATTAAATGTGAAACATAGATAATACCACATAGCTGGACTACTTTAGATTTATCTGATGCAGTTAGCAAGTAATATAGCCCATGGCACTTAAATAAAGCTGAACTGTGTGCTTGTAACAGGATCCTGTCCACCAAACTTGACTCTCACTGTCTACACTGACTGTCACAGAAAGAAAAAGATGTTCAACATTTTGTAAAATTCAGGCTTTTTATTAAACCCTGTTACACTTTCATTTGAATTCACTTGCTTTTAAATATTATAAATCCTTAAAATCAAGGGACTTCATCTGCAGAAGAAAACTGTAGAACCTTAGTCTAGGACTTGATACTGCTGTAATAACAGCATCAAGAATCCTAAAGGCTGCTCTGTTCATTAGAGAGGGATTGAGAGATGTTTATAGTTTAGATAAAATAGGATCATATAATTAGTAGACTAATGAATCTAATGTAGATGTGACACCCATATTAACAATGTCAAATATACATAGTCTTGCAAATAATTAAGTCATTTCAGTAGTACATTTTGCTGATGTAAGGTTAAAACATTTCCAAGTTTATGCAAGTAGCAGCCAAAACAATGAAACATTTTTTTAAATATTGTGTCCTTCCCATTTTTTCTATCCTAGCATTCATGATAACTGGAATGGACACCTGCAGATTTCTTGGTATTTCAGAGCATCAGTGTCAAAGAGAACATGACTGTATGATGATTAAGAAAAATTAGTTTGTTCAGGCAAAAGACCTTATATAAAAGAAAGAATCATACTTCAAATTTTTGTAATGATAATGGATAAGATATTCTCAGATTTCTTAATATAAATTGGGCTGTTACAAAATGTACGCAAGTTTGATATGCAGTTATACAAACAATTATTATTTAAAAAGGTATTGGAAAAAAAATCAGAAAATAAGAAATATTAAGTATGTCCTTATAAAACTGATGTTTAAGAATCCACAAAGCAACTAAGTTAAATTTCTCATTCATTTCTCACTCTGTTGCCCTCAAATACTCTCTCATTTTATGTTGGCCACTCCTTCTATATACCACAGTTTGTTTTTATCTTCAGTCTAAGTTAAGTTTAGGAGTTTACAAATCTCACTGATCTGTAAAATTATTACAAAGATGTACTTCCAATTACCATTTAGGGAACCGGATAGAAAACACCTCAGCCCAAAAAGATATCATTACGGCATTACAATATTTGCCATTCCAAACTGAATCAAGGCACGTAATGAATTTTCCATCTTCTTAGTATGCCATTAGAAAGACTTAAGGTTTGCTATACTATCTTCATACACGTTTCTAGACTTTAAATTAGAATTTTCAAAATATTAATTTTTGTGTACTTCATTACTTGACTGCATTGCTTTCACAGACGTTTGTAAAAGGACAGCAGGCATTTTCAACAACTGATACCAAAGCCAGTATATGGCCAAGTAACTTTCAAATGAGCCTTAGGAAGACTCATTTGTCAATGGCAGCTCCCAAGACATTAGTTTAGTCTCGTACTCGTACCACTAATTTACACAACCAACATGACTTGAGACATGCAAATTAGCATCCAAAAAGAATGGAGATTAACTGCTGAGATCACAAATAATTTTCTCTTATAATTAGTTAATATTTTGGTTTAACTTTGGTTTTAGGCTCAAAAAAGCCAAGATACAAATTTTTAACGTCTTTTTTCAAATGGAGGTTGATACTTCTTATGATAGGCCAAATTTTCAGAAAATTCTGATTTCCTCTGGAAATCAGGTCCCTTTATTGTGCTGCACCTTTATTAGGTGCAGATTGAACGAGATGGACAGATAGAAGAACTAACAGATCTGTAATCCACTCCCTGCTCAGTCATAGTGCACTGTGATCAGCACACTTCTTTTACAAGCTATGAGTTCTTTTACCTCTTCCTTTTCCCATTCATGTTAGGGCTGCTTCTTCTCCTACTGGGAATGATTATCTATTGTCCTATTGTTCCTACCACTATCTATTGTCCTACTTATTACATTTCTATGCCTTTCCTACTATGGAACACTGTGGCATTTAAAACTTTTTCCAAAATAAGAATGAAATAGTAACTACCATCTTTCAGTTTTTACATTAGCAGCTAAACAGGCAAAATATAATGCAAAAAGGCTTCAAACTTAAATACCTGAAAAATCCAATTTTAGGTCCTCATTTCTAAAAATTTTTCAAATGTATCAATTAAAAATATACAGTTTATGACTATCAATACACAAATACTGAACATTTTTCTCAAACAAAAATACAAAGAACATTTTGATGTGAACATGTGAGTCTTTAGGCTGCAATAAGGCTCATCAGCTGTCTGTTATAATGACACAATAAGGGAAGTACTTTCATTACTATTTTCACAGTGCAAGACAGAGCATCCTTGAAACAGTATCCTTTCTTTCAGACAGCTCTTTATGGGAAAACAGACTCAGAAGTGCAATATCCATGCTACCTGAACTTTGAGAAAAGTATTTAATGCATTTCTTCCAGTCCATAATAGCAATATCACTTTCTCGAAAGCCTGCTGGGCTGAGTTGCAAGGCTGAAAATGTGCTTTCTTATTTGGTTCTAGTCACCAGTAGAGTCTTACATACAAAATAACCTTTATCTGAGGATCCTTACTTACAAAAATCTTTTCTATAGTCAACCTCATTTCTGAAGTCCAAAGCATATCCTGAACCTATTTAACCTTTGAATCAGTCAAGTTTCTTGCATCTATTTCAGACTTTGCAAAACAGTCCATTGTAAACAATATTTGTTTACTTTTAAAGGATATTTATTATACAAGATTTTAAATAAATTCCTTGCTTCATTTTTTGGTGGGAAAAATGAAAGCAAAAGATATGATACACAGTTTTATCACAATTATTTTTCAACGATGCAAAAAGAAAAAGCACAGATATTGAACTGGAATAATTATGTCAGGGTCTTGCTCCTACAGTATTAGAATCATGTTTTGTGACCAGATTTTACCACTGGATCTGCAGGAGTTACTGCAGTTCAAGTTAGGAATCAGTAGCATAACTGCGTAAGCAGCTGTTAACACTTAGATCCTTATGTAATTTTCATTTCTCTGAGAACGATGCTGTGTAAACATGGGTAAAATTCCACCAATAAAGTCTTCTGTGAAGTACTTTGTGTTTAAAGAATGAACAGAAACCAGTTAATGATAGTGGAGGAAGAAATCAGTGAAGAATCACAAAGTATTCAGAATAAAAATAGTAGTGCTACAGTCTCTTAACTATTTTATTTATAGATCTATGTATTATGAAATGACCTTACTTGAATGACTCTGAGGTATAACAGATTAGGTTAACCTTTGAATAAGAAACATCCTTATAGTACTGAGTAAGTGGAGGTAATAGAGTTTACCTTGCTTCTTACTGACTAGCCTGGAATGGCTTCAACCATCTTTTACTTATCACAACGATATTGTTAAAAAATTGTGACATTGATTGTGTGGTATCACTGTGCAGAACAGAAAAAAATCATATGGATGAACCAAAAAATAAAAAGCATATATAAAAAAATACTTCAATCAGCCATCAGTATTTTAATAACGTATTCTTCTCTGTGTTATTTGGAAAGGAAAGAAGAAAAAATCCCATGAAGTAAACTGGCCATCACTTGGTGCTTGCAAAAGCATTTTCACCTTCTGATGGTGGAATTTAATGAAAATTGAAAGAATAAACTCATGTGCATAAACATATGATAAAGAATTCTTTATGCATATAATAAACAATTATTTTGTAAAATGAAAAATGGTAATACATACTTGGTTTTCTAAGCACAACTTGCTGCAGTATTAAACAATAAGAATTAGTGAGCACTCCCAGAACTGAATGCTAACTTTCATGGAAAAAGTTTCAAATCGATTGATTTTTATCCCTTTTTTTCCTTAATATGGTGCTTTTACAGACCATGAAATTACTTATCGAAGGGTCTCTTTAAATACATGATTAAATGTTCTTTCTCTCCTCAGAGAAAGAAGCATTACCAGCGTTATCAATGAATTCTGGAACAGCGTGTAACAAGAAATATACTGAATCTACATGATGAAGAATAATAATATGCTACACAAAACGTCAGACTTTTTACAGACTTCCACTAAGTGGATAAAAATATTACAATTACAACACCTTTCATATACTTAGCTATTTCAGCAAATAAGATTTAACAAAAGGAGTCTAGCTGCTTCCTAAAGACATTTCTACCACAATCCCACCTGAAAGATGCTGCACTGAAATACAGAGGCAAAAATGAAATGAAATCAGAAGATGATTTACTACAATACATAGTGGAAGAGTCCTTGTCACAGTTCCCATTCCTGGGACTATCGGATTCTGAGCCCTGACATGCTTTGTAATTTGGCAGTTTAGTTTAAAAAGAAAAGAAAACAAATACAAAACAAATGTCCATTCTGAAAGCTGATTGGTAGAAAACACTGACACACTGAGTTAAGAAACTTTCAGTAACATATATTGGAGATTGCTCAATTAAGTGACCTATATTTTCAAAGCATGAAGTTTTGTTGAAAAGTTTCATACTAAGATAAGAGAAGGTTAAAATCAAAATATTGCAAGTTACAAAGAGGCTGTTATGGCGTAGAAGACAGATCTTTCTCTGACATGAAAAATGTGCAGTAATCTTTGCATTAGCTTTCACAGACCTTCCTCCCCCATAAGAAAAGTTTTACAGCTACCAGTTCAAACTCTGACCTAAATTTTGAGGGAAGTGTGCTGAACTCCACCATGGAGTAATTCTAGATTTCTAACTGTTCTGAAGAACAATACATGGCCACTGTGTACAATATACAAATAGACTCCAGTTTCTCAGAAAATACGGATTTGTAATCTGAGGCTGTTGGAAAATGAGTCATATTCCTCAAAAAAATAGAATATATGTTTGCAGTTTGAGAGGATGACAGTAACAGCTTTTCTTGAATTTGAATGCTTTAGGACAAAACCATAGGCACTTTTTAAAGAAAACCAAAAATTCCTTTCTACATTTTATAAAATTTTCTTTAAAACTGTCATTCAGTTATTTTAATATAGAATTCAGCATTGCGATTGTCTTGGAGGGAAGCGTTAGCTAAAGGAAATAAATGGTCCAGTATAATAGAGCAGTTTTTACCCCTATGCTCTGATAAAATGTTATCCTTATGATAGCCAGTCATTTTAAACCATATTACATCTACTATGAAGAGCCAGAATTGACATCTTGCTGGGAATGTTAAGGCAACTCTTCATTTGCACAAACAGAATAAGCAGAGGATATGTACCTCAGAATATTCACCCACATTTAAACATGAATTTAGTTTATCTGTATTTGCTTTCCTATTGGGCATATTTTCTGTGAATAGGTAGGTATTCAAGATTCACTAGATAAAACCTTCTCAGCAAAGCTTATAATATCTGAATAGAACCTCATCATAAAGTCACTATATAATCAATTACACAAGACAGAAATCAGCAAGAAATTTATCTTCCTCTTACAGAGTTACAAGATCATAAAATCTTAAACTTGGCCAGAAGATTGGAAAAAATGTTTCTCAAAATTAAGTGCACTGTAATGCTGACCTGATGTATTAATCATAAACTAAGATTTATATTTACTACTATTATGCATTATACAGTTATTAAGTATCACCCAAATTCAGAGTGCAGAACTAGAATTTTGAGAATTATAAAATTTGAACAAGAAAGTTGAGACTATTTTGAGACTTTTTTTGTCAGAAGATATCTCCTTCCATACTAATCATGCATATTCAGAATCATAAAATAATCTAGATTGTAAGGGATCTCTGGAGGTTATCTATTCCAATCCTCTGCTCAAAGCACTATCAACTTTGAAGTTAGATCCAACTTCTGAGTTACGTATCCAGTCAAATTTTTTAACATGTGCATGCACGGACATGCCACAACATCTCTGGAAATCTTGCATCCAAATTCCCGTAATTCTGATGTGGCAATTAGCAGTAGCTACTTGAATGAAAAGTAGTATTTAATGTTCTTAAGTATGTTCACCTCCTCAGCTCAATGAGCAGAAAGAAAAAAGTCAAAGAAGGACTGCTCTGATAATGGTCAGCTCTCTGTAGACTTAAAATTATTTTTCTTATAAGTTATTATTTTAGAAATCTACCCTGATGCATAAAATATACTAATTAAATAGTTTCTGAAAACCCAAAATAGAAATTTTGATTAAAACTGAGCTATGGCTGCTGCAGCTTTTAGGCCACATCAGGTCAGGAATAGCTGTCCCTTGGTAAAATGTCTGTGTAGGGCACTGAAAATGAAATTATAGACTCTGAAATGCACAGAAGTTACTAGTTCAAATTTTGCCTTTTTAAAATTTTACATTCTCTATTCTGACTTACTATGTGAAAATCAACATCATATCAAGATCAAACAGGCCCTTCGTCCCTTCACTCTCCCCTCCGTTAAATGAACTATATGAGCTTATCCCCCTGGATAAAACCCATCTAAAATATGTGCTACCATAACAAACATTTCTTCTCATGGCCTGTCAAAAAATTGAAAATTATTCAAGAAATATACTTTGAAAAAGGCTACAGAAATGAAAGTCAGTATTTCTTGTTTTCTTCATATTTGCTGAAAATGTCCTTGTAGAAGATCACCTCACTCAAAATTACCACTATAAATTCAGTCATACTAAATTGATCCAGTGATTTTCCTCTTCAACCCCTAAACCATGCATCTTCATTATTACAGTGCTGTAGGAGAAATACCAAACTGGCCTTTCAGATACAACTGTGTTCTAGTAATGCTATATATTGCTTATGTAATTTAAATCAGAAACTGCAATAAAATAAATATAAAATGTCCGCCTTAGCACTTGATATTCTACAGCATCTCTTCACAATCACTTTATAGAAAACATAGAATAATTTAAAACCAGATTGTGCTAGTATTGTCAATGATGTAAATTATCTTTGGTTTCAATTTAAAAGGTGTTGTTGATGGACTCTGAGTCATTTCTGTATCATCAGTAGAGGTAAAATTGAGGGGAATGAAGCAGAGTCATGAACGTAAATTTTAGCAAGACCTATAAAGAAATAGGAACTACTCTTAGATATACTACAATATTAGAATGTAAAATATCCTATTATAGCATAGGTAATTAAGTCAGATGAAACAGTAAGTTTGTAACTATGGTCAGAACTTAGAATCAGGTGGAAATAATTCAAAGAATGAACGTGTGGTTACCATTAGAGTCCAAAGGAGTAACAGAGTCCAACATATTTCAGATTACAGTTTCTAAAATAGTAAAATTATAAAAAAGCAATTTGAAAGTCATGTGTTAGAGGAAAAGAAGGAAAAAGAAGGTTCTTACTAATGAAAATTTCCAATAGAAAGCTGTGAACAAAATTTTCCTCTAAACATAGTTTTTGGAAATATGCAAACAAGATTAATCCAAAGCAGGTATAACAAATGAATAAAACTAAAAACCTCCAACACATCTCTGTAAACTTGCTCTAGACTGATAAGTATTTAAAGATGAAGAAAAATTAGGATGATCATCAAACAGCAGCTGTAAACCCAACAGTGATAACTTATTTTGAGTATATTTGTAAAGCGACAGTAACTTCTAAAGAAAAAGATGAAAAGTGATTCTTAGTTCTTTATACTATATAAAAGCTAAATTAATTAATTTAGTAAATACCTTATTCACATGTTAGCATGATCACATCCATTGCTCTAAGGACAGGATTAAAAAATTACAAAAATACATTCTCACCACTTCACAACAATAAAGGTGAAAAATGCTACCCTAGATTTTTCATGGTAATGTCAGTAATCCTGTTCTTATTTTTCCCTGCAAATGACAGGCTAAAAACCCAAGCATTTCACATTCACTTAAAGATTCTATAGCATTTGAACATTAACAGACTACAACTCATCTTGAATTGCGGTGAATTAGAATCAAGGAGACAGACTGTTGTATTGGTTAAGCCAATATATGAAAGGACAGAATGACAGAAATTTAGCTTCTTCAGATTCTATGAACCATTGCTAGACAGTAGCTGAGTACAGTGTCTGCATGGCACTGTACTAAAGACTGAGACTGGCTATATTTTGCATAAGCCAAGAAATGGAAAGAAGGTATTAAAGGGCATCTGGCTACCAAAATTATTCCGTCTGCTACCTATGAGGAAGGTACAAGTCAAAAAAGGGTGCTCTAGGAGAGAAGCCATCTTCAGAGAGAAAAGACTAAGAAAGATTAAGAACACAGAATGGTGGAGAAACAGAAATCTAATTCATTAACAGAAGAGTTTCAGTGCTTGTGTTTGTCATGATCTGTCAAAGGATATAACTACATTAGAGGGAATAGGACATTATACAGGTTGGACTGAGAAGCCAGGTTCCAACTGCCTGGCTTTCTGGAGCAATTCAAATAAAATGCATTTTCTAGGACACTTACCAGTCTTGTCTTAAAACAGTGAGTTTATTAGAGGGTCATGCCTGCGTGTTTGAGTAGAATTGAGATTTTGCAAGGACAAATTGAAGAGTAATTCCAAAATTAGTACATTACCAAAGAAATAATAGTAGCTGTTCTTTCTCCTGAAGAGTATCAGGATTAAGAAAAGCAGTTGGGCTTCGATAATGATGCCAGTTCAGTAATGAATCCAATTAAATGGATCAAGGAATGCAACTGGGCTTCAGTAATGTCCTTGCTTCTAATTTCAGATCACAGGATATCTATTAAGATATTTTCATCTTCTCTCATCTACACCACTACTAAAACATTTCTAGCAAAGTCAAAAATTTAATTTAACCTTCATGACTCTGGATTAACATGCTTATAATGATCTTACTCTTGTACTAGCAAAAATAGAGTGGCACATGATACTGGGAGTAACAAAGGTTATGGTAGACGACCCTGATATTAAACAAAAGGAGAACAAGAGACAATGATGTAAGTACCAGCTTTTAACTTCTGAAACTAGAATCAAACTCTTTCTAAGGTGAAAATGATCTCATACTAATTTCCAACTGTTCTTATCACAAAACCACTACTCAGCTGGCATGATTTTTTGTGGACAAACCTAGGACTGACTGAAAGGGATAACACAACTAGGATTGAGAAGTATTGGCAGGATTGAAGGACCCTGCCTGCAATTGACTTGAGACAGCGCTTTTCTTCATTTTAGTATCACAAAATCTAGTGTGATTATCTAACCTAAAGGAAATCCCATATAACTTTGTATTAGCACAACCAAAATGAATAAAACTGAAAATATGCCAATCTACTATTAATAACTGCCAGACTTGGATAATAACCATTGTGTTAATAGTTTCTCAGATTGTTTTGGGAAGGAGACATGTCATCAAACTTCTAGGTAGGGCTAGTTTACAAGCTAAGCTAAATGGGAAGCTTGTTCTGTGGAAGCAATACACAATACTGTCATTACAAAAGCTTCATATTTGGCAGAACAATCATTTTCCCCCTTGATCCTTCATTCTGGGATCTATAAGACCCTGCAATTTTCAGATAGCAATGGCACAAGATCAAGGTTATTACTATTTTTTTAAGATAGCACTTTTTAACAAAAGGAGAGAAGCACAGAAACAGCCAGGCAGCAGTTGCACATGTGGCATTCATGTTTTGTAATAATTTCAGTCTGAATCCTGCCAATATCACTTCATCTCAAGCCACTTGCTGGGACGCTGAGCACATCCATCCTCTCCTGTAGGCTTTATTTCTACCCAACAAAGAGACTATGCTTGGCTCCAGAGACTGTTAGTCTTCAGTTTCATGGGCACAAAAACAACTCAGAATCTACTATGAATAGTGAATAGGAAAAAAAACCAAACCAACCCTTAACAGTCAGTAGCATGCACAGCATCATGGAGGGCCTCTTCATTAGTAGAGAGCTGCCTTGCAAAAATAATCCTTGGCAGAAACAGGACTTGCAGCACATTTGAGAAAGGCAACTTTCTAGAAAGATTTCATGATTTTCCACAGTTTATTCCAAGATTTTTGGACTAATTGCTAATCTTTTTTAGAGCACTGATCATACTCTCAGGTATCACTCACATCTTACAAAATTCCATAGGCTGTCTACTAGCAGCTTTGGTAGTACAATAGTTATTGTCATTAAACATTTATGAAATGCAAGATATTATTGCTGAAGAAAGGACACTGCTTCAGATAAAAAGAGCTACAGTTTTTCTTACAAATGCAGTATAAGTGAAGAAATACAGATTTGCAAAAATTATTCCATGACCAAAGCACAGTTACTGTGAATAAAAGTATGAAAATAAAATATTTTGGAAGACATCTTAAATATACTTTTTACTTTAGCTTTTGTATACCACAGAGTTCATGTCTAACACTGCTGCGACTGGTATTGCTGTAATACTGATATTGCTATAATACTATTGCTGAGGTTGCAAGACATTTTGTGACATGGAGGATGTGGGGTTTCATGTACATAAACCGTTCAAACATTCAATCTTACACCAAGCGCATCAGATTTCCTTTTTTCTACTGAGGTCGTGTATAATTTGAGGGGTTTTAGCCTATCCTAAAGACCACAGTCTGAATTCTTACTGTACATAGGGACCAGCAGGTAACATGATACCCCTCTAAACACTCACCCAGTGCAAATGAGGAGAAGCCTCCCTCAGGGCCCTGAACACACTGTAACAGGCCTTAATGGCCCCAAGTAGATTCACCTGGCATCTCCACCCACACCCTCTGCCTATGGGCCCAGGGGCTCCATTTTTAATTCAGGCCTGTCCCTTCATTATTTACCTGAGCCATGTTGTAGGACTGCTGGAGGCCTGGGCCTAGCCAGGTGACCCTTGCTAGTGCTGATCCTGATCTGCAGGTAGGCTTCCTGGCTTGGCCTTGGACCTGCCTTGTCAGCACACGTTTACCTGATGATGTGGACGAGCTGCTCTCTGTGCTTCTGCTTTCCTTGCCTGGCTCTGGTATTGTGGGGTTGGGCCCTGGCTGGGGAGGCACCTGCCCTGCTCCTAAGGCCAGGCCGTGCTCACTGCCTGTCCCACAAAGAGCAGCAGCCCTTGCTGCACCCTGACGGCCTCTGTTGTACTGGTACCTTAGACACATCTCTGAAGACATAGAAAATGGACGATAAAGAAGCCTTGTTTTTCAGTTTGAGTGCTTGAAAAATACAGCCTCAGCAGTCTGGGGATTCTTTGATCTTTAGGAACTACCACATACTATTTGCTCCTCTAATAAGTATAATGAGCTGGAGCAGTGTGTTGATCTTCCCAGAGTTGAAAACTTAATTTGTCTGATGTGAAGCTTTAATATAAATTCTCAAGAAAGGTTTCTCTCTCTCCAAAAAGCACCTTGGAGGAGGAGGCAACATTTTTCAATTTTAGCAGAAGCTAGTTTTCAGTTTAGTTACACTTAAACTTTTACTGTATTCCCAGGAAGAACACTTGGAACAAAAACACCTTAGAAGGAGTCATGTTGTGGAATGTTGTAGGCTATCTCTACAGAAGATATGATGTGCATCAGCTTAGGGTCAGGCTGTGCTTTGAGACATTAAAAAAAAAAAATCACTTCAAGCCTTAGTACTGCACCTTTGCCTCTATTCAACGTTTTGTAAATTGAGAGTGGCAACCTGGACATCCTATGAAGTACTGCAGCAACAGATATACTAAGTATGGCACTCTCAGTACAATCTAGATGCAAAGGACTAAGATAACATCCAGCACTGTAGAAAAGAAAAGATTACATGCTTGTTTAAATTTATTCTCAGGCCCATAAATAATATATTGTCAGCATACAATTCATCAGTATGCATATCCTTCTACAGAGGAAATCCTTGCAGGGACATTTTGACTACATGCCTCTTGCTGAAGGATTACTCAGTCAGAAACCTGATATTACTTCTGTGCAGTATGCTCAATATATTAATGGGCCATTATCCCTTGTTTTGTAAGATGCTTTGAACTACAGATAGAACCTTACATTCATTACAGCACTTGCTATGTTATATGTAAAAAACCAAACCCGTGCTGCCTCTGCTGGAAGGTGGATTTTTCATTTCATGTTTGTACACTTCTTAAAGCACTCTTAAAAACCAAACTCTTTTCTTTTAAAGTAACTGTAGTGACATGGCTGACAGATTATAGTTAAGCTTCTACCAGTGAAAGTGTGCATATCTTATATGCAAGTACAATGCACTTGCGTCCCAGTTACATTACATTTACTCCTAGATTTTAAGTTTCCTCCCATTCCTGTCATTATCCATGTTAATGAGAAGTTAAAAGTGAACCAAACTGTTTTAACAATAATGAGGCATTATACTTCTAGTCCAAAATAAAACTTATGAAGAGATCTTATTATAAAACAAAAGGATCTTTGAATGAAGAGGTTAATGAGGAATGTATGTCAAATCCAGAATCACTCATCCAATAATCCTGTGAAGTACAGTTTGTTTGGGGTATTTATTCTATGGTGTTTAGTCAGTTCCTTTGGTATGCAAAACAGGAAATCAAAATTACATGTGTACATACAGTATTAGAGTGTAACTCATGAAGATCTGTTTTTGTTAAAGCATGTAGGAAGTGAGCTTTCTTCTCTTGCAGGTATAATCATTAAGAGGCATTCTTACTCCATTTCTGTTAGAAATTAGAAGGTGCAGTTATCAGATGAAGATTACGTAAAAAAGCCCCCAGTACATTAACCCTTCTTTTAAACTGGCATAATCCACTGCTGTGTCTTAAACTGGCATACTGATGCATAAATTATAAGGATTTATATATAGCCAATCCTATCTGTAAGTACTGGATTTGATTCTTCTGTTTAGAATTTCTGAGTCACTCAAGTAGACGTATTTGATAGGAGTGTGACCTAATTGTTTTACTGCTAAACCTGAAACAGTTGCTATTAGGAGCAAATTAGCAAGAGAGCTTTGGATAATTCCACCACTCAAATCAAAGTCTCAGTCAATTAAACATCTTAATAAATAACAGTTCCTAAAAAGAGACAGGAAAAAGAGACTAAACAAATATGCAAAAAAACCTGGTAAGATGAAAAATTTCACAATTTCTTAAAGGTCAGGAGGAAGTCAGGATCTAAATTAGATTAAAGGCTTGATTTTTCTCTTTTGTCTTTATACAGGAATATCAAAACCAAAATAAAATCATGTTACATAATGATTTTTTCATGGTGGTCACAGGCCATATCTGTGCAAAGAATCCAGTTCAGCTGCATGTAATGAGAGTCTGGAGAGTAGCTTAGAGCAAACAGTCTGGTCAGAAGCAATCACCAGGTAACAAGAGGTATTTGGGGTTTTGTGGCACTTTAGCTGTCTTGACTATGTCATGGAAGTGCAAATAGATAACTTAAACAGGGATGGTTGACTTTTTCATGTGTTTAATGCTTCTCTACAGAGACAATGCACATTACTCTATCATGCATATATAGTTGATCTGCCTGTCCCCTGATTTTATTTTGCCTAAGCTGTTCCAGCCATTTCTTCACGTATTTTGCTGTAGGTCTTGAATTCAGCCCAACTGACAGGTAATGGAGCAAACTGACTATACATTCCATTGCTTTAGAGCATGTCTGTATTTTAAGCATGTCTTTTGGGAGATATGATGCTGTATGTACATTTACTTGTACTGGTTTGTAGGGAAAGATATGTAGAATTAATATCTTGAAATAACACACAACTTGTAAAAAAAAGAAATTAGAGGTAAGGAAAAATATGCCTTGCAATTATGCAGCAGTGATGGAGTTGATGGTACCATATGGTACAGGTTCTTATGACTGGGAATTGAATCCATAGGAAGCTCCCTCATATGCCTAGGATAAACTCTTAGCCCAGTGTTCCTTTACTGTGTTACTGCTGAATAATGCATTTTATACTTGCATTTTAAAAATCTACATTTAAAATACTGACTTGGCTGACAAAAATTGTCCAGCATAAAGTGGCTAACTTTCATCAAGAGAGAGCTTTGTAAGTATAGACTAAAGGGGGAAATCATGTCATAAATCACTGCACATATGATTACTGGCATTGGCAATATATAGGGAATTAACTCACCTGTTAACCTAATTCTACTTCTGTTAAAGACAACAGCAAACTTTCACTGTCTAACACAGAAACAGAACTGAACTCAATATGCTGAGGAATTGATAGCACTATGCTCTAGGAATTATAATGCTGCACCCATTTCTTCTCAGCTGATCATAATTCACACTTTAGCACTGTGATTAAATAAATCTAAATATTTTTAACAAAATAGTCTCTGACTTAGAGTGGTCTTTGCATTTGAATATATAAACTGCTTACCCTCATTTATCACACATAAGTGCCCAGTCTTTGGTCGTAACAGTTTCTCTGCACATGTAGGATATTATTCATAATGTATGTTTCATTCACACTACAATATAAACAAGATATATAAAAATATTTTAAATTAATTTAGTTTCAGTTTTATATACCTTTATTACAGCTGGTTTAAATCTATAAAGAGCTACTTATTAATAAGTCTTGAATATATTATATAAAAGAAGTTAAATTTATGATGTTTAGTATTACACATTATACAGTTTCTTTATTTTTTTGCTCACTTGATCATGCTGTGAAAAATTCATGAATATTTAGCTATTAAATGAAATGCAAAATTTTCATTACCATTTTATTGAAAACTTGACATCTTAAAATACCATACATACCATTAGTATTCTAGTGCATTGTCACCTTATTGAAAAATGCTGCTAAAAAACAATACCACCATTCAGAGAAAAAAAAATTGTCCGCCCAAGGCTATTAACTATAGTTCTACACATACATTAGTGACAAATAAGTGAAGCAGCCAATGCTCACAAAAGATGTCACTAAAATGCTAGGAAACAACTGTAACCATAGAAACCATCTCACACTGCAATCTGAACATCTTTTGTCAGTGTTTGACTAGAAATGAGATGCTTAAAATCATTAGGCTATCAAAAAATCTGAAGTCTCTTCATTGAAATTTACATATTTAAATATTTTGAAACCTGCAAAAACTTCAACATGATACTTTCATAAAATATTGTTTCAGCTCCTAGCCCTCAACTATCACTTTAGCTATAATAACAAGGATTATACAGACATTACTCCCTCCCTCAAAGTCTCCCCCACCAAACCCTATCTTTAGTAGACATACACCAGAAGAACAACCTTGTCATTAAAAAAACACCACCAAAAAATGGGGTGAGAAGTGAGGACAATTTACCTGAATGAGAAATTTTCACAACTGACTTTAAAAAGTTTGAGAACTTGTAAAGATTAAGTATCTCTCCATTAGGCTAATGGCTTATTATTAACACTACCTAATAAAAATGGACTATACAACTTCTGGCCTATAGAATAATGGTACATCCCAGCCTTTCTGTACAGAGACTGATCCTTTTCTGTAGGGCTGGAGGAATGTGTAGGAAAGCAGCCTTATTTTTTTTTGCAGTAGGACTCCGTGTTACAGGAAATCTGTATTAGTCTGAAAATCTAGAATGGCAAACCGAGGGCATAAATGGTGATTAATCCTTTAGTACAACAAATTTCAATGGTAGAAAGCACAGCTAATAATAGATGTGCTGTTGTTTGCAGGAAAGGCTTCTTGATGATATTTAACAGAAAAAACATTTCCAATTCTGTATGTGTTCTAATGTACCATTAATGCACCATGAAATTTTGGAGATGCAGATCAGACATTTTTAATGGAAAAGACAAGGACTGAAATAACCTGTACCATTTCCTTCCATTATCTTTTCCACATACACTGAACATTCAGGCACATACAGGCAGTACTACTTAACCAAGACTCTGTTATGCAATACATTGCTCAATTTGTCTATTTAATTTTTCATGGCTTTCAGCAAAATTCAGCGGTCTTATAAGCAACAGATTGCCGAGATTCAAAGGCTGTGAGCTTGTTCTTTAAAGCATTGTTTACAAATGTGTTGTGATTTAACGCTTGTAAGAGAATGTGGAGAATTTCAAATTCCCCTTCTTCCCACCACCCCCATCCTTTGGTGGTGGAAAAGGTCAGATTTCAAGGCCATCAGTCTCATGGTTTCCTAAATAGTACAAGACTAGTAAGAATATCTTTCTTATGATTGGCAAGCAAGCTATTACAGTTTTACAAACTTGGAATCTGTTATTTTTATCAGCAAACTAGAATGCAAGTGCAAAAAGGCAGAAGAAGAAGAAATTAAGAAATACGTCACACAATTCATTACAAAGTGTTTTTATTATGCGTGTTTTACCAACAAGCTTCACAGAATTAAACAGAAGAGAACTGATATATTTTAAATACCATCAAACTCATTCTGTAATTAGTAACTGACTGATTTAATATAGACTTCCGGAAGGTTTTGTCTACTTAGAGATTGTGCTGCAAAAGTTAAAAGTAATCACAGGAACTGAAAATACAAGACTGTAAGACTGTAAGTAAGACTCTAAGACTATATGTAAGACTGTAAGAGTATAATAAACGTAAGTAAAAAGGTTAAGAATTTTTTCTTTCCTAATGTGTTCTCTGAAAATGAACGGCTCACAGTATTTTAAAGGTGATGAAGCAATCCTTTTCAAGTAATGGGATGAAATATTCTATGGAAGTACCCAATCATTTTTGTTTAAAGTCATAAAGAATTTTAATTTCTGAATCTAGCCTTCTCTTACATCATTATTCACATGTACATTTAAAACTTATGTTAATACTACTTTGTTGCCTGTAGTTCATTGTCTTCCTGTTGCACAAAGTTGTAGTAAGATTAATCTCTTACAGAAGGCAAAGAAATGGAAAAAATTATTAACTAGGATCACAGTTTTTCTTATAATTTACTGTTCTAATAGACTTTACTGGTTTTGTTATTCTGATCACTTATACAAAAATGCTCCTTCATTGTCTCATTCATTGAACATGTTTTTCTACTTCATATGTTTTATGGAAAGATTATGAGAGTAATTTTCTAATTTTAAAATTTTAAGTATTTTCCTTATCCTCACTCGGAAGTCTTGTTTTAGTATTATCAACATATAAATATATACTACACACTGTAATAAAATAACATTATATAAATATATAGATAATATAACTACAGACATCAACTTTTGCAATGTTGACAGAAGCATGACAGCTTCCCACCTTCAAAACCCTTATCATTTCAGCCATACCAACATACCACAAATTGGAAGTGAGCTAATTCTACATCAACTGCTGATGGCAGAATCTACATTAATTCTGCTATTTTGAACTTTCCTGAAAACAGTTGACACAAAATAATGGAAGAGCAGGTCTGTTTCAACAGTAGAAAAGGATCTTAGTCTCATTCACACACATATGCTCTTACTTAAAGTCATATCTGGTAGGTATCCCAGGGAAAATACAAACATATTTAAACAACCTCTACATTAATCAGCACTTTCCTACAGCTAACTGGAAGGTATTTATTGATTATACGAGTTTGTTTTACTAAGTAGCACAGTTTTCAAAACTGAAACTGTGAGATGTGAAATAAATTGAGCTTGCATTTTTGACCTACCCTGAATCATACTTCATTATCTATACTAATAATTTTCATCAAACTGAATTCCACATCCAGTAAATTCACTCAAGAAAAATGTAACAGTTGTTTGGTTTTTATTTTGTTTTGTTTTTTAATTTTTGTGCATCAGCACCCAAGTATTTTTCCTTGAGTATCTAGTATGGGGTTGTATATAATCCTCAGTCTGTATGCTCCTACAACTTCTTTGTCAACTGCAAAGTGTAACAGTACAGCATCCTCAAACAGCTTTGGATCATTACACATTTTTTCCCTAGTATTGTAGTAATATATACCTTTGCTGATGTGTTACATACACTGGTTTCCTATTTGCTTTCAGGTAAAATCTAATAATTTATTTCCTAAGTTACTCAATAATTGGTCTTGACTTGGCTATGTTAGGCAACTGCTTTTCTCTTTGTTCTTTCTACTGGCAGGAATTAAGATCAGCTGAGAAATTTAGTGTAAACATGAAGTGGCTCAATGAGGATAACTTGGATCTTTCCAAAGTAGAAAACTCTAATCCAAAAAAGAATTAAATTAATTCACAGACAAAGGTCCATAAACAAATACTGATGAATACAGGGATGTACCCTCTAACACCCCCCAAAACAACTGTGGATGCTGGGGAGCAGGAAGGGGGTGGATTGCAGGAAGTGGCCAGGGTCGCGTACTTTCAGTGAATATCATTTCCTATTGCTGTTGCTGGAGACAGAATACTGCTCTGGACGGCCAAATTTACTAGTCCAACCCCAGCAGGGCATGTCTTGGGTGTGTATTTTACCAAATTGGAGGCCTCCTGTCTTGGCTTACAAGGCCCACTTCAAATCCCACTTATTTATTTATTTATTCAACTTTGGCTAAAACAGACTGAACATTAGCATGAATGTCATAGGCTTATTGGATTCAGTTATGCATTTGTAATGCATTATTTAACTTCATTTATACACTTGAATATTCAGTAATCTAAATGATTAGTTCTTTCAGCAAACTGATCAATGGCATTGCCTCATAGTGGTAAAGTCTATATATGTTCAACTGTCAAACAATATGTAAATTTGTATTGATATTTCATGTTTCAAAAATCTCCAGCAAAATGCAACAATAGTTTTTTTTCAGTAAAATTGTTCTTAGTGTGCTTAATAGCTTAATATAAAAGAGGGGAGCTTTAATATTCAGAGGTGAGCTTCTTAAATTTCTTGTTTCTTTTGTAGCTTTGATTTGAAAAAAACCCTTTAGATCATAAACTTGCACTATCTCAATGCAAGAAATTTGTATTTCACATATTTCTTTACATATGAACTTTATAATGAAATGCTTTACATAAAGATTAATGCTATCTTGAGAGATTATGTAAATAGTAGCATTTCAGATCTTTTGTGTATACTCATAACCGTTTGATGTTTTGGACTTCAAACTTCATATGCTCTTGTATCATTAAATGACAACATTATCATATATCTGACAACTACACTGACTTGAAACAATGTTTTGCAACCTTTGTTGGTGGGCATGTCTTCACATTCACAATCATGAGCCTCACTTGCAGACAGAGTTGTTAGGAAACCAGAAGAACACATATATCCCTCATTTTCTGTGATAAGAAACTTGTAGGAAGGCTTTCTGATGTATGATAACGGTTGCTGCAATTTCTCCGCATGTCAATCTTTTTAATTGCTGTTACTGTTCCTCTCTATTCTGCCACAGTCACACTTCAGAAAATTTTTTTAGCTTGATTAGGATAGAATGTCATTATCCAGACACCAAACATTTCAGATATGTACTGTTATCTCCAAAGTAGGGAGAGGGGACTTTGAGTAAAATCCCAATCCAATCAAGTTTATTATAAAAATGCCACATTTGCCTTCATCAAATTTGCATCTGACCATATCAGTGTGTTGCATCTATATTTCTTGTATTCTGTTAAGTAGACTCCTGATATTAGAGTCATTAACTGTATTTCCACTTCATGCTTTGCCTTGGTCTTCATAAATGCTTATGCCAGAAAAAGTAGTTATGGGGTGTGACTAACCAATATAATATTTTAGCTATAAGCAAACTCTAAAAGGTTGCATAAGACTAAGATATAAAATGGCCATAGAATAATTTATTTGAAACATACATTCAAGTAGAATGTTATCATCAGCCTAATTTATTACACAATATGTTTTGTTTAGCAAGTTAAGGAAAAAGAAAAAGAAAAAACCACCACAAAACCCAAGAAAAATAGGTGATTTTGTTCCCACAATCTGTAAATGATGCTTGTTTTTATGAAGAGCAACAACACTGTTACAGCTAAATCAGTCCTGAAGGTGTGTAGGGTTCTACGTTTTGCATCCATAAATGTGAAATACTACACCTAAATGAAGTATTATTATTAGACACAGTTCAGCATAAAGTCTCTGCCAAGACAAAACCTGTCTTTAGAAAATGAAAAACAACAGAAGTGAAAACACATTTTCTCCTTCTGAACTTCAATAACACATGAACTAATGCAGTTAGAGATGCATATCGTATCATTCACATAGCTACACATTACTCTGTGTAGAAATAACATGTATTATAAGTAAACAAACCACACAGTGCATGGAATAAGCAAATTACCATTTTTACCAAGAAGTTCTTGAAGCATACACATCAGCCACAAATCAGAGAAAGGTGACTGATTGTAGATATGAACTAGGGAGCTTGACTACACTGAATATCCAGCTTTCATGCCTTCTTGTATTTAATTTTTTTCTTGTTAACACCCAACTTCCCACAGCTGAGTTACGCAGCCACTGAAATCATACTCTTACCTTTCATTGACAAAATTGATCTAGTAATTATGGTGATGGAAAATGTAAGATTTACAATTTTTTAAGCTTCCATATGCCACCATTAGTGCAGTAACTCCACTAACATGGAATTAAAAAAAAAAAAAAAGAAAAGGCCATGCTTAATGATTTCATGTAACCAAAGGTATATCCTGACTATCTTAATAGCAGCAATTTCTGATTTGAAACACAAAGTGTCTTAAATATCCATTATTTATGCCTTCACAGTCTATCAAATAACTTTACATCCAGTATTTGTACTCCTTGAGTACAAGTACTGGTGCTAATGTTAAATAGGTTTAAATATTTATATAATACTTCATTATTAAAAAGTCTTTGTCAAGCCAATTATATCAGCAGAATTCTTGTACTCATGCTTCTAAAGAGACTGAACTTTCACAGTGGATCACCAGACTGCCTGCAAGGTTGTCTGAGTTGCTAACATCAGTAGAATCATACTAGAGCACATTAAGATGACATTCCACAGCTCAGCAGTGCGATGTATTCTTTACATATGGAAAATATTCATCATTTTATCCTTAATGACATAGGATTGCCTTCTGATATTGAAACTACATCCAGTACATCACTGGGTAGACAAACATATTTTATAGCATTTATAAATATTAATTTTGTTATTTCAGTCTCAGCTGTTGTTTATTGCCAAGCTTACAATAATGGATTCAAAGCTTGATACAAATATAAGTAAAAATACTGAAAAATGGGAGTATTGTCCCAATTTTTCACTGAAAATTATTTTCACTGCATTTTTTTTTTTTTTTTTATCACATACAATGAGATCAAAAGATTCAATCTGGAATGAGTTTGATTTTGCAGCAGCAGATTGCAATCGCTTCCAAACATCATAAAAGCAACCTGCTCCACATTAGGTATCAATATGCTTTTGCTTCTATAGTAAATCAAAAGCAGCCCTATCTATAATCTCTTACGCAAGTGATGTCTAAATTTATACTAATTAGCTAAACCATTCAGGGCTTGAGTTCTGGCACTCTCATGTGATCATCCACATCATTTAACTGTTAGGCATATTTTTGGCCTGGATCACCTGGCATTCTCCTTGCCAAGAGCGAGCATGGTGCACGGGATGGGACAGACTGGGCATTCTTCTCAGGAGACTTCTACAAGGGCAGCAGAAGGGATCAGCCCTTATTGTGCAGTGGGAGAAGGAAAGTTTCCCTAGCCCTGTGGGCATTAGCCACACTTGCATCTTGCCACAAAAGATGACAGAGAATCATCACGAGCAGATATGGTCGAACTGAACCACACCTTCAAGAAGACAGTTACCTCATCTAGAGCATATGAAATAAAGTGCTGTTGGACTTCTTCCCTCAAACTTGATCTCTGATTTTCCAGTACTGAATACTAGAGGCGTACAGATAAGGTACTACAAGGTAGCAATTTTCTCTGTCATTATTTTATGTGTAAACAGATTGACCAGCTCAGAATCCCTTCCCTATCATTTCTAATTCCTTTCAGGTGCCAAATAATAGTTTTTCTGTTGGGGTATGTCAATCTTTGAGACTGTCATCAGTCTTGGGAAAGTGGCAATTATTTTTTCCCATGTCACAGGTCTAATACAGTCCCAAAACTCTGGAGTTAACAGCTTTGCGGAGGTTCTGAAAAAGGGAGGGAAGGAGAGAGGACAGAAAGAAAATGATATTATTCTCCAAGGCTGTAATATCCTCTAGATCTACCATTTCCATCATTTCCATTGTCCAAGAGTTCTTAAGGGACAAATTCATACTTAAATGACTCTTCTCACTGGCAAGGGTATAGTTCTTCATTTCTATTTCAGCCTTACAGTGTTATAAATACATAAACCAGATGAGTTTATAAAACAAAGACCAGAATCTTCTATTGCTTAAACCACTTCATGCAGTGATGTACTTCAAAGCTTCTCGTTTAGTGCCATACAGCTGCTTTCTTCTAGGAGCCCTTCTTTCTTTTTTATTACATTAAGAATGGTTCTGTAGAATGTAGATCTGTGTTGCAATTCTCTCTTAAACAGGGAGATCTGAAATTAGATTCTCAATTTCTCATACATTTGGTGAAGGCTGTAACCAGCAGCCTGCTAGAAAAAATAATGCTCTTTTCTGCTGTCTCTGGTGTTCTCTGAGTATCTAAAAAAGGCCCCATGTCCCAAAACAAAACAGAAATGCCTGATTGATTAGTTCATTTGCAAAGGTTTAGGTGTTACACTGATTGGGGACCTCTAGATTTAAGTGACCTTGTACATGTTTGTCAGAATTTCTGTAATTTATATTATTCAAGGATGATGAAGAAATGAGTGGGGTTTCTGAAGTTTTCAGTGGTGCTTAAATGTTGGACCTGCTGTTTAAACATATTTGGGGAATCTCATCCTAAATGTTTTTCCTATAAGCATAATTCAAAGGACCTCATGGCCGGATGCCAGGAAGTTCTCAGAATGACATTTTCAAAACCAGTAAAGCATAATGACAAGCAGAGCACTGCAAATGTAGTTTCAGAGTCTGAGAGACCTTCAAATTGTACCACAAAGGGTTTTTCAAATATGCTTAAATTCATTATTTTGTTATCAGTGCTCTGAATCCAACCCTCCTGCCACCAGTTTAAAAAGCAGTTTCTCAAAGTGAAAGCTAATTCCATCATTAGGGGACAGATTGTTCTAAGAAGCTGGATTAGAGCAGCATCAGCATGAATTTCAAAAACTTGCATGGAGCTATAAATATAATGTGCAATATTTTGCAATATCTAATGTGTTTTGGTCTAATGTTGAACATGCCCCATTGTTAAAACCAGCTGTGTTCTTTCACTTTTCATTTCTATAAAGCTATGATAAAGGCTGTCAAAGCAAACCCTGCAGCACCAGCCTTTCTTGATAAAAGTTCTGTGTACACAGTACACAGTAATCTCAAGATGGAACTTTGTTTCAAACCAGAACAAAATCTTCAGCTAATTATAAGTGAACTATATTAAGCACAAAAGGCAATTTCAATTTATACTGAACAAAGTTGCATTTTACTCTTTCCTTTCAAAATGTATTTGTCATGGTTTCTGAAACTAATTGAAAATTCATTTTGCTTAATTTTCTAAGGTTATTTCTTTTATTGCTTTTAAGTAGTCTGTGTAATACCGTAACATCTAAATCCCCCCCCAAGAAGATTAGTGGGGATTTTTTTTTTTTTTGGTGTTAATTTGTATTTAAAGCTTTAGAATAAGAAATGAATCATTCTTTTCATTCCTTACATCACATTAGTGCAGCAATCACTAAACTAACACTCTTATTATGAACACATTCAAAGCACTTGGAGGAAAATTGCCAACAGAAGTACTACATAAAAATAGGTCTGCTGTTTAAACAGAAGAGGATTAAAAATAAAATTGTAGTTTATAGGTGACCAGTTAAAGTAAAAAAAAAATGCACACTTTTATTTGTTTTGACTTTTCTGTATAGGATATAAACAAAACCGAGGAACATTTTTTTTCCTTTTTTATTCTCGTAGCTAGTTTTTCAGCTATATATTAGGGAAAAACCATGGACCTCTTCTCCTTTTCCTGAAAGTTTTATGACCGGTGGATAATTCTCACCTGCCTTTGTAGTTATAGGCTTTGGCTGGACCCAGGCAAACGCATAAAGGTTGAAATGTCCTAGATGTACTACCTCAGCTCTACTTCCCTGAGAACCTTTGAGTGGCTATTTTTTGTCTAAAAGAAGTCAACAGTAAAGTTTATGGGCCAGAATTCAGTCCATATTTAGATCTGGTAGGAGTGATCATGTCACCAAGAAGAGAGTTATTAAGGTTTGTAACTAAATGGGAGGTCACCACATGGGAAAGGTACTCAGATGACTCAACACAGCAGCTGAGGTAGGAGCAGGATCCCACTAGAAATCCTTGGAATGGATCAGATGTCATGCTGAAAGAGCTAGCTAACTCCTTATAGAAACTGCAGGGCTGACATGGGGTTTTCTTCCAGGATGCAGGAATTCAATTGTCATCCACCTAGCACTGCAAGATATGGCACAAACCCAGGATTTCTACTAGTCCCTTGAGACTCAGACTGAGTTCTTCACATTCTCTGGTTTGTTTACTGTGGGTAGGAGCAGCAGTAATCCAACAGCAACCTTTGCAGCCCAGCTACTGGTGGCAGTGTTGATGAACAATTCAAAGTTCCAGGCATTTCATCTTGCCTCTCAGATCAAAGGAAAATTTAGGAAGAAACATTTTGGACCCAAGTTAGGAAAGAAGTAAAAAGACAGGAGGAGCAAAGGAAGTTTATTTTAAATGCATCACATCATCACTGCAGTTTCATCTTCCTACTCTGGGGTCTGTAATGCTTCTAAAAAAATAGGCTTACTGTCAGTGGGGACTTGCTGAACAGAATTCAGAGAGGTTGGCAGAAGTGACTCAGAGCCAGCTCAAGACTTCTCAGCAGTGTTAACTGATTTTAGTTCTCCAGTGCTAAAGATAAAACTATACATCTGAGGCTATGAGATAGGATGAGAGACATAAAGAGCAGTGGTTTCTCTTTCTACTATTAAAGGACTGCAAGTGATGTTTGGTTTTGATGTTTACTTCAGCTTCAAGGGCTGAGGAACAGCCATGTTGATATTATCTGAATGTGCAGGTAGGAGACAGAGATTAATAGGCTGTTTTGTTACTTTTGCCAAGGAAGTGGAATATGCATCACCCCCCCAAGTGGTTATGAGTCTTTATCAGTTATTTATTGGTCTTTTTTAAAATTCATATGATGTATTTAGTTAGAAAACAGACAAAATGTTTATCAAGGTATATTGAGAGAAAACTCCAGGTCTGAGATGCATGGAATTTGGACTCAGAATGCAAATTAAACACATGAACTCATGGTTAACCTTATTACAGTCTACTGCACACTTGCTAATAGGTGGCTGTTTCTGTGCCCAACAGGTTGTACAGGAAGTGAAGTCCTACCAGACAGAACCATCAATCCATATTACAAAGCCATAAGGTTAGGACCCCTAACACACTCTCCCCAATTCTAGATTAGAACTACAGGAAGGTTCTTGGTGTGCTCAGAAGTTACCAATCCAAGATGCATGAGTCTTCTCTATTGCTTTGATGGTTAAAAAGGGCCAGATGAATGAAGGTTGATATATCATTTTTGTTCCCCCAGTATTTTACTATCTGGTAAATGATACAAGTGGTGCACAGCTGTGGTACATTATTCATTTGATTCGGTCATGACCAAGATCTGGGATGTGTCTTACAAAATATCATATTTAGTTCTGTTCCTGCCAGCTCATTCTTTCAATTTCAATGTGTTAAGTTACAGGTTTATGGGTCAATGCATTTCTGATCAGGTTATGCTTTTCCATTTTCATTTCAATGTTTCAGTGGCATAGCACAATGCTGAAAGAGGCTGAGTCTGGCAAGCTGGGAGTCACAGGTAATTCATGACCTTGACAGCTACCTGTTTGCAGGCAAGCTTAAGACTAGCAAGTATGATAGTTTTCAGCTGTTTTTTTGGCTATCAGAGGTGCATTAGTCTGGCACCCAGGTTTGTGTATCTGAAATTGGAGACTAGCTTGGGTAAATCCTGTCTCTGATAGAATAAGATATAATCTTAAAGCCATGACTTTGGGAGCAGAATTGGATAGAAAAATATTAATCAGGTGTTTAAAGGTTCTTCTGGAAGCTTGTACCTGCTAATGGCACCTGCTAGGTCATTTTGTGACAGATTATTGGTGACCATTGGTTTTGAAAGACATCTTTACTATGTCAGAATGATGGAAGTGATGAGGATGTCTGAACAGTGGCTCTCTGTGTTAATTTAATGAGGGTTTACTTTGGCATTTAGGTTTAAGCAAGCAGGAAAACCAGATACATCAGAAGGGCATTTTTAATTTCTATAAGAATTTCCAAGTAGAACAGTGTGCCCAGAGACACCCAAGACATTTACAAGCATGGAAAGTATGGAGAAGGAAAGTTTACTAAGGGCTGGATTCAATTTTCTATATGACAACAGTCAGAGAACCTTGTTGGTCCTTCAGTCAACTAGAGCTTTCCCAGTTCACTGTCTAATCTTACACATTCTTGGGTGGCATGACAGCACAGAATGGACTCTGTGCCACTTAGAGGATGACAGATTCAGTAAATTCTCACACAGGTAGTTAGACCCCACCTAGGGAGGTAAGAGTTAATGAAGGGCAATCAGCATTTTTGCCAGAGATGTTGAAGGTGTGTAAGTCTGACCTTTGGGTGTTCCAGAATGTGGTACAGCTAGATCTCTCCTTTCTTAGGGATGGCATGCCATGTCACACACCTCAGGGGAATGGCTGCATTCATCTTGTTCAGTTGATTAGCCCCTGTAAGCTTTGGATGGGATGAACAGGAATTTAGGACAGCTACCAGGACAATAAAGCAAAAGTTTTTAGTTGAAACTGTCAAACTGAGTAAGGTAATGTACTGGTAGACTTTTTAAAGACCCTTACTATTTAATTCAAATTTGTTAGTATTTATCATAAATGTCTAAAAAAACAGTTGAAAGAAAAAACTTTATTTGTTGCATTCTTCTTATTCTCTGATCCTGAAAGAAGGGATGATACTTTGGTTCTATTGAGGGAATGCTATGGTTTCTTCCTTATTTGGTCCAATAATTTATTTTAAACAAAAGGTAGCCATGCTGGTATCAATGTTACTACTGACATACTCAATTTCATGCAGGTGTAAGTGCAGTTTGGGTTACAGTTTGCAGCAGCAAGAGTTGGTTGTTAAAAACCAACGCTGTCACCCTCATGTCCCTACAATTAATATAATCTACAAAAAGAAACAGTAAAATTCAAGTAAGAAGCAAGGATGGTTTTAAAAAACAAAACATGCACAACAAATGCTTCAGGCCTTCTTAACAAGTCTTTAGGCCTTATATTCTTTCGATTCTTGGCAAATTACTGGCATAGTATACACAGAGACTTGGCTTTGTGCATTTATATTTTGAAGACACTTTCTGGAGTTTGCCTTCATTAAAAAGATGGTGAAGACAACTAAGATCTGCATCTTAATTTTATTTCTGGTTGATCTCTTAGAGAGTAGGACACCTTAATCTGTTTAATGCAATGTTGGTATATGTTCTCTCAATCACTGTGTGCAACATTTGACACAGACAAGAGCAATCTTGTGCACCAATCTGGTAACATTTATCTGTACGGTCCTCATCTATTTATTAACTGTATGTTACTTTGTAATTGACTTATTTTATGTCTTTTAAGTAATTTATTTTGCTTACTTACTTTTAAAAATAAGTTAAACTATGTAGGATGTTCCTGCCTTCTTATTTTGAAAGGAAAAATATGCTTTTGAAAACATCTTTTTTAAAAGGAAAAATGTGCATATAATTTAATGAAAGATATCATATAACTTGAAATCTATGGATGCCATTTCCTTAGGTACTGAGAAGAAAGGCTAGCTCCCTGCAACTGTGCAGGAAAGGGCAATCCAAGCAATTGTAACGCCATAGCAGAACCTAACAGAAATGAGAGAGAAAACACACACGCATGTATGCACACACACACACACACACACACACACACACGATATTACTGTTGTGATGCTCATAACAGTGAAATTGTTATTGCTACAGATTTATTATTGTTGTAAAGTACATATTAAGATCAACAATATTGATTCTTAATATAGTACTGGTGTATTTTACTGTCTCCTAAATCTAAAAGAATACTGAATTGCCCATGACCAGAGATGCTATTGAAAATGAACTGAAAAAGAGCATCAGAATGGATGCCCTTTTATGGATGCTGCATTTTTTAAATATTTGGGGATACATCTAGTTACAGGTCAAGATCCATGACTCTTTGGTATACGCTTAATTTTAAGCACACAAATAGTTTAACTGAGTATAATGGGTTTATTCAGATGTTTATTATTAACATTTTGCTGGATTGTCAAAATTAATAGATTGAACTATGCATGTGAAATAAAAGCACTTTTGCAAATTTCCTTTTTCTGACTTGATTAGTTCTGCTTTTAGTCTCAAAATGTTACAAACCCAAAATATCAGTGTTTCTTATGGTTCTTAAGTCTACTGACAATGGGATATTATATTCCAAGTTCTTTAGACACTTTTTGAAAATTTAATTATGATGAGTGTTTTCTCATCTTTCCAAAGAAATTCTATCTATGAGGTTGAAAATATAGTCCTTTCTCCCAGGAAAGAAGCTTCATCTTTATCTCTGGAGGCACTAATATTGCTATATGATAAATAGGCAGATAGGTAAATGGAAACTTCTTACATATTCCTTCACTTGAGAGAAAATACACATTTCATTTTCCTCTCCAGCTGTTTCACTTCTGTTTATGTCTTCTTTGGATATATAAGGAAAATATAAAAACTGTAGCTTCCGATTATATATAATCCAATTTGAGCCTGATGACACATTTTATTAAGACTTCTAAATGATTGCTTAAATCTTAAAGAACATTTATATTTTTATTTAATCTGTGAAAGTCATAAATGCTAATCATCAATTCATATACCTAAACTTTAGCTTTGCAATGTAAAAAAAAATGTTTTTTTTAAATATAAAGCTTGGTTCCTCAAATTTTCCATTACATCTTTCCAAATAGTTATAAAAGGGATGCTATGCTAAAGAGTAAAGCAAATAAATTTTATCTAAAATATATTTAAAACACCATGGTCATTTGTACCACTTCTGAATACAGAAGGTATTGCTTTGCTACAGGAGACACAGCAAGATAAACAACTACTAGTAAAATTATGGTTCATGACTCAGTAAGATACAGATTAAAGCTGGAGATGCAATTGTCCATCCAGGTAAGAAAGCTCATGTTAAGAGTCACTTCACAGAAGTAATATGCACAGATGGGTCTTTGACAAGAGAAGCACGCAAAACCAGTCAGGTCCACGAAGAGTAAATACAAAGGAAGGGAAAAAATCTGCCAGTCATACCAATTTTGGCAATGGACTTCTGCTTTTAACCTTTCACTTTAGCCATTTAGATGGTGATCTACTGGATTTCTGGGTATATAATGAATTGCTGGTGCATATATGCATAAAGGCCATACTGTTTCCAGTGAGTTGAATATATCCTGAACTGATCAGGTCTACAGCACATACACAATATATTCATCTATGTTTGTGCTGAATTTTTCCCAGGATGCTCAAACATGTTGTGCATTTACACAGCGTCTGCATATGTGCATATATATGCTTCCAGAGCTAATAATCTTGGATCCACTCATTTTGGAAAACAGGCTAATGGTTTGAGCCATCTGGTACCACAGCCTTGAGTAGGAACACAACAGTAGTAATTCAGGTATGCTCTGTCTCTTCAGTATGTTCTCTGGGGCACCACTGCATTCCTGCACAGAAGAATGTAAATCCCCTCTGTCCTTTCTTCACTTCAATCTCTGTCAACTCTAACACTTGGCACATCAAACGTCATACCTTCGGCCTTTGGCCCCTGAGAGTAGTGCCATGACACAAACACAAGCAGCACCAAGCTTCATTGTAACTTGAGGCCCTATATGCCTGATGTAGCTTCTCCCAAACATTACATTCAAAACATGGAAACTTGAAGAGAGGTTGTGGCATCATACAGCAGCAAAACTGAGTGTGTGGAAAACAGCATTCTTCCCAGTTTCATCCTAGACCCTTCAGCCAGGTTGATCATAAGAAAAGTTCCCTGACAAAATAAACACTATCCAGTGGAGTGATTTCCTGGGAAATGCCATCAAAAGAGAATATTTAAACTGAACATGACAAAAAGAAATGCGCTTCAGGAAAAATCTGTATGTATCCTATATCAAAGAAATGTGCTGAGTAACTTCAATTCCTTAGACTTCTCTGATTCTTTATCAGTTTATGTTATGTATTAGAAAAACAAATGCTTAAACTATATAATCTGACTATGTAAAACTGAGCAAAATTATTTTCATCATTCTTAGATAATCTTTCTAGATCATCTCTGATGGCAAGAAAGAATCAGGGAATCTGTTTGAATTACTGACAAATATTTTCTAGAGGTTCTGTCTTAATGATATAGGTTTAGTATACATACTTGACCCTTAAATTAATCTAGTTTTCTATTCTCTTCCAAATTAGAGTTCAATATTCCTGGCTTTCTTGCTTTATCTTACTTTTTCTAAATTGAAAAAAAAACTTCATTCCATGTGTATCATTATTACATGATTCCAATACTCTGAAATCTATTATTATAAATAACAATAACTTGGTGTAAAGTTCCTTTTCTCACACAATATTCAGAGCCAAATAACAGGTAAATCAAAGATACTGCAGCACGTGACCCATCACTACAGAGAGCAAATTTTCTGTGGTTTCAGATTGTGTTGAAAGATCTCACCCCAGAGAAGCAGAACCAGAAGTATTCTTGAGTCTTGCTTCTCACTTTCTCTCTGCTGTTTTCCGTATATTTGCTTGTTCATTTGTGATTTAAAAGTTGCAATTTAAAATAGTGATTTAAAATTTGTGATTTAAAAGTTTGCTCTAATGGAATTAAAATCTCCATGTCATTAGATTGTCAATTTACAGGAAGATTTCTGAGGCTCTGCTTAAATCTTCACAATTCATAACTATTCTGTGAATTAGAATCACATTTCAATAGTTTTGGTGATGAAGGTAATTTGGGTTTTAAGAAAATTTCCATGGTTTCCAAATGATGGATACTGAAAAAGATTAATATAGTTCTAGACTATTTTTTCAGGGATGTTATTAATCTCTGCTCAACCAGTTCTGCAGCAGTCTCAACAGAATGTCTGTGACATAAAAACATCTGTTACAGAACTTTTCCTAAAAATTAAAATATTTTAATTTTACAATGCATTATTACAGAAGCAAAATGGCAGTTCTTCATATTTAAGAGACACTATTTTACAAGTATGCTGAAACAAACAAATCTCCAGAGAGCCAAGTACAAAACTGAGGAAAACATTTGAGTGGAGGCTGATATACGTATTTTTAGAAAATTGCAACTTAGGTAACCAGTTACAATAGATTTTACAGATATAATGATGCTTGATACTAACAGGCTTTCTTTTTTTAAGCAAAGACAAGGTTTATGTGTTCATGTTCCTATGAGCGTGTTCTGCACTACAGTGGCATGCGTGTTTTAAAGACATTTTCTCCAAGGAATTGGCTTACTGTGTGAAGAGTGGAGAGAGGTGGAAGGAAAATGGAGCAAAATAAAAGCTCTTCCCCACATGAATAATCTGCTTAGTGTGAAGCGGAATTGTGTTTACCTTGTTGGATTTTAAAAGCCTTTTCGTTTTATGTCTTCTGCTGGGGGGGATAGCAAAGTATGGGATGCAAATCCTGTCATACTTCATGAACAACGTATCAAACACAGCCAAACTAGCTTGGGCTGATGGTAAAAAAAAAAAAAAAAAAAAAAGACTTAAACGGGATTTAAGTAATTTAGATTGCAATTTGATTGTAAATTTATTGATAGACTTAAAACATTTTTTATACAAGGTAGAAGTTATTTCTATACATAACATAAAAATAATTATTTATTGAGAAAATATGACAGTAATGGTGTTTTATTTCTAAGAATTATTTTTAAAGATAGTATTAAGTAAATCGGGGAAGTGACACAGAGAAGAAACATCTCAAAGAGGTGAGTGACCACCTGTCTTTTAAACCTGGCCCAAACCGCTTTTGTTACTTTCCGACGGTGACACCCAAGACCTCAAGGATAATGAGTACAAGCTTCACCCACTCATACGTCTGCTGAAGATACAAATGATGTAGAATGCATGTAAAATCCTCCATTTCGGTGTTCTTTTTCTTTTAAAAAGGAAGCCACTGCGACGTGGTGGCGCGGCGCTCCCCGCGGCAGCCCCGCGGCCGCCCGGGCCCCGCCTGCCGCCGCCGCCGCCGCGCGCCGCGCTGTCCGGCGCCACAAGATGGCGCTGCAGGACGCCGGTTCGGGCGCGCGCCGCCGCGGGGCCTGGCGCCTTGCCACTCGGCAGCCACCCTGCACAACGGCTTGCACATTCAAAAAAAATTTTTTTTTAAAAAAAAAGTGGGGGGGGAAGGTAACCGTAAGTTAAACTTCAGGAAAAAGGTTCTTAAATGCAGCGCCAGGCTGCTTTCTGAGTGTAGGTGAGAAGAATGTGCACTACCTGGAAGTAACGTCTTTATCTGTCAGAGCATCAGGCCAAGCGCCACGTATTTACGATAGCGTTGACATCTAGATACCTTCTTATTTAGACCTAGTCAATTAACACTTTGCAAAAAACTAAACATGATAAAAGTTCACACAAATTGTTAGTTGAAACATCAGCAAGTGTGTGGGTAAGCAGTGGCGGAGGAAATATGAGGTTTTTGCTCTGTGAAGCAGTTATACTTTTCAAGATTCATTTAATCAGGAATTAATAAGTAGAGGACTATGAATATTAAAAAGTATTTTAGTTTGCATGTGTTATTCAAGCTTCCATACTGGACACTCAAATGGCACAGTCTGCAAATATGATCAAAATAGTTTTGTATTCAGATGTTGTTCATGGATTTATATATTCATTATTTAACCAGCTGTAATGTTCTTTCAGAAGTTATTCAAATAATTATTTGAATAGGGCTCCGCACTTTTACTACAAATACAACATTTGTTGAATAATGTTTCCATAAAAACAATCACATTTAGAATTTGTCATGTTCACATAATTATTCCTGTTGTAGTCTTTCACCAAGCTATGGTACATTTGTGGAATGTCTGTATGAGCAGGAAGGGGCTGCACAAGGGGGTAAACAACCAGAAGCACTTCGTATATGTACACAAAGGAAACAAACAGAAATAAGAAATGTTGCATGGAAGAGATAATAAAATTGAAGATTTTTTTCCCTCTTAACATCTTGGGAACACTCAAATCCTACTTACACATCTATGTGCCTAAACCCATGGCTGGAGTAAAAGTAACCAGTAATTATACAGGGCGTGTGTACCCATTAGGGCAGAGAGGGATACGTGAAATGTATGAGCAGCATGACAGCAAATATATGTATATGAAGGCAGGTTACAGTGGAGTAAGGGAAACAGCAAGCTATTTAGTGTTACTGTATGTGTAACTGAAAAACAGTAACTCAGACAAGTATATCCTTGAAGAATCATAGAATTCTAGAATCATTTAGGTTGGAAAAGACTCTTAAGATCATCGAGTCCAACTGTTAACCTAACACTACTAAGTGCAAGACTATACCATGTCCCTAATTGCCATGTCTACATGTCTTCTAAATACCTCCAGGGATGGTGATTCAACCCCTTCCCCAGGCAGCCTGTCCCAATACTCGACAACCATTTTGGTGAAGAAATTTTTCCTAATATCCAGTCTAAACCTCCCCTGGTGCACTTGAGGCCATTTCTTCTTGTCCTATCACTTGTTACTTGGGAAAAGAGAGCGACACTCACCTTGTTAGAACCTATTTTCAGGTATTATAGTTGTAGAAAGTGTTAAGGTTTCTCCTGAGTCTCCTTTTCTCCAGACTAAACAACCCCTGCTCCCTCAGCCACTCCTTATAAGACTTGTGCTCCAGACCATTCACTAGCTTCATTGTCCTTCTTTGGACACGCTCCAGCACCTCAATGTCTTTCTTGTAGTGAGGGGCCCAAAACTGAACGCAGTATTTGAGGCGTGGCCTCACCATTGCCGAGTACAGGAGGACAATCACTTCCCTGTCCCTGCTGGCCATGCTATTGCTGACACAAACCAGGATGCCATTGGCCTTCTTGGCCACCTGGGCACACTGCTGGCTCCTGTTCAGCCAGCTGTCAGTCAACACCCCCAGGTCCCTCTCTGACTGGCAGCTCTCCAGCCACTCTTCCCCAAGCCTGTAGTGTTGTATGGGTTTACCGTGACCAAACTGCAGGACCCAGCACTAAGCACTCTTGAACCTCACACAAATGGTCTTGGCCCATCGCTCCAGCCTGTCCAGATCCCTCTGTAGAGCCTTCCTACCTTCAAACAGATCAACACTCCTGCCCAGATTGGTGTCATGCTTACTGAGGGTGCAAACATAAGGGGCTGATTGAAATTTAGTTCTTTTTAAGATGCAAAGAGACACGCAGATGAATTACAGTTCAAAAGTGTGTGAGACAGCAGTATAAGTTCAAGAATTAATTGTGTGGTATAAAAATATCAGGTTCCTACTCAATGCTGTTTATGTATGTGGAAGACAGAGAGGGGTCTTTGAGGTAATGAAGGTCTCTTACAGAGGTTAGATTATGTAGAAATTCAGGTGATAATTTCATAGAAATTAATATTCTTCTGTAAGGAAACCAACCAGGCAAAGACTCAAAAAATTTCTGATTGTTCCTGGCACTGTTCTTTGTGTCAGCCAGGACAAATCATATATCTCTGTGTACCTCAGCTTTTCATGGCTGAAATGTATGGTTTGAGTTCTTTGATGAAAACTAGCATTTAAGATTTAGTATGATAGATGGATTTCTGTGTCAAAACTTTATTGAAATTGTAATAAGTGGATTTTATATTGCCATGCAAAATAATTTAAAAACCAATATTGATTCCAATCACTACTGTGTCAGTGTGGTCATGTGCTTGGGATTGCATCATAATAATATGAAGCTTTCAATCAATGGAGTGCAATTTCTTTAATATGACATTTTCTAGGTATTTATTTTAATGGAAATTGCATACAATTTAATCAAATTTAAGTATTATCAAGTTGGACTTGTTTTGGAGATAAATAGCAGATATTTGGTAATATGCCATATCACATATCATTCACTGGTAATTGCCATCACTTTGTCTTCTCCCCCATTATATTAATTTTAACCAGAAATCACTTTAGAGACAATTCCATCCTAAATAACGTTAAAATGATTGCCTATAAGAATCCAAGATTACGTGCCCATGTGTGTAAATGTAAGCAAATGCTAATGAGGGGGTGTTAGAAGGGGTGTTAAAAAATATTAGTCGTCTAATATTCTACCCATGATAACTGCACACAGCAGCCATTACAATTAATAGGAGCTGTATGTACATACAGAAAAGAAATAAACTAGCATTTAAAGCATTTAATGTGACTTCTTACAGGAATCCTCTAAGTAGAGAGAACAGATGTATACACTGTGGGTCTAGCAGATTACATTATCAGCTATAGTGGAAAGTCACCAGACTATATTTTAGATATAAATTACTGCTTAATTAAGTACCCAAAACTAATGGTGTAATTTCAGTTGTCTTTACTAAGGTTTTCTAGCAGCTGGGACAGTATATCTTGGATGAATGTGGAGTTATGCTAAAGTTAATGTGTGAAAAAATACTTGTAAGTGAGCCTTAGAGGAGACATGGACATGTTTCCAGTAATGCTGAAAAGTGCATGCTGTTTCCATTTAGCAGTGGCAAAATATGCTATGTGATGCAAAGTTTCAGTAGAATGGGATCTCCCACAATAGGAGCTGTTTCCATCTGAAGGACTGCAAACAACAATCTGGAAGGCAAGATGACATTGTGGGTATATGGACAAGCCAGTTGGCTATTTGGGATCTAAGCTTTCATTTTTAACAAGTCTTTAGACAAAGCAGTTGTGAAAGGAAACTGAGAAAGTATGCCTCAGTATAAATGACTTTCTGAGTTAGCAGAGAGGTGAAGCAATAGCTGCGAGACGTGTACTGCCTGTTGTTATTTACTAAAGAAAATAAACCCCAGAATTACAATAAATGACACTGACTCTCAGAGATGATTTTCTATTGTTTGGATTCCCACAGCTGTACCTTCTACTTTCCAATTAGAATGAAATTATTTATAACCAATATGTGGACCAAAGTAAACTGAAATCCCTAAGTTCCAATATAATGTGAAAAGAGAGTAGAGGAAACAGAAATACATTTAAAAAAGCCTACCAACCATAAAAAAAACAAATCACTTTATCTCACAAAACAACGCTATCCATCCTTTCTGCAAAGAAGGCTGAGTTACAGTATGGCAGTCTCTCATTGACTAGGCAGTTTCAGTATAACTGTTGCTGACTCTAAATGCTTGGCCGTACATGGTCAATGCAGGAAGCATTAAGTTGTTAGGTTCATTCACTATTTTATCTGTTTTCTTAATGCCTCAGAATCAAACGTAGCGGTCAGAGTCATCCTGGAGGCTACATTCAGTGTAGCCTCACTTCTGTTATAAGAAAGAAAATTAAAACTATGACCACATATGACTAGAGAAAACATATGGCACTTAATGCAATTATTTTTTTTTTATTACTAGCATTTATGATTACAAATTTCCAGATGAAGAAAACATTGCATGCTGCAGACAGGAGCAGAATCTATGAATGTGGAAGGCTGGTAGAATAATGTGGTTGCTTCAGGCAGTACTGATGAAGAGATCACTCTCTTCTATCAACATAGCATGCTGGAATATTGAAATTGTCAACAAAATGAGAGAATAATATGAAGTATTGGAATCTGTGAACATTTGGACCTTGTGGTTTTTGCAGTCACAAAGCAGTGGGACTCAATATACTAGGTTGCTATGTGTTAGTTCATTATAGACGCAGAAAGCAAACGTTGGAGTGGATCAACAAAGTTAAAGTTGGTAGAATCTCTCAAGGAGGCTTTCCAAAGGTGGAGAGAGAAATTGTATTGTGTTGTTTTGTGCATATCCCTAACTATTTCGTACTTCCTAACAGCTGTACATATATGCAAGGCTGACATTTTTCATTTCGTGTGTCATTTACCTTTCAAATTACACCTTGCAATTTTACAAGAAATTATATTAAATATAATGTATGCTTGCTAACTGTGTTAGGGAGGCTAGAATTAGAGATATCTCTGGAGTCTGTCGAATTCCACCCAGTGTGACAAGCACAAATGTTCCCAAGGTTAGGTCCGGTTAAAAACAGTGAGCAATGTTCCCTGGGAGACTTGTCCAATATATAATTATCATAACCAAGGTCTTAAATCAATGAGAAAGTGACTACATTACTGTTCTGTATGGGTATGCCAGAATTTTTTACCTACTTTAGACAGGTTCTAATTAACAATGTTAGAATTTGTAAGTAATACAAGTTGCTGTGACTTAAAATTTTATTTCTCCCCTCAGATATCAAAACAACCTAATAACAGGGGAGAATTGTAAAGCTACTTCAAGAATTTAAGAACATATGTAGCCTTTCTTAGTAGAAAGGATGAAGGCATCTTTAAAAAACGGACAATATGGTACAGAGCTCAATTAGAAAAAAAAAGTGTTTAACCAAACATAAAAACCCCTTCCTGTAGCATTGTACTCACATTCTAAAATACACCCTAAAGCAACTATTCAATTTAATACTTGATATCAGAGACCTGACAGGGGATACTATTTGTGGAAAGGAATACGTGATGGCTGTTTGCTCTGCTTTTGTAATGCAGGTATAGCAGCTTTGCCAGCAAAGCCTAACAAGAGAAAAAACATGGATATTCCACAGCTACTAAGTAGAGAGGAGAAATTCCCAAAAGTAAAACATATACTTTGGCAAAGTACATAGACTGTCCTTTTTATCATTGTGCTTTGCCTTCTGTCTGCCTGAGAAAAAGAGTGTGGCAGGGGTCTATTAAATTATCTGAGTCTGAGTCAGTAGATCTGAACAGTTGAGTTTTTGAAAAACAGAAATTATATATGCTATATTGATTTAAGCAGTAATACATCATCTGTGATATCAGATGTCATTTACACTGGGGATGTTGTTCTAACACAAGTCTCCCAGAAGGTGAGTGTAATGTAAACCATAATAATAAGGAACCAAGTAAAACATTATCAAACTTATCAATAAGTAAATAAAGCAGATTTATTTTTCCTGTTATGAAAAAGAATCTCATTTAGTAAGCTGATTGACTGATTTTCTACATCATCGCTTCTTCCATGGTTTGGTTGATGTATGCAACGTCCAAATTCAACCTATATATTAGAGAGTCTGTAAGTTTATGCATGACATCCTATGTTCTATAAAAAAAGCAATAATTGTTATTTTCTTTGGCAGCAGCATAAGCTCAGAGTAAGTCTTTTTCATCACTGACAGGACACTATGTCCATGCTACAATATTATCCACCTTTTATCAAATGTTGGTAACTCAAAGTATGCTAACATCCGGGAGTGTTTGACTGCTCGCAAACAGCATGGAAAAATATATTATAGTTTAATATGAGCTACACTTAAGCTAATTTCAAAACACATTATTCTATTGACTCAACCGTGTAATTGTTTAAGTAAGTATGAATCCACTTTCTTATAAACCCTTGGTTAGTGTAAGAATGTTTAGAGAAACTGCGGTAAAATGCCAGGAGAAATAGTGTGGGAGTGTGTTATCCATTTTGCATAGTGATTATTTTTTGTCTAACACCACTTGCCTTTTGCTGACTTTTAGAGAAATCAGCAAATATCCATGTCAACCATCTGCAGTCAGCAGTTACTGAATGTCTGTCTTCTGATAATTTTGCTTCCTTGAGAAACCAACTTTTATGCTCAAATAATACACATATAATGCTCAAATAATGCAGTCTACACTCTCTGCTGACTGGGCTTGTGTCGTTTAAGTGAAAGACCTGCAAAACATGGAGTGGTACAAAACATAACAGAAAGAAATCTTAAAGACAGAGACATTCATGTTCTGTGTCTTTTATTATTATAGGCTCCATCTTCAAAGATGTACAATATACTAAAGCATTATTTCATGAACTGCATAGGGTAGTGACAAGGAATTAGGCTTCCAGAAATGACTAAAAAGAAAGTAAAAGTTATAGTTAGGATCATTCTACGATCAAGAAAGGAACAAGTCAAGAATGTACCTGTCAAGAGGACCCTTGGTCAGAAGCTGAGTGGGAACTGAGGATGAAATGACAGGAGGCCAGAGTCACAGGTACAAGAGGCACTCAAATCAGAGCCATTCCCGACCCTGTAAGTGCATGTTGAGCACTGGAGGGGTTTACTTATACTCCTAATGGATGGTCCTTTACCGGTTAGACTTACAGTCAAATTGCAGGTAAACTGCTCTTACATTTAACTGCTGAAGAGATTAAGTGTAATCAGGTTTCCAGTCAGTCTTCTCTAGGTGGCCTATTTATTCCTTGGTCCAACACAAATGTTCTTGAGGATCTCGGGATATTCCACATGGACTATAGCCTTCAGAGGTAAATAAATAGTAAGAGTTTACCAAAATTTTCTAACATTCTGTGTAATGAAATCTTTCTACTGACAGGTAGTGGTGGTGGTGGCATGTAAGTCATGCAAAATTAAAATAAATTGTCTATATAAAGCTTAAACTGGGAGATGAGAAATATTGGTTGTAATGTAGAGTAATTCACAGGTAATTTGATATGACCTTTCCTAAGAAGAATGGATGCACCCAGAGTACCAGTATTCAAAATAGTGAGACAACTGGGCAGTTTAGATCAGTGAGTACTTATTAGGTTTACTAGGTACTTTCAGCATCCTAATCTATTATTTTTAAACAGTAGCAAAATGCTCCCTGCACATGAAGATCATAGAAAAGGGACGTTTCCTACTGATTGCAAACAATTGTCTCATCAGTTCTCACCTTCAACAGTGCTGGACAAGTGTTATGAGAGAATGGACCCAGCTAGGTGAATGTGGTGGGTTGACTGGCTAGACACCAATTCCCCACCAAAGCCTCTCTATCACTCCCCCTCCTCAACTGGACAAGGGAGAGAAAATATAACAAAAGGCTCATGGGTCAAGATAAGGACAGGAGGATCACTCAGCAGTTACTGTCATGGGCAAAACAGACTCAACTCGGGAAAATTAATTTAATTTATTAGTAATCAGAGTAGGATAATGAGAAATAAAATCAATTCTTACAAACACCTTCCTCCCACCCCTCCCTTCTTCCCAGGGTTAATTTTACTCCCCGTTTTCTCTACTTCTTCCCCAGCAGCACAGGGGGATGGTGAGTGAGGGCTGCGGTCAGTTCATCACACAGTTGTTTCTGACACTCCTTCCTCCTCAGGAGGAGGACTCCTCACGCTCTTCTCCTGCTCCAGCATGGGGTCCTTCCCACAGGCTGCAGTTCTTCACAAACTGCTCCAGCGTGGGTCCCTCCCATGGGATACAGTCCCTCAGGAACAGACTGCTCCAGCGTGGGTCCCCCACGGGGTTGTGCCAGCAAACCTGCTCCAGCGTGGGTCCCTCCCATGGGATACAGTCCCTCAGGAACAGACTGCTCCAGCGTGGGTCCCCCACGGGGTTGTGCCAGCAAACCTGCTCCAGCGTGGGCTCCTCTCTCCACAGGCCCACAGGTCCTGCCGGGAGCCTGCTCCAGTGTGGGCTTCCCATGGGGTCACAGCCTCCCTTGGGCATCCACCTCCTCCGGCATGTGCTCCTCCCTGGGCTGCAGGTGGGCACCTGCTCCTCCGTTACACTCCCTGGGCTGCAGGGCACAGCTGCCTCACCATGGGCTGCGCCACGGGCTGCAGGGGAATCTCTGCTCCAGTGCCCGGAGCACCTCCTCCTCCTTCTTCACTGACCTTCATGTCTGCAGAGTTGTTGCTCCCACATATTCTTACTCCTCTCTACTGGCTGCAATTGCAGAGGGTTTTTTTCCCCCTTCTTACATGTGTTATCACAGAGGTGCTGCCACCATCGCTGATGGGCTCAGCCTTGGCCAACAGTGGGTCTGGTCTGTCTTTGAACCAGCTGGCATTGGCACTATTGGGCATAGGGGAAGCTTCTAGCAACTTCTCACAGAAGCCACCCCTGTAGTCCCCCCACTACAAAAACCTTGTCATGCAAACCCAATACAAAAGTCAACTATCACAAACTACTGCCATCTCAGACTAAGTAACCTGTTTTTTTCTTTTAAGAGTGATTTGTTGGCATGAAGGGATGTAAAGATAGCTTTGGAATAATTTATTCTCTCAGCGGAAAAAAGCCGGATGCAATGTAGTACTCACATTGATATATTTTTTAAAAAGTTAATCAGAAAAGCAAGTGTGGTGAATGTATTATGTAAATGTTGTTCTTTGAGAACTTACGATCCACATTTTGTACAATGAGGAGTTTTGACCTGTTTTTTTTTAATGGTGGTTACATCTTCAACTAATTGCTGTTCAGCAGAAAAACTGAAGTACAACTCATGCATGTCAATGTGAAGGGTATTTTTCAGCCAATAAATAGTCATCTATTTTGATAAAAGGCCCTTTGGATTTTGCAGCCTTCACACTCATTCTTCATTTTAATTAACATAGTTCACTTTAATGGAAAAGGATCTAGCATGGATGGTCCCTCCTTTTGTTATTTTTATATGCAGCAACAAAACAAATCAAGGGAAGAGGTGTATAAAACCAGGACTGCAGTAAAGCAAAAGGTCATACACTGATGTTTCATGTTGATTCTGGAGAATTATTAGCTGCAGAGTGACTGGCACACTCAACAGTACCTTCATGATTCATTTGCCAGTCACTCTGCAATTATTCCAGGTGCTGCTGGGGAAATGACTCTCAAGTTTTATAGGAGTAATCAGCATATAAATGTTGGCAAGATAAAACCTCCAACACAGGCTTCAGGTGCAGCACTCAATGCAGATGGAAACACTTCAGTCAGTTCTTAAAAGGGATGGTTATATCTTGGCTGGAAAAAAAAAATGTTCTGGTGGAACCTTGGTTTTTATTCTAGTCTCATCTGAAATATGGAACAGAAAGTAGAACTGAAGAAACTTTTTAGTATTTGAAAATAAAAAACTATTTTTTTTTCTAAACGAAGTCATTTGTGTAAGGAGAAAGTAAGAAACCAGAAGAAAGGATTTTGGAATTCAGGGGTGTGTGTATTATTTTTATTTTTATTTAAAAGTGTGCCCTGTCTGATCTTTCTAGTTCCTTTTCTTCAGCCAAATAATCAGTGATGCTAATGTGGCTCGGGTCAGGGTAATACAGACAGCACCCTATTGTTTAAGTCTTGGCATTTCTGAAAGGTTCTGATTCTCTTCCAAAAGGGTTTGAGTCAGTTTTAAAAGATAACATAATAAATACAATACAATCAGTCAGCCTACTTTACAAATATCATTGACAAAAATACAACAACTTCAGAGCAAGGTGTTTTCTGAGACATAATGATCAAAAAGCAGGATGAAGGTGTTAATTAGTAAAGTTGAGAAATGTTTGGTTGAAAATTTTCCTCTCAAACTGTTAGAAAGAAAGCAGTCTGACCTAAATGAAATTTTACACCTGGAAAGTACATCTTTCACAGGACTTTTAATGAAAATGACTGATACCCAAAACATTAGAAATGTGAAAAAAACTGTATTTTGATTCTGTATGCTTCTTTCATGTTCAGTGAAAGCTCCAATACATTGTCTCATGCCTTCATTTTTCTTTATGATATGCATTAACCAAATTAATCTGAGTTGGATCCACTGAAGTAGACATTGCTTTATTTCAGAGTATGGAATGTCCTAGAAGAGAGTACAAGCACCTAAAAGCAAATTAGAAATTAAATCCTTTTTCTCCATTTTTTTTTTCTCCAAAAATCAATAATCGTCCAATTGGCTTTAAAAATTATTTATACAAATTAACCTTATTCAATTATGAAACTCCAGGAAATAATAAAATGCCACTATTCCTTAAATAAGATTTTTAGGGAGCTGTAGATCAAAGTATCATTGGTTTGTTTTGCTAAACTGTGATTAATTAATGCATATTCTTTTCAGCCAGTGAATCTTAGGCTTAGTTTGGAAATTAACTTCCATTTTCTATTAAAAAAGCATCTGAATGACTATTTCTTTAAGTATATTTCATCGTGTCCTTGGATCATCCTTCCTGTATTAAGGTGAGAGGATGCAGCTGTTGGGTTCCCATCCCTGCACTGAATAGGCACTAGAAACTAGATATGACACAATAGCATTGCCCAACTACTATTAGAAACCATAAGGCAAGGTCCTGATAATACACAGTATCAGAGAAAAAACTTCAGAGTAAAGTATTTACTGACAAATGAAAAATTAAACTGGAAAGAATAGGATGACTAAAACAGAACAGTTCTAAAAACTCTCTATGGCATAGGTGACCTAGTCCTGTAGGCCTGAGGCCTACTTTTCTCTACTTGCACAAGGACTCAAAAAAATTAGGGTTTTGTGTCTTTCTAAAGCTTTATATTACTTGTTTGTTGTCTGCATAATGCTAACTACTTCATAAATCATAAAATAATATAACCCAGAGTTCTGCAATGTGGAGATCCTGTGAGGGAGCGCATTTAAGCTCCTAGTCAATCTCGGGGTTTACACCATTTTCTGCACCAGTGTCATGCTTTGAGCTCAGAGGACAACTGAGCACCACACAACCGCTCACTTTCCCCTTCTCCTCCAGTGCTGAGAAGGGGAAAATAAATAAAGATGCCGCTCACTGTCCCCTTCCCTGACAGTGCTGGGAAGGAGGAAAGCAAAAGACGCAGGAACTTGAGATAAGGACAAAGAGGGATGATCTCATCCTTTAAGGCACAGGCAAAAACCAGGCTCATTAGGGGAGGAAAAAAAGGAACATAGATTTAATACAGACACTAAGAATTACGTCACTTAACAAACAGAGTAGGGCCATGAGAAGCATTACCACATCTTGAAAATACCTTCTACCACCCTCCCTTCTTCCCAAGCTCAGCTTTGCTCCCAACGTCTCTACCCATTCTCCCCCAGCAGCGCAGGGAGCAGGGAATGGGTGGTGCAATCAGTCCTGCCACTTCTTCCGCCTCAGGGAGGAGGGAAACTTCTGGTGTTCCTCCCCTGTCCCAGCATGGTCGCCCTCTCACAGAGGACAGGTCTCCACAAACCAACTCCAATTGTCATTCCCGTGGGTGTGTGCATCATCCCTGCATGTTGCAGTCCTCCCAGCACCAACTACAACAGTGGGGGCTTCTTCCCATAGGGTCCCAGCCTTCTTCAAGTGCAGTCACCTTGTGCAGCAAGGGGCCCCCCACAGACCCCAAATCAGTATCTGCCCCACTGTGGACCTCCATGGGTGGCGGGGTGGGGGGGCAGCCTCACTGTGGGACACAGGAGACTCTCTGCTACAGTGCACCTTCCCCCCTTCTCCTTCTTTCTTCCACGTACCTCAGTGTTCACACAGATGTTCTCCTCACAACTCCAACTCCTATTCCCAGTCTTCCCTTCTTAAATACGTTATCGCAGAGGTGCAGCTAATTGGCCCAGCCTTGGTGCAAAGGCAGGTCCAGCTTGGAGCTGGGGGAGCTTCAAGAAGCTTCTCACAGGGGGCCACTGCTGTAGCCCTTTCCTCTGCTACCAAAAACCCTGTCACTCACTCAAACCAGGACAGCCAGTATTGGTTTTGTAGCTGTGGCAGTATTTGACAAGACAGACATAAATTCAGTGTCTTGAGTGTTGTTCAGGCTCGCTAGTCTTAGAAGCACAAGGGATACATGACTGGATCAGCAACTTGGTGACTGTCGATGCAACAGTATTCAGGAAGACTGTAACCATATACATTGATGTTTTTCAAACACAGAAAAATGATATCAGAGGAATGCATCTTGCATTTGTCTTAAAGACGTTAAAAGAGATGGCTATTCCAACGTAAAGTTGCAAATTTATTACCAAAACCTCACTGTCAAGGCACAACTGTCAACACTGTGACTGGCAGTTCTATGGAGTGCAGCCATCATAAGATTAAACACTGTAAGAAGATTTCTTGGGCATAACTTGGACAAACCTTGCTTCAACAGACCTTCATTTCCCATACCACTCTGTATTCTTTGTTGGTTGCTTGAGAAAAACCTTTGTTCTTCTGTGAAAAAAATATGAATACTTTTATATTTTCAGTTGTGAAGATGAGCACACTGAAAGCTTTTCATGTGGCTGCTTACACACCTGTGCAATTATGAAAGGCAGGACAACCTGTCTACATGGATGCAGTCATCTGAACACATCGATATGCCAGAGCAATAAGAACCCTGTTAGAAAACAGTTACATCCTCACAGTTGTGCTTCTGTGCAGAGTTAAAGGACAGGTAGGAACTTTGCAATTATGATGCAATGTGTAAATGGAAAACAACTTAGTACATAAGGACTTAGAGACAATGCATTTATGTGACCTTTCAGTTCCTACAAATGGTACTGCTTCTGAAACTGAATGAATTTACACTATTGCTGGAAGCTCTAAGAATTTGTCAACAATGACAAAAACTGCTAATTATTCATTCTTGGTTTTATTATATGTCACAGTGGGAGAAAAGAAGTTCAGTTGAAGAAGGATTAAGAACCTAGAGTGTCATTTCAAAATGCTTGGAAAGGTTATGGAAGTAGAACATGAAGCTAGTGTTGATGAAGAGACATCTGAGACTGCTTGTCAGGGTACGATGAAAACTGCTTTTATATGTTCAGAGTTTACATCATTAATTAATACATAGTTTAAATGCCAAAACAGATGAAACCAAGTCAGCTTCAGGTTTTCTACTCTCTGAAGACCAATCAGATTACTGTAGATTGAATTAAACGTGTCAAAACAATGATTTTTTAAAAATGAAATTACATTACCTTGTCATCTTGATTTACTCAAGGAGTAGCTAAACTTAGTCTTTTGGATGAAATTTATGTGGTTGTTATTCCTCTAACACATTTCAGCCATGGAATACTACTAGTGTCTTTGAATTCACTTGTTATTTCACAGAGATCTTCAGGGAAATTAAGGGTATGGAGCTAACATGAACTATTTGTAATTTTTCTGAAGTACTTATCTAATATGAAACCTCTTAAGTGTTCTAGAAAAAATTCAGTCCATTTTTTTTGCCTGTGCATGTGTATCATTCAGTGACATTCTCTCTTCTGGTTCTAGTAGGTACAGTACAGAGTTGCTCCATGACCTCCCCAGGACCCAAGGATATGAAAGAAAATCTTTTCATTAAGATGGCCTTCTATGACATCTCCTTAGCAAACTCTGGAAAACTTACTTTGCATTTGCCAAATTTCTAAAGAAGTCAGTGAAATATACCACATTACCAGAGAGTTTCCCAATTAATGTAATGATTTACTAGTAATATGACATTTATATATATATATAAATAAAAGATCTTGTTATATTTAAAGTACAACCTTTTCTAGTTATGTAGCAATGAATCTTTCAGATTACTAAATGAAGACTGCAGTAGGTGTGAGTTATTTTCAAACAAATTTATGAAATGAAGCCTGTGATATTCCTAAGCATTTTGTAATAAACAAATATTTTTGAAAATTCATTCCACAATTATAAATATTTCACTAAAATTAAGAAAAGACTTTAGAGCTGAGCTTTATAACTTTTTCTGTGTACAGGAGCCACCATCAGTAGTTGTAGTCACTAATATCCCTGGCCATGACCATCTCTTACTTCTGTACTGGGTAAAATGGCTTGTGTGTTATGTACTGTAGTTTGGCAGCTGCTGCTCCAGAGATTTTAAAGACGCAGCAGATTCACTGTCGATATTTTTATATTTTAAATTTTATAACCTCTTGGTGAAATTCAGCTGTGAAACAATTCCTCTAGAAGAGAATGGGGCTATAAGGCATTTTCAGAGTAACATCCATGAAGTGCTGCAAAGGCATTTTAGTTTTTAAAGTTCAATATTTATCTCTAAAATCTTAAATTCTGATACTTTTTTTTTTTTTTTTCCATGTGGAAGCAATGAATTAGGTTAGTACAGAAAGGAAGCCTCTCTTAAACTAAATGTTATGATGCATTGTGAGGTCTGAGAGGGATAGGAAATAGGCATTTGCATTTACATTAACTTCCAACAGAAATTTGCACACTAGAATATATATAATGTATACACATATACACAAAATTTCTACTCTTGATCTTCTGAAATGAAAAACACCTTATAGAATAACAAAGCCACTTCCTAGTGGTAGCAATGTTGCTGGGGAATGGGAAAAATGTTGGTTAGTTGAGAAAATCAAGTATTTATTTCTGCTCACATGAAATATAGGTAGGTCAGTTTATATAGATTATTCAAATGGGATGAATCCTGTATTCTCTTTCAGAGGGCTGAAGCAATCCAGCATGTCGTGATCAAGGAAACATCTAACTGGCTCTGAATGTTCATCCTCTGACTGACCAAAACTGAAACTGAAATTTAGAGCTCCTCGAACTCTGTGACCTGCAAAAAGTACCATGAGTATGGGGGCTAGCTACTGCTCAGAGTTTCTTCTGCGGCACAAAACCAGCATCCCAAAGTATGCCAGTGAAAAAAAAACACAAGTCTAGAATATGTTTATGGACACCTGTCCTTCAGAGACATGCCTTTAGTGTTAATTTCTGGCAAGGATGGATTTTTCAGTCTGTGGGGAGAACTCTCCATGAGCTGTTAACCACACGTTAGGTCAGTGTTAAGTGTACATGTTAGGTCAGTAGGCAAGTATTTAACTGTAAAATGACATTGGACTGCAGATTTTCAAGCTATTTTAAAATACCTGATGCATAATTAACTTATGTGCTGAAGAGCGCTCATAACTGAACACCACAGTACAGAAGCTGTTGACCAGCAGTCAGTTGTCCACATGTGACTGACAACTGTCTTTGCTAACTAGGCTTCAAATTAGAGCCTAAAAACTTGTTTATCAAGGTGATAGCAATCAAATAAGAGACTAAGAGACACCTTTAATGTTAAACTAGGAAGACTGAAGATCTTTCTAAACAGCAGAATGAACAAAAAACAGGGGTACTTTAAAATACACAGCCCAAAGGATAATGGATTTTGCCACGATAACTGGGAATAGTAGCATTCTGTCAAATACTGAGATTGGCATATTCTGCTTTTTTCAGAGTGCTTATAAACCAGCAACTAATTCTGAATCATAATTAAAGTCAGAGAGAAAAGATATTGAGCTGTTTTTTATAAATACTTGACATTTACTAGTGTATAGCTTCTCTCATCAGGATTGCTTTCCTCAAAATGTTTGCAAGCTGTACAGGAGCAGAAATGTTGAAATGCACCAACATCGAAGCGGCAGGAGCCAACTCACTTATGGAGCAACAACGTGAGCATTAAGAAACTTTAAGGCATACACACAAAGTACAAGTGAGTTTTAAAACATTCATCAAAAATATATAATTCATGCAAAGTGAAATGCAAAAGATACACAAGCAAGTTAAATTTCATTTAATTCAAATTTTCTAAGTGATGTATTACCTCTGCAAAATTTTAGATCTGTGTGTCCTTGCCACTTTTCCCAAGGAACAGAATTGTCATTTATTTAATCTCAGAACCTCTGCAGGGAGAGATGGATCCTGACTGAGAAGGCAACTTTTTTATTCAATCTCATGACTTGTCAAAAGGATGGGTAGGTCTGTCACATGATCCAGCCTGGACCACAAGTCTTATTATATAGTCTTATGCACTGTATGTGCCTCCTGAGTCCTGTTTTTGCTGTTTTATTTAAAAACTAGTCACCTTACTATAGAAATTATTGATAAAATTATCATGATTTCTGTGGCAGTAAGATAATGAAGTAGCAGAAAAGAACAACTTCATGTTAAAAATGAGTATTTTAGTACGATGCAGTAGAAATACGTATCATATGGGTACTGCTACTGATTAATTTAGCTTGGAGTAATTTTTCTCAAGCAATTGGAAGTAGAAGGCAAAAATGTGTAGTCATCTGTGTGAAAATGTAGGAATTTTGTTTTGTATAGCTATTTGGAGAAGCCCTTGAAAAATAAAGTAAAAAGAACAAATAATATATTAGTCATATTAGGTGACTTTGGTCTTCATTGTAGGGGAATGTTTTGTGTTGATTTTACGTTGGTTGCATATATGCACATGTACTGCCTAATCTGACTTCTCTCTCTCTTAATCCCACTTACACTGGAGAAAATCCCTCCTGCTAATCTGATAATGATGGGGATAGTGGCATTGTATGGACTTTGAACTTCCTTTGATTCCATTAATTGTTATTTATGAAATAACACAATAATTCAGTACACCATATCAGCAACACTGTGTTTTAAATTTTAGAGAAAATAATATTTTATCATCTGCCTCATTTATCTATGAACAACAGTTCTTCTCCACTGTGGTGTTATACTTTTCTCATGTGTGTCATATAAAATGCTGATGGCTCAATACTTTGTGTATGCTGTGCAAATTTATGGGTAACAATTCCATCAGGGACTGCAAGCATGAAATGTGATAAAAATTCTTATTCCCAGAGAGCAGAAAAAAGTTCCAAATGTGACAAATAAGAGAAGCAGCAAGAGTTAATTGTCAGGACACCAAGCCCACCTATAACGATCCTTACTCTTCAGCAGGATTTTGCAACTGTAGTATAATAAAAATCAGATGAAGCTTTAATTAAGGCTGTATCGTGTTGTTGCTGTAGAAGCAACAAGAACTGATTTTGTCTGTTGATGTGTGTGAAGTGCTATAAATATTTTCTTAACATCTTTACACAATGCTGTTTAAGCATCTCAGGTTTGCCAGTACTGCAGACAGTCTTAAGCAAATTCAATTATTTTTTTTGTGATCACGCTCACACTTCATATTGCTAAACTAGCATAGATGTAAATCTTTTATGAAATATATTATTCATCGGATATGCTGGAAAGGTAAGGTAGATGCAGCATTAAGTCTTCTTTGTACTAGAGTGAAAATTATATGTTACCATTTGGGGTGGCAGAGGAACATTCTATATACATGGTTCATGATTTTATGTTACTTAACTTTCTGCTATGTAAATCAAGGTACCACAAATAGTAATCTGATATCAGTGTCATATTATTAGAATGTTTTCGATGTTATATGCTAATATTCTTTCTGTATGTGAATAGTTCAATAAACTCAATACTTATTTGATATGATTCACACAATTGTCAAAATCAACAAGATTATGCTATGTTGCAGTTGAACTAGATGATCATTCTAAATCCTTTCTCTCTGAACTCATATGATTTTGCACAAACACCCAGGAATGGGCAGGATCTTAATTTTTCCAGGCAGAATTGATTCTACACAAAGCATGTCCTTTTGAAGTGTAGATGGAGGATTGAAAAGAATTTGAGAGTGTAGCTAGGCCAGAAAGGCGTACCATTTTCCAAACAGAACCCCAGGTCCTGATATAATATACACTTTATATTTTTTTCTGAAATGCCATATCAAATTTTTTGATATATTAACTATATTTGGTTTACATTACAATGTTTTGGTAGTGAGGGGGACTACAGGGGTGGCTTCTGTGAGAAGTTGCTAGAAGCTTCCCCTATGCCCAATAGTGCCAATGCCAGCCGGTTCAAAGACAGACCAGACCCACTGTTGGCCAAGGCTGAGCCCATCAGCGATGGTGGCAGCACCTCTGTGATAACACATGTAAGAAGGGGGAAAAAAACCCTCTGCAATTGCAGCCAGTAGAGAGGAGTAAGAATATGTGAGCAACAACTCTGCAGACACAAGGTGGGTGAAGAAGGAGGAGGAGGTGCTCCGGGCACTGGAGCAGAGATTCCCCTGCAGCCCGTGGCGCAGCCCATGGTGAGGCAGCTGTGCCCTGCAGCCCAGGGAGTGTAACGGAGGAGCAGGTGCCCACCTGCAGCCCAGGGAGGAGCACATGCTGGAGGAGGTGGATGCCCAAGGGAGGCTGTGACCCCATGGGAAGCACACACTGGAGCAGGCTCCCGGCAGGACCTGTGGGCCTGTGGAGAGAGGAGCCCACGCTGGAGCAGGTTTGCTGGCACAACCCCGTGGGGGACCCACGCTGGAGCAGTCTGTTCCTGAGGGACTGTATCCCATGGGAGGGACCCACGCTGGAGCAGTTTGTGAAGAACTGCAGCCTGTGGGAGGGACCCCATGCTGGAGCAGGAGAAGAGCGTGAGGAGTCCTCCTCCTGAGGAGGAAGGAGTGTCAGAAACAACTGTGTGATGAACTGACCGCAGCCCTCACTCACCATCCCCCTGTGCTGCTGGGGAAGAAGAAGTAGAGAAAACGGGGAGTAAAATTAACCCTGGGAAGAAGGGAGGGGTGGGAGGAAGGTGTTTGTAAGAATTGATTTTATTTCTCATTATCCTACTCTGATTACTAATAAATTAAATTAATTTTCCCGAGTTGAGTCTGTTTTGCCCATGACAGTAACTGCTGAGTGATCCTCCTGTCCTTATCTTGACTCATGAGCCTTTTGTTATATTTTCTCTCCCTTGTCCAGTTGAGGAGGGGGAGTGATAGAGAGGCTTTGGTGGGGAATTGGTGTCTAGCCAGTCAACCCACTGCATAAGGCATGATAATGTTTAACAAGTCCAGGACAATCACCTGATATGAAGAAGTTCTAACCAGAGCTGTTTTGGAATATTTTCACAACATGTTTATCATCAGAAAACTGTGTTTCACTGAAAACAAAGCTTTAAATTTAAAAATATACTCTTCAATATAATGTACATGATTTCATATATACATAATTTCTTCAGGAGAGTTAAAGACAAGATTTTCCATAACAACTCCCATATTCAGACAGGTGCTCTACCTCTTCCTTTTACATTTCATTTTTCATGCTATTTCTGGAAGGGTTTGCTTTCATTCTAATGCAGGATGAAAACAGTTTTAGAAGCTTCAGAAGTATCTGAAAAATACAAGTTTGATTTTCTGACAGGTCCTGATTTAAAACAATATTACAGAGACTGCCAAGAAAATAATGTGGACAATCACTTATGATCACAACAGAAAGAAATGATGGTGACTGTTGATCACCAATCTGTAAGTCTTGCTGTATTTTAATAGGAATAAGAGGAGAGGGTTTGGGAATTAGGGTAGTATAACTAATATTAGACATAGGATACACTTGAATGCTATTCAAGAGAACAGTTTCCACCTATTCTCCTATTTGTGTTGAGACTCTGTGGCTTCAGAATATGTATAGCATATAATCCTATTGCAAGTGCATATTAGGAAAAGATTATGAAAAATATAAATTATGTAGAATGTTGTTTTTTTCACTCTGTTAATCCTCAATTAAAATTATGCCTAGATGTAGTTCAGTTATTAAATAATAATAAATTAATAAGTAAATAATAAATATTAGTAATAATAAATTTATTAGAATGAATTAATACTTAAATAATCTTCCTTTGGTTTACTTGGCTCATAGCTGCCAAAATGTAAAGAAGATAATAAATATTCTAATAAACTGGGAATCCTGGAAGCCTCAGTAGTTGAGTATTTCCATCACTGTATTTCAACATACTTTCTTCCTCCTTCCTTTTCCAAATGACCACTTCCTGATGCTCTTTTGTTTCTTCATTCACTATGAGGTCCTTTGGAGGAATCCTGTCTCACGTCTCACCTGAAGTGCTCCTGATGCCAAACATCTCTCTGAGAAGAACCCACAGGAGGATAGCAGCCACTGTTAGGCAGGCCCTACTTTCCAGGTAGGGAAAGGTGTCACTGATCATGCATAATAAAGGCACCTCAGGGAAGCACACTGCAATCCTGGAGCTAGTTTTGAAAAAAGATAGCTGTAATTATCCAGTTATTCATGGTAGTCTCTGCTTTATCGTGTTAATGCTCCTAGCTTCCTAAACCTTTGCCCAGCAGGATTAAGCCCAGAACTAAGAAGTAAGAGATGTTTGTGTGTGCCCATTGAGTTGAATTAAAGGTGCTTGTGTTTGAAGTTGTATAGAGCAGTTCTCACATATTAGAGGACAGATACTTTCACAACTTCATACATTTTTATAGAAACATCATGGAAATTGTAACTACTTTTTCTAATCCTGCTACTATTGCATTATTTAAATCTTCAAATTTACAAAGCTCATGAAATGTGCTGTAGTTTAGGAATTGCTTCTCTAGTGCATGTCTTTTTGACTTTCTGAGAGAAAGCCCTATCTTTAAGACCAATATTTCCCCATGTGAAAAATGGTTCTAATTATGTATTGTGGCAAAATTCTCCTGAACCACACAGGCAGTATAAAAGCAACAACTTCATTGATAAAAAATGGGGAGAGCAAATGGATAGCCTTTTAGCCAACTTAAGCAGACTCAGTATAAATACTACAGCAAGGAACTTCAGAATTTTAAAAATGTGAGCAAGTCAGAAAACAGAGGAAGATGTACCCAGACCAACAGGGGACAAGTGTTTACAGCTTAGTATATGTGTGAGACTGGACATAAGAAAAGGGGCGTTCATATCTCCTACCTATACCTCTGTGTCTAAAGCACACCTCCCTGTCTGAAAACTCATCTGCAGACATTTGGATGGGACATATATACAAATGCAGGCTGTGTTTGGCACACAGGTTACTGCCTTAAAAATCTTGCTGCAGAAGGTGCCAGGGGGAATACAACAGTAAGTTTGTATTTCCTCTTCTATTAAAACAGTATATATACTACTAACAATTCTTATATGATAAATTTATCACACTGCCTATGAATGCTACCAAATCCATAAAGCTTTCCCTTCATCATTAAATGTTTAAATCTAGTACCTTACTAAAGTTTACTATTAGAAGAACAACTGAGGATAAATAACGAGGTGTGAATTTTCTGTCTTAGTTCATTAAACACAGTATTTATGTATTCATGTAGCTGCCTTAAGAGGTTGTCATAAATGGTCCGAAGATACTTATGACAGACAGCAGACAGTCATTCATAGAAGTTTTAGAAGCTCCTCCATCTTCCAAGAACAATCTCCCAATTAACTGCTTCAACATGAAATTGTGAAATTCTTAATGTGATAATACCAAGAAGCACAACATTTGGTGAAGACATCTTGATATGAACAGAGCTGGTAGCAGTAGTACAGCAATAATTGCTGGCTCATTTACGGACTATTTAGCTCGTGCAGTGAACCAGATGAGAACAGCTAATGAGCACAGCTTCTTACTGTAATTAGTAGAACAGTAGTGGCTCACAGATGATTTACAGTTTGCAAAAGACAATGTATTTACTGAAAAGCTTGTGTTTTCTGTTAAGTTGTGCCCATATGGTGATCTGAGGATACCATGCTTTACTTTCTAATAAGCCTTAAATCTGATTTATAATAACCTCAGAATTCATGTAAATCTAACAGAAATACAACACTGAAGATCTGCGTGTGCTGTCTCTTAACCTGCGTCCTAGTCTATCGGAACCTATTTTGACAGTTGACATATTTTGATTCATTTCTGTTGTTGCAGAAATAAATTAAAAAACAAATGGTATAATTCTTGCCCTACTGGTAGAATAAAGACCATTTTCTGTTGTGGTAAATCATAGAAATATGTGCTTTCAAGAGCTAGAATTCAAACTGTCATACGGGCTAAAGAAGGGACAACAAAATTAAAAAGTCAAATGTTTGCAAAAGAGCACTTGGTCAAAATTCACATCAGTGTAATACTGATGTTTATAGACCCCTAAATGAACAAATGGATATGTTTCAGAAAGATTTAATTCTCTTCCTTTCCCCAGCTATACTTCTGTATAGACTGCTTATAGCCAAGTATGTAAATAGAAATGCCAGACAACAATGCCAAAGTGATATTTACTAAATCTATGCAGAAATATTAAGTGTTCTTATGAAATGTCCAGCTCAATGTGGCAGATTAAAAGAATTTAACCAGAGCCAAGACTGATCTCATGGTTTCGATTTTTATCTGCACTATTATTTTTATCACTGTGAGTGATACTGTTGTTCTTGAAGGATAACAACTGAAATTGTGAAACTACTCAGGCCTTGTAAAACCACAGCTAGAAGCTTTCCTTTAGTTTAGCTCTGTACACTTGACATCATACCTCTAAGAGTAACCAAAAATTATGGCAGGTAGAAAATAACAATAAATTACAATGGTAATAATAATGCATAATTTAAAAAATACATGAATAAACATTTTTGTTAGAGAAGGACATAGATCCTGTGTAAAATATATTTCTGTTTCTAAGCATAATCAAGGCAATGAAGTCATTCAGCAAATTTGATTCAAATTTACTGGTCAATTTTAGAGGAAATGAAAGTGTCACAACACTTAAATTCAAAACACAAGCAAAAGAAGTTTTTAAACATTTAATTTTCAAAGTGTAATAGATACTACATGATAGTTCTGTTCTACTGATGGTAGTTTGTCATTTATTGGACCATCCAAAGGATAAATCTCTTACATGAAACATGGAAAACCTCAGGCCCTTCATGAGGATTTCTGTCTTCATCAATATGTTCTGTCCACTATATTGTACTGTAAGGACACATTCATCTCATTTGCTTGTCCTGACCTATTTGCTCTATCTTGCAGGTACTACTTAATTATTTAATGAGTTAGAGAAGGGAATTCAAATGAAGACATTTGACATACTAGGAACATGCCAGGTTCACTGCTTTAACCAATTATACTCAAAAGCTCAACAAAATTTTAAGAGTGATGAAAAGATCACCCAATCCATAAGAGTGTCTGGCAGTATCCCAAAGTCAAATTTAGCTAGTTACAGTACTGTTCTAGTAAGTCAGTGAAGTGAACACCATTATGAGGGGAGAGCAGAATATACTTCTTGTAGACTTCTTGAATGGGGGAAGCTGGACAAGATGATCTTCAGAGGTCCCTTTCAGCCTTGACCATTCTGTGATTCCCAGGTTATATATGGGCTTTTCTGAATTTTGTTGAACCAAGAACAGGTATTTATTTATAACTCTCTGACACATGATGTTTTATTTGCCAATTTGTGGCTGGACAATTAAAAGTCAAGTAGCTATATAAGGCAATGCACAAAATAGACTAAGCAAAATTAAGTAGTGTAGAATACTAAACAATAAAATAAGTTCAATATATTCTGGTTTTGTTCTTTACACTTCCTACCAACTCTTTTTTACTCCTTTTTTGTGTTTTCATTGTACTGCAAGCTGTAGAGGAATTCTGAAGCATGATAAAATGTCAGGGAGGCATTATCAGCGCCCAAGTATGCTATTACAAATCTGCTCCAAATCATAGTACTTGCCCATTTCTGTGTGGAAAGAATTTTCAGGAAATTTAGCAACTACTTAATGCAGAGAAGTGGAATACTTTGGCTAGTGAAACAGTTATGCATAGGATCACAGACACTCTTCCTGCTTTTAAATATTTTTTGATATTGCACCGGTTTAATTTTCTTGCCTATAGTCCCCCATCACCATGGTTTCTTTCTCACTTCTGTTTCTTTTAAAATGAGGAACAGCATATTTGTCTTTCTCTGCACAATTATTTCCCATTCCTATTTGGAAACTTTGGTCCCTTTGTGACTGTTGATGAAAGCTGTCAGTCAAAATTCAGAAATCTCACTTTTAGCTGCTGGAAACAGCCATCTCAGACCCAAACACTACTGAAAATTTTGGCTACAGAGCGTGACTAGTCTCTCATGTCTGACCTAGTGTACCCAGATACATTGATTATGTGCTTAAAAGTAAACAAGGCAGAACAGTAACTTTGTATGAAAGCTGCACCAAGGCAGTTTCCTGTTTACCAGCAAAACCCCTAGATCTTTTCTGGGTTTGCTTTGTCAATTTTTCTTTTCCTGTCATGACTTTAAATTTACCTTCAGGAGTGTTGTGAAACTGTCCATTTAGAAAGTGAACACAAAAGTTTTCCTTGCACAGACAAACTTTATGAACTTTCCTCTGCAGAATTTCTGTGAACTGAGATTTTTCACAGATTTAGTCACCAGGTTGATTTCAGTGCCTTTATATATGGATGATGAAAGCCATATGTCTTTTACCACATTGACTCTCACTACAAAACTGCAAGTACATATAGCAAAACTATGAGGAGTTAGAGTTTCTCAGAAAATGTTTAAGCGATTGACAAAAACATCTCTAAATACAGTTTTTTCAACCCTTACCCAGGGTCACTGGCAGATTTAGGAAAAAAAAAAAAAAGTGGCATTTCATTGGAAAGGTAAACACTATCACCTGTATAACCTATGCTACTATTTTATGGTTTGTTTGTTTGTTTGTTTGTTTTTTTTCCAAATATACAACTATTAAAAGGAAAAAAGCTTTAAGTTGATACTAATAAAGTATGAACTTGAATTACTACTATTCTGATATACATACAGTAGATGAGCCTTCAAACTTAGTTTACTCAGAAAAGAATCTAAATTACATTATCTACTATCCCATTTAAGAATTTTATTAAGTCAGGTCAAACCTATAAGAGTAGAATGACTACCAAATAAAGCGTGATCCATTGCAAATAAAGTGTTTTTTCCTGGAACTTCCAATTTTATAAAGATAAGTTTCCTCTTTAGGCATTGCTCTCAGTTCTACAGGGTTCTTTGATCCAGTTACAGTCATAGACATCTCTACAAACTTTCTGTTATTGGTGAATTTGCACTTCTGTAAATCACAGAATCACAGAATCATTCAGGTTGGAAAAGACCCTTGGGATCATCGAGTCCAACCCTCAGCCCTACTCTGCAAAGTTCTCCCCCAAACCATATCCCCCAACGTCTCATCCAAACGGCCCTTAAACACATCCAGGGATGGTGACTCCACCACCTCCCTGGGCAGCCTATTCCACTGTCTGACCACTCCTTCTGTGAAAAATTTTTTCCTAATGTCCAGTCTGAACCTCCCCTGTTGCAATTTAAAGCTATTCCCTCTTCTTCTGTCACTGATAAACTACACCACAGTGACAATCTGAATAGTGCTCAAGAAATCACCTAAACTGAGAGGATTTTCAGCCTGGAAAAGTATAAGGGAATTAGGAAGATACATGCTTGCCCTGTTATTTTTCCCCCAAAATCCATTTATAGCCAGTCCTTTTTTCCCCTTCAGATCAGTGAGCCTCTACTAGCAAAAGGCAGGTGACCCTAGGTCTAAAGATTCCTGACCTGCTCCTGGAGGAGCAGCCCACCAGCTCAGTCTGTTTTCTAACAGTTGACATTGACTGGTCACAGTTTTTGATAAGTGATTGAGATCTATCAGTTTGGCCTGGACTCAGCAGCAGGATGACTGTCTGAAACCCTTGTTGCTGTGCAGGTCTGGGTAGAAGCAGGGAAAGGGGAGTAGATGAAAATTTGATCTGAATCAGTATGACCAGTCTTCCAATATTGTTTTGAATGGTGTCAATTAGTTCTATGCATTTAAAAAAAAAAAAATCTAACTTTTGTTTCAAAAAGCACATGGGAGATAAAAAATAATCACCTAATACCCCTGAGTGTATATCTCAAATGAGAGGAAATAAAACATGATTAGTAAGAAGATTCACATTTCACATAGAGTTTTCATCCATATTAGGAAGCCATTTTTAAAGGTATACTTTAGAATATTAAAGAGTCATAGTCTTTCAGATAATTGTAGGATTGTTTTCCAATACACCACTGAAATGCAAGTATACTGTCAAAAAAGTTTAACTTACTGTCATAAAAAACATCAGCTAATTTTGATACCTCTTCAAAGTGTGAATTCTTTCTGAACATTCAAGTGATATGTAATATCTCTGATATTATCAGACCATGATATATAATAAAATGTAAGGCTGTTACTGAATGTAATACTTATCTCTATGTAACTACATAGATGTAGATAACCAGTATGTCTGTGTTATTTGGAATATTTTAAATTAAATGATAAATAAAAATATTTATGTATTCCATAGTTGGAGTTGTACAATGGGAATTTAATAACAAACTTTTAACACAAATTTTGAAGAATTAAACATTTAGAACTTTTATGCAGTTGCTGAATATGAAAAAAAAACAAATGAATGTAACAGTTTTGCATCTTTGCAACTCTATACCTTTTCTTTAAATTACAAATTAATTATAAAGAAATTTCTGCAAGGAAACTACAGGAACTTAGAGGCAATAAAATATTTTCTTCAGACTTTGGAGCCTGAATATAATTTGAATATGATAGGAATTGTATTTTTCAGATTTTTTTCAAGCAAGGATTGTTAGAGCTGGAACGGGACAATTAGAAAGATTCTATATACAGATGTATTACTACTCACTCTTCAAAATCAGACATTCATTCATCTAATAAAAGTAGGCAAGAAGAATCCCTGCTTTTTTAAAAATGTAAGGTCTCTTGTACATGAGTTCCCATAAACTCCTTGGTCTTTCTATCACATATCATTGCAAACATATCTTAGAGTTAGGTATGTATACTTTCTTCTGTAGGCATCATCTCTTTGACCCATTTTTTGGAAAGAAAAAAGAAATTGTAGGATTTGAAGCCAAGTATTTAAAGAAAATGATATAAGCCAAGAACAGCATGTTGTGCTGCTAGTGGAGGACCAAAATTCTCTAGCTATAAGATAGCAAAGCAGGTACATCTGCTACCAGGAGCACTGTAATATGCTTTGCTATGTATTTAGTATATATTATATTGTTTATAATACATTGGATCGTGAAAGATAATTTTTAGAAACTTAGGAAAAAAGTTAAATATATTATATGACTGTTAATTTTCACATCTCCATGCTATATTTCTTTGTTCATTCTGAGAAGTAGTCATAATAAAGAAAGTTTCCACTATCAATAATATATCTTTTGAACGTTCTTAGATCATTATTTTATCATTCAGACAATGCTGCTGTTAAGATCTTGCAGCTGGGTCCTTTTCAGAAGAGAAATATAGAGATGAATGAGTTAGGGTTTAAAAAAAAAATTATTTTCTAGAATGTATCAAAAGATGTCCTTGTTCAGATGGAGGTATCTTCCTCCTAGTGATGTGCTTGCTAACACCTGGATTTCAAATCTAAATAGAGATCTCTGAGCCCTAAAATGGGTAGCTTTGGTATTTCTTACTTGTGTTGGAAACAAAAGCTAAGAAAGAAGCTGACAGAACTTTAAGAAGCAGCTTTCATGCCTGGAGTTGCAGAATAATGTGTGTAATGATTTCACAAGTGTTGCACAGTATGCATCTTGGAGTATACATGAGTACATTCAACTTAAAGTCACATATGCACAACAAAACAAATAATGAATAATGAGATGCTGAAACTGAACTGTCACTGAAGTAGCAATTCTATGTGTCTCATTTTTGCTTCAGTGACTCTTTTCCTTTAGCCTGAGACACAAACAGAACAAACAATTAGTGCAATAATTGATGATCTGTGCCTTCAAAGCTTGTGGTGACCATGGTCATGTTTTGTAAGTCTAATAATGCAAACACCTCTTCCTTGTGATTAGCAACATGCCTGTTGTTCACTGATAGTGCTTGGGAGCTACATTTGTATCAGACAAAAGATTTTTATCTGCCTTTTTCAGTCACTGAATCTCTAACAAACCAATCTTTTATCCCTTGCTGATTTGAGATTCCAATGACACTTGTTTCTGGAATTGATGAAACGATTATATATGTAGTTCATTTGCTAGAAACTAACTTTGCCTTCTGATGGGGCTGAGTTGTGGCTGATTGTGGTATGTAAAGTAATGCTGCAGGTATTAAAAAACTCTCTAATTTTATATATCTTGTTTTGCTTCCCTTGAGTTATTCAAACATTGATGTTTCTTGAGTCAGATTTTATCCACTCTTGTCTAGTAACATTTTATTTATGATAAAAAAGTCCTAGCTTTTTAAAAAGCCAGCAAAAATTAAAGATCTGTAATCTTAAGATACATCTTTCATCATTAAGTTCTAGGGTAGGATAAAATGAAATTTTATTATATGAAAGAAGAATAATTAAACTGATAAACAGCACGCCATTTTTAAAGCTTTGCAAGAAAGTATATTTCATAATATATTAAATACCTTGATCAGGATCAGGTAGGAAAAAGTTTTATGATGGTCTGAAACCATTCGGCAATTAAATAGAAGTGTACCAGATTTCAGCAGAAGACTATTCACGAGTGATTTCAAGCCTCTCTAGCACGTATGCTCTTCTCTAAGGTTGTTTGCCAATACTTCCTATATTTATATATTTCAGTTAATAGGTAAAATAAACCTTAAATATAGTCTACATTACCAAATAAGAGAATTAGGTTGCCCTTATAATCTTATTACAATCTTCTGGAATATATAAAATAAAATAATAGTGATATTCACACGAACCTGTTTCACATGGATTGGTTTGGACATTTTGTGTATGATTAATCTAAAACAAGAAAGAAAGAAAAAAATCTGCCCTTTTGCAGTAGGGGAATCTCTCCATCGAATCCAAGTAAATGTTAAAAAAAAAGTTTATTTATTTGCAGTTATCTAATTTTTCATGTTTCTGTAGATTTAGAAAGATAGCAGGAGGTTTAAAATACAAAAGACAGATATTGTAGTTTCCCATTTTCACTTCTGCAAGATTTCATTCTGATAGAAAGTGTCACAGCTTTAAAATATCCTATGTTAATCATGCTAACACAGGTAACTGAGATATTTAGAGCTTTCTTAGCATTTGCATCAAAATGCAACGCACAACGTTAAAAAAGCACTCTGCAGTTACTGAACAGCAAACACTAAGTTATCTGCTGTAGGTACAATGACTTCAGATCCGTGACTTCTGTATAGCAAGGGATCCTTACTGGACGTTCATTTTCTTCCCTCTGTCTTCTACAGTTGTGAACTTCATCATCATCCTTTATCTATATGCACACCATAAATGCCAGTTCTTACCACATCTGTTGTCCTCATTCAGCATTACTTAAAAGATTGTTCTAAAGGTATGTCCCTATGTATTCAGAATACATAAAAGCCCCTCCTAAAAATAGACTACTGATCCATGAAACGACAGCAAATTTGAGATAAGATTTATAGCCATGTAAAGCCAGCTTTGCCAAGAAATCCACCCACACAAATGCAGATGTGTCATGTGTGGGAAACACTGCATTAAAAACAAAGATTGTTTAGCATTATATATACCATGATCTTGATGATTTTTGTAGTGATAGGTAAAGTCTTATGCAGTATCATCTTAAAGGAAGAATTTGAGGTGAAGTTTGGGAAACAGAAAATTAGCTGTCTGTCCATAAGACTAAGTCTGAACTTACCTTTCAAATCTTTTCTTTTTTTCGACCATCTATACATGAAACAAGAACATTATACAAGAAAAGATTTTCACTGCAATGTCTGTCATGATACCCAAGCTTTTCCCGAGTGCTTACAGTTGCTTCAGAACTCAGTTAAGGACTTGAACCTTTATTTCTTTTATTCTTTTCAATGCTGTTTATTTACAGTGAATTAATCTGTTACCAACTTTGCAACATTTTCTGCCTTGTTTTGTTGCATTCACATAACTAAATATCTTCCTACGTAAATTCATGCATAAAAATTCCCATTGCTCATTTTACACAGAAAAGCAGATTATTTATGCTCTGATGCATTTCCATTCAACCCTGGTTGCTTTCATTTTTTTTAATCTGCTTTACAGCCCCATTAAAAATAAGTCTTTATGATTCAGAACTGTAAATTAAGTTTAAATGGATTGAATCCAGCCAGAAAAAAAAAAATCTCTAAAGATGTTCAGCTATAGACGGTCAGTCAAATAAACAATTCTCATACTGTATTCTGAAAACACAAAGACAAACAGTATTTAATCTATTAAAGATTCAAAAAAGTCTGTGCAGGATTCAAATACAAATATGGCATATTATTGCACACAACTATGCATGATCACGCTGGTTTCATATTGGCAGTGATAGGGAGGACAGTCGGGAAAACAATAGTTTAACAAATATGTCAGCTTAATGCAATAGCCAGAGGTCCTGTTGTTATCCATGATCCATAACAGCAGCAAACATGAAACACCTAGTCTATACAGCTTCAGTGAATTCACAGTGGTTATTCATAACAACATATACTCATTATCAGGTTTGCAATGTGTTTAGTTGGGTCTCAAAGCTTTTGTTCTGACAGATGCGCTTTGGTCTCATAATTTTGAAATCCCAGCTGAAATCTTCTGAAGTTCCAACTATTCTTCCCACTGTGTATGCCTTGCAGAGGAGAAAAAGTAGGTGACACAAAAGGAAAATGACCAGATGTCAAGATGTGACATTTTGAATGCAAAGAACTTTAAGCACAAAAGTTTGAACAAAAATTTTGTAATGCTACTTGAAGGCCAAAGTGATATTCATACTTTTCCACTGGCAAGCTGGAAGTATCTTTGAAACCCATCAAAGCTAAGGCCTCTTGCACTGATTGAATTTGAACCTACTCTATTAACCTTTGACAAGAGCAAATATTCAATTGAATAGGGGTAATTTTATTGTGCTTGGTGCATGGTTACTGAAGAGCACTCAAAAAAAAAAAAAAATCCTACCAGCAGTCTCTAACTGCAGCATAATAACTTTTTGCTTTAAAAAATTATAATGTTCTAAGACTTTCTCACTTTTCTTAAATTTAAGAATACAAGGTACCAGAATTGTATTTTTTACTGCTTTGTGGAGTTTTTTACTTTAAAAATATCTTTTAGATAAAGCAAGTACAAAATAAAAACCTGTAGAGATTGTTTGTAGCTGGGTGTTGAAAATTAGCATGGTAACATCGATTCCTCACTTCTTGTGAAACACAGCCCCACATCTTAGTGCTACCAGTGCAACCCAGTGCTACCCAGTGCAACCCACTGGGATGGTTAGCAATTCTTAATGGTGGAGTACCTTTGGTTTTTTCATTTCAGATTGATTTAGCAGCAAGAGATAATCTGGTGTATTTGACACCAGTGTCCTGACTACAAAGAAATTTAAATTTAAACTGTAAGGAGAACCACAGCATAAATCACGACAACCAAGGAAAAGAAATATATCTCTTTCTGAAGCACAGTGCATGTGCTGAATGCCTAATCCCACCAGGAACATCCCTTTAAACCTTGCAGAACAGGAATGATTTATTTGCTGGACTAGTACCTGTTGTTAACTACCCATGTGCTGCAACAGGGATTGTCCACCTGGATGGGGAAGCATGGACACAGGGGACGTAAACTGATCTCACAGGGAGGGATTTGTGTCACTTCTTGGTTTGTTTTAAGGTTTCTTTCAGGCCCCACCTAGCAGGTATGAGTCCTCTCTGTCTCAAAAGCTAGTTCTAACATTCTAACAAAACGTAGTTTTACTGGGTACAAAAATGAGCATCCTCAGTGTGCTGAAGAGTTTTAAGTAAACGTGACAGAATTGCAAGACCAGAGACCATTTAGGGTCCTGGTGCAAGCTGCATAGTTGAAATTGTAAAGGTACAGAGTGAGTAGATAAGTTTTCACTTTTGTGACAAGTAATAATTTCTTAAATAAATAGTAAGATACTGTTCACAGATTGTTTAGCATATATCTGCAGTTTTGTCATTTAAATTTCTTTTTCAAGCAGTGGAGATAAATATATATATATATATATATATATATATATAAATTGTTTAACAGGTTCCAGGACATGTTTATTGTCTGAGAGGGAAGGAAGAAAGAGAAAAGTGAGGAAAGGGTTCATGGCATTGTCCAATTCTTTCCTTTCTGCAATAATCATTAGTGTGACAATGTTTCATTAGAGTCTTATCACTTAGCTATTAAAATGCAACAGGCACTAGAACCAACATGTAAAGTACATCTTAATACAAGTTATTTAAAAAAAGTTTTAAATTATAGTATATTAAATCAGTTTAGTGAGAAGGTGTTAGAAAAACATGTAATTTATCTGTTTGTACATTCTTGCTCCTGCAGTACTTTGGGAACTGGCATCTTCAAGATGGCAACATATTCATTAGGGTTTGGAAACAATAAGTATTCAAACTGATATTTGAAGTAAAAATTCAGATTTCTTGGTCACAACTTTATTATCATTACACTTCCCCAAATTTTATTTTCTTGCTTGACATGAATTGTAAAGAGAAGCTGTAATGCTACTCAATAAAAAAAAAAAAGCCTTCCCCATCTTTTGTAAAACTTTGCCCAATAAAAAAGTACAATGAAAATTGATCTTTTGACCACTGTGCTGTTGAACCAATGTGTATGCATGATCACACTTGAAGTTAATACACTTGAAAATGGATGAATATCCATATTCATGTTTTTATCTGGGTAAACTGATATAGTTGTATTCATTTCAGTGCTATGCCCAAATTTGGATATAGGAATTCTAACAGTCATTTACAGAGAAAACTAGGAATGTTTCGTAAAAAATAAAAAAGATAAAAACTAAGAATAGAATAGAATAGAATAGAATAGAATAGAATAGAATAGAATAGAATAGAATAGAATATTACATTACAGTTGGAAGGGACCTATAATGATCATCCAGCCCAACTGCCTGACCACCTCAGGGCTCACCAAAAGTTAAAGCATGCTGTTAAGGGCATTGCCCAAATGCTTCCTAAACACAGGCTTGGGATATCGACCAGCTCTCTAGGAAGCCTGTTGCAGTGTTTGATCACAGCTCAGGTAAAGAAATGCTTCCTAATGTCGTCTAAACTTCCCCTTGCACAGCTTTGATGGATCCCAGGGAGAAGAGATCAGCACCTTCCTTTCCACTTCCCCTCCTCAGATAGCTGTAGAGAGAAAAAAGGAGGCACTTCCCTGTTACTTTTAAAGCTTTCTTCAGTGTTGTTTAAATAAGGTGGCTACATGTTTCTCTACAACATCTGCTCAGGTGAGTGGAATTCCAAGATGTGGCAGGTCTGTCCATATGTGCAGAATAAAAACATTTGATAAATACATCTGATGCATCTTTCAGCATAGAAGTAATTAAGAGTATTAGGAGCTAAGTAATCATAATCAGAGTTCACAGAACACCACACTAATTTCTACAGGGGAAACCTAAGTCTTCTTGCAGAGCTATTGTTTCAGATAGACTAGGACAAGAGTGTTAAACTTTTTCTAAGAGGATAGTTGAGTGTCCTGTCATCTGGGGATGAATTCAGGTTTGCTCTCAATTCTTAGTAAAATGCTTTCTGATATCAGTGACAAGCCTAGTGATTAAGGAAGATATCAGACTTTGAGATTTTGTCATTACCTTCGTTCAGTACTTTTATGTCACGTGTAAGATCCCTGTGAAAAAAAGGGGTCCTTTTAAGAGTTACAGCTTTCTCTGTTTTTTTTTTTTTTTTTTTTTTTTTTTCCCTTTTCTCAATTCTTTCATGTTTGTTTCTGTCCTAATTTAGTCCTTCCTTCTATATTTTAGTCAATTAAAAAGTCATAATATCTCCCAGTGGTTTCACTTCCTTCTCTTCTGCACTTGTACACTAAAATAATCACTCCTAAAACAGTGAATATGATTGCTAACAGAACATCATCAGGCTTTGGAGTTAAGTATCACAATGAGATTAATGACAGATGGGAAATGCTCATATATTGCAGTCATGGTTTCAGTCTGTCTGCAAACACAGTTTGCATTACTTTATGTTATGTTTTGAAAGAACCTCAACAGCTTGGGTTTCTTTTTAAGGTTAAGGTTAAAACTTAATGAAATCTGAAGATACCATTGCATCAATATTGAAGCAAAGCAAAGAAGCACGTATGTCCTGTAGGACAGGTTTCTGATTTTTCTCAGCTGAAAGCTCAAGCCAGTGATGTAGGTTGTTTTGTTGTTTGTTGTTGTTTTGGGTTTTTTTTTTTCCCAGTCAGTAATAGTCCAAAATCCTTGTTTTACCACATTCGTGTCAGATGTATAACACTCCTATTTTTCCAAAGCACTGGCATTTTCCATCAGAGGCAGGCCTGCACTCCATTAAGATACTTAATCTGGAACTTCGAGGGAGAGAGGTCAGGCATGAGCCTAGCTGCCTGGCAGAAGGCAGGCAGGTCCTCAAGGATGGCTTTGGCACTGCTGTACTCAGAGCTATCCATATTGCTTGGCCTGCTATGCTCTCCACAACCTGCCTCAAGAAAGATTTCATACCCTGTGTAGAAATATAATCACACTGCCTTTCAGGACACCTTCACATAGGTATCTTCCTTTTTCTGCACTCTCTGCAGATGTCTGTCCACATCTGTCTCTATCACCCCAGTCCTTCCTAGCCTGGGTGTGAATGATTGCTCTTGCTCTTCCCTTGCTCCATCATGAAGTCCTACAGTGAGCAGCCTACTAATGCAAAATCCTGCATTTTACTATAAAAGTTACTCTTGAAACACTCAGAGCTCAAGTCTCTCCACTATCAGTAAGTGGAGTTAAAACAAACAAGTACAGCAGTTCTTGGTAGTGTTTGATGACACATGATATGCCTGTTAACACATGATGTACTGTAGTGCTGTTCAGAAAGCAATGTGTGTGACATGCAACAGATGCCCCATACCCAACCCTGAGCAAACTTCACAAGTGTCTAAGTGTCTGCCTAGGCCCAGATACTTCTATTGGTTTGCAGCCTTTGAGAAGAATTACTAAAGTGGTCCAAGGTCCAAGATGACATACTGGCAAGTGTGCAAGGACTTAAGTTAGAAGGCAGAGCCTTGAGATCAGTGTTCATTCTGCAGAGCTCTGCTGGACTGCAGGAAAAGAGAGTTCTGGTGAGTACTGATAAGATGAAGAAGGAAAGAAGAAGCCAACCTGTCTCCTTTAGTAAGCTGCTACGTTATTCTTGCTGGGGCTGCTTGGTTTTTATTCTTATAACATAATGCAGGGAATGGGGCATATGGGCTTAATTCTCTTAGAAAGATCATAAGAGCTGTCCAAAGTCATAAGAAGAGGTCCTTTATGGGTAGCTAGCATGTCTTATGTTCTTAGTGCATATTGCAGGGTTAAGAAATCAGCACACTCTAGCCTTTATGGCTCCAGAGATCACATGGGCAGGATTTCCCCTCAAAAAAAATACTTAGTTCATCCCAGAATAGAGCTTGTGTGCACATTAACATCTATGCAGCGTGAACAATAGTGGATTAGGACCCTGGCATTAAACAGGGAGTGGGCCAATGTGACAGCATAAACATATCTTTTGAGTCTGCAACGTTCAGTAACATTCCACAATTCTTCTCTTACATCTTGTCCAAATGAGCTTCTCTTGGCTTGAAGCCATTTCTCCATGATAATGTCAATGGCTTTAGCAATGCTAAACAGGCTGTGCCTGTTATCTTCACATCTTTTTTTTTTTTTCAGTTTTTCATTGTTACAGCTGCTCAGCCAAACCGTCAACAATTTATTTCCCACAAACTAAATTGAGCCAATAACATTGTAATCCAGTATAAATACAGAAGCAATTGATTCCAATTAGGCAAAAGTTTCAGTGTTTCCAGGCTTGCAGCCAGTTTGTGGTTTATGAAATTTAACTAAGTTACAGTTTAATCAGTTTGCCACTAAAAAACAAATTCTAGCCAACAATATCTTCATGGTAAAGGCGGAGCATGAAGAATGGATGAGAAGATCTTAGAGATGATTTTTTACAACAGCCATCCCCAGCCATTGACAGTAGTGAGTAAAAAAAATAAGAACTCTACCATCCCTAGGTGAACAGAGAGTTGCCTGACATCAACCAGCAGACACAAAAAAATCACAGAGGTCTGTCTTGCTGTTGATTCACAATTATCTCAATGTGGAAAAGAAAGCAGCAAGGCAGACAATGCTCATACAAGCATGCTCCAAGGCTTGCCCTGTAGTTAAATTTAGCTATGGCAAATCATTCAAATCCTGAAAGACAATATAATACTGGTGTTGGAAACCTGAGAAAAAGTGGCTTTGAATCAACAGAGATTAATATGTAAATGAAAGTTTAATGTTAACGAAGTTAGGGTAAAACTGAATGACTCCTCATGATACTCTTGAAGAACCATACTGTATACTATATTGTTTACACTATTACAGAACACCGACAATGCTTTTCAGATTACAATATGGTCAACACTGTTGGCATAACAGCTGGATAACAATTAGAAAGTTGGGGGATTATACTCACAGAAACTCAATCATGATAACTTTGCTAATAGAGAAAAATAGTTCCTTCATAGTTATTTTCCCACTCACTAGTATTGAAAATTATAAAAAGATTTACAGGATAGGTTGTGTGAAGTTTAAAAGAATTACTCTAATAGCCAATACATTATAAAGAATTTGAAAGTAGTTTAGCCCAGCCAAGACATCTCCTTGGGCTTTTTTTGTATGTGTGCATTGACCAGTAATTGATATTTCTCTCTTCCTGTTCCCGTTAATCTGAGAAAGACACGCAAATGTTGCATCCAAAGTGGAACATGAAGTTAAAGTGACAGTTGAGGACATTTATAAAATGACAGAAAAGGGAGTCTCCAAGCCCAAAGACAAGATTTGTGAAGGTAATGAGGTTGTCCTGCTTTGTTCAATGTGTGGTTAGGACTTTCATTTAGCAGACAGAAGACCCTTGAGTTCAGCCCTGCCTCTAAGCAGCCCACTCTCATTTCTGTTAACCTGTGCACAGAGAGAATATCCACAGAGATTATAAGACATTTGTGATTGTTGGACCAAGAAGATAAAATCAGAAGGTTAAGTCTGTCTTCTGGTGATCAGAAGTGTCCACAGTGCTGTTGAAAGTCAGGTGTGAATATATATCCACATTAAAGCAAAAAAGAGAAAAGGAGAATGACCGAGAGAACTTCATCTAAGAGTCCCCAGGACCTTCACAACTGGTCCATGTTCTAGAGACCTGTATTCAAAGTATTCCTCAAAAATGTGTAGAATGGAGATTTAAAAATAAGTTACCTACCCCTGAATGCAGCATTGGCAATAATATAACATTGCCGTTCATCTTTCCTCATTTAAAAAAGGATTGATCAAATCTAATCACCTCATGGCGGACCAGTACTTATATAAATATCTAGATCCAGTGTGGCTCATAATGTCCCCAAAGTAGCCAAGATAAAGTCCCAGTTGGATTGGTGGCTCTTGTGAATCTGGTTCAACTATGTACTACATAGATTTCTTGTATGCTGAACACAGTTGAGAGCTAAAGGCTGCAATTGCCTATGCCTGTCCTTCATTCCTGTGACTGTAAGTCTAATTTTCACAACCTATGTCTCCAAACAAGTTCTAGTGGGTTCTGAAGGTCTTCAGCACTGGTGAAAATTATGATTAAACTCAGCAAGAGAAATTAGAATAAGTAAATATGATATAATGCCAAAGACATGAGAGATTAAAAATAGCAATAAAATTATTTCTGTCCATAAAATGAAATCATAGCAGCTGCAGGAAGAATTTATAATACAGGTTCATGAGCATTTGTAGTAGAGGGCTTAACTGAAAAATATCATTCATTCATTCACTCATATAATTAAACATAAAACTATTTATAAATTTATCAAACAGTTTATCCAGAGTAAAATTTCATCTTAGATTCATAAAACTGATGAGAAGTGATGATATATTTATTTCTAACAGCCTGGTATGTGGCAAACAAAGGGACAAATTTCTCTGAACAAAGATTTCATGTTCATCCTGGGGTCCTGGAGGTAAGAATGACACCACAGCACCCTCTCCTCAATATCAAATTCTTCTTTAGGGGCTGGTGGTCCAGGCTGCAAAGCACCACCACACTTGGGTAAGAGGACTGGGTGTTTGAACAGGAGTATCATGATCAGCAACTCCTAGATTCAGTGGCCAAGTTAACTCTGAAGAGATGACAAACCTTAATTAGGTCTTTTAAAAGGTGCAGAAAATGAACTCAATTCCTTGTTTAATAAGCATACAATGACAAGTAGAGAGCAGAAACAAGTTTTTAAGCAAGCTGAATTCTTCCCTTATTATTAGGACACAAAACTGTTGGTGTAAGTTACAACATTTTAGGAGCAGCTCCAACTTGCTCTCAGCTGGTCTTGCTGCAGGAAACCTTTAGACACCAAGAAATAACAATAAGCTAGGTTTCAGTCATTTCGCCATGACATTTACCTCCCTTTTGTTTAGTACACAGTAAAATGTATTATGGAGGATTCATGATCTATCTCCAATATGTTCTTCTTTAACCTGTATTGAACTCTCATTAAATTGAAGTAGTAATAGAAGGCTATCATGCAACAGAGACTCAGACTTCTTTTATGTAAATTTCCTCCACCTAAATCTATAGATTCAGTGGAAAACAGTGAAGGAAAGTGACTAAATTTATAGGCAATGCTGGGGTGGATTATTATAATTGCCATCCCATTCAGAGACCCTGGTGAGAAAGGTGCTGTAAAATTGACATATTCAGCAAGAAGTTTTACAGAAGTCTCTTTGTCAACTCCTGTAATGTAATACCTTATTTATCTAATTCAAATGCTGTGCTTGAGATAAAGCTTGATTAATTAACGACTTTCTGATTCTTCCATAAAAGACTCCGTGAAAGTAAAACGGTACAAAAAGAAAGCTCGTATCTGTACTTTAATTTAAAGTTTGTGTCTGCGTAATGGCTTCAACTGTGCATCAGCAATTTTGTAAATGCAGTCTGAGTAAACGTTATAAACCTAAAAAGAGCAGCTGTTAAATCTCTTGACATCTGTAATGCTTCTTTTATACATAGGGAAACCTGCTCTCTCTCATGAATAACTTCACTTCTTGTTGGGTAATATTATATAGGATGGATACACCAACTGTTGGGGACTTTTTTGTTTTCAGTAGTTATTTCCTTTCCACTTTAGTTTAAAAGCTATTTTTTTCCTTTTGCGTGGCCATAACATTTGCAGGGGTAGCAGGAGTACACACAATTTTCTTTCTTAGAGAAGTTAAAACCATGCTTTAAAATATATGATTGGCCTTATTTAATATTATATGGAATCATAATTATTCTAAATATTCAGAAAATATCTGGGGAACAAGTGAATATATGGAAATAATAAACATGATGATACCAGTGTATTAATATTACTTTTACTAGCGCTTTAGATAAAATTACTGTTTATTTCCAAACAAAAAATTGTGTACCTTGAAAAACAGAAAATCGGAGTCCTTATTGGCACAGTAAGTCAACACCAGAGTCAATAGCTTTGTTCTACATTTATCAAGATCTACTTCTCAACAGTGAATTATGAGACAATATAATAACTCTACATCAAACTGTCTTTACTTTTATACAAACCGAGTTTTACTATGTCAGTCTTGTCAACACTGCTGAATATTAATGTGAATAAAGTTAATTGCTGGGTGGATAAAGGTCTGATGCAGTCAAAGTGAAAGAAAGCACCTAACAGAAGTCTGTCATTTATGACAAGCTGTAATTTATTTCTACTTCATGATATGTGCTGACAGATTTCAAACCTTACTCTAGTCTTTACCATAAATTGCAATTATTATAATTCACAGCGACATTTGACCCAGAGGTTGGGACCTAGTTCACCACGTATAAAAGATTTCACATCTCAGGGAATTAATTTGCAAACTCCAGCATGTAGTTTTCATTGTAAATCCAATTGTTTTCACTCAACACTGAACATGTACAATAAATTTTGTGACTTGCATTGCTTAAAAAAGAAATAGCACATTGCTTTAGCTGAAATATGAAGTGTTTGTGACAAAATATTTACAGATATTTAAAAAGTAAGATTAAATTTCAGTAAGACTGTACAATTATTAGTAAGTTTTACAATATTAGGCACTGGTGACTTATTAGCCTGATTAATTTTGTTGAGTATTTTTATAATCAGTCATCAATTGTTTTAATAAATGTTGTTACTGGTACCACCACCAACACAGCTGAAGTTAACTCAGTTTAGTCCCTAAAGTTTTGCTCACCTATTACTTGGTATAGTTTATAAGGAAACTGTTGACGAGTATTCAGGTCTTCAACCCAAGCAAAATTCACAATCTGACTGAGGTTATGGTGAATGTCTCTAAATCTGTAAACCTAGTTTTGAAGTCTGGATTTATTATGAGCCTTGTCATTTCTTAAACTTTATAAATGTAATCTACAGGTACAAAAACCTCTCTTTAAAATTATATCAATTAGAAAAAATCACAAATATTTTAAAGTTAATCAGATGATGCAGGTAATAAGAAATGTGGTACCTCCAAAACATCAGACTTCAAGACATAAAATTATTCAGAAAACTCTGTAGTGAATCATAGCGATTTTATTGCTATATGTAGATCTATTTCATATTAAATCAGGGCCCTATAAAATAAAAATATTTTCTATTTTGTTTTTAAGAGCTATCAATCTTCCACATAGTTTTGAAAAATGCAGTGCAAAAATAAGTGTATACTACATATATATAACAGAAACATGATGCTTCATTTAGCTTTTTTTGGGGGGGTAGCATACTTCCCCTTAGAAGAAAGAACTGGGACACTCTATGTGCCCTTTGCATTTAAAATGCAGGAAGAACAGTTAGCAGCTTTTTTGATGTCTCTGATTCATCCTTTTCCTTATATTTGATTTCATATACCTGGTTTCTGTTACAAGTAGTAGCACCTGTGAAAGTAGGACTGTGATTTATGATTGCTGAGTACACTTTTAATTAACTACACAGCTTTATTTATCTTGACTTTACCTTCTGAGGCCCATAGTTTGTCACTAAGCAACTATCAATGTTCTTCCCTCCATAAAAGTACTTTTTTTTGCTAAACATAATAATCTGCATTTCTGCAAAACCTCCAAACTCTCATTGACTTCACTGAGATCAGAATTAGTGTTCTCTTCCTACTTCTCCACACAATTGCGTTAACAGTCTAGAGACATTTAGAGATTCATAAACAAAGAAAATATTTTTTTAAAAGTCCTGATAACATTGATTAGGATAGCAGAGAGATATCTGCTTCTCTCATCAGAGCACATTTTCAGTTGCTTCTAAATGAACAACCTGTTTTGCACAGAAACTGGTAGAGATGTCCACAGCATCACACCAGAGAAATCAAACATGGAGCACTAGATAAAGCTGAGATATTACATGGCTTTTGTTAGCAAGACTTCAGGCTTTCTGTAGATTCCCATCACGGTGGAGACCAGACTTGTAAGCTGAAACCATTGCCATCAGCATAAACTGATGATGAATGACAAGAAATGGTGTCTGAGGAGAGAGGAGTAGGAGTGCCATTCTACCGACCATGTGGACTAAATGCAGAGAATTTTAAGGTTAGCAGAGGGAGAGGCAAAACACAGAATATTTTACACAGTTTTAGATATAACTTACTGATATCATAAGATTTGTTAAATAAAAAACTCTCAAAGGAATGCTTATGAAGCCACTGTTGTCCCAGTCTTAAAAATGATTGTTAGAAAGCACTCTTTCTGTCATTATGTAGCTATTTGTTCTTTATTGAGAAAAGAAAACTGAAAAATAAATGTTTTAAATGTTGAAATGCTCTACAAACATTTAAATATACACAGGAAGGTGACTTGATTTGTTTTTTCCAGTTGCATGATAAAGAATACTAACTTTTGACAAAAATATAATGGAATAACATTGTGGTGAAATTGTTTTGCCTTAGTGGCCACATCTATTGTGCATTTCTCCATGAATTTTACTTGAAATACTGAAACTGTCTTACGACAAAAGGCATTTGAATGCTTTTCCCACATATTCTTTTTCTAAGTGGTGATAGAACTATTAAGATTGAAAAATTGCATATTGAAGATGTTCAAGGTTTACGCCATTATTTGTAGACACATAGAGAACAATAAGAGGAAAGAAATACTGTAACAAAGACAGCAGGAGAAAAATCATATCTGAAAACTCAGATTCATATATGACCTTTTAAAAATAATTAGGTATTCCAGGGATGATTCTACATTTTATTTAAAACATCCCCATTATTTGCGGTACTACAATTCATCTTCAAGTTCACCAAAGGAACAAAAAGTAATGACTTGGGTAGCAATGTGAGAACGGTAATATCTAAAAGCATTTTTTCTCTGGTCTTTACAGAATAAAAAGTGATCTACAAAGCAGTCTCTGATCTCCTGAAAAATATTAAACCTGCAATTTAGAGCGGTAGCAAATCTTCAGTGCAAGATATGTTAGATCCTTTTTAACATGTCATTTTGATTATCTTTTGTCACAAGCAAAGATTTAACCATGTGATTAAGATCTAGGTTCCACGACCTTTACCAAAGATACTGGTAAAACCGTTCCCTATGGCAAACAAGCAAAAGCAGTATATCACAGGATTAATATATTTCACATGCTCTCCTTTTCAGAATTACGTCACTTGAATATGCATGTACTTTGTGATATCCAGATTATGTATACTTAGAATATAAATCCTTGAAGTACTGTTCTTAACTAAAAGTATCTGGAAGAAATGTTTATAGTTGACTCTGGTTTTATTACTATGACCTAATTAATATGACCTATTTTGGCAGAGACTTGTTATAAATCCCTGCCTATAACAAAGCTAGTTATAAGAGCTAATGTCTGGAATTCATGATCTTATCCCCCTGCCTACAGAGCATATGTCTGAATAAAAAATGATGATAAATTATATGTTTGCTAGAGCAATAGTATGTCAAAGTTTGGACAGATGCAGCATGTAACCCATCCTTTCCTCACTGGTTGACCCTTCCAGCTGTGGTCATGAAACATGCTTATTGTAATAAGGTAAAAGCACCACCTTCTTTGGTCTTGAAAAGTGTCATTACTAAGAATTAAATCTATTACTAAGAACTTCTTTTAATCAGAATTTCTAAACACTTAATGAAATTAAGCAAAGCCTTTGGTACTTGTCCACGGGATCAAATCTACTATACATAAACACCTTATAAATCTGCCAAAAGACACAAATCTGAACAGCAAGAGCTCTTTTTCTTAGACATATGCTATGCTTTTAATAAGGACCTGGCTTGTTTTCAGGCTTACCTTTTATGTTAAGGCAGAACTGAAAGCAAAAGCCTGGGAAGTAGTTAGAAAAACAGTGTAATCACTAATATAGCATTACCGTGTCTCTTGTAGCTTTTGTGTTTGAGCTTCTCAAAGATATGGACAGCAAATTACTCATTTGGTACCCAAGCTGCATAAAGAAGATTGAAATCTGGGCTGTTAGTGATCTTTTCACTCTGTTTGGGAGATCCTCTGTAAGAGTTCATGTGTAATACAGATGCTGGATGTCTACGTTATTCCTAGAACCCAACAAAGTAGAGGTGGAAAGTGTCATTTATCCTACTTACACTATTGCTGAAAGAAATCTTATTTCTGTATGAAAGGCGCTCTAAAGAGGGAAATGGTTTTCTAGGAAACCAGATACAACTTGGAGAAAACATTAGGTTCCTTTTTATAACTTTTTTGTAGTAAATGACCCACATTACTAGATACCTTAAATGAATAATCAACTTAAACGAAACAGACATTTTAACTAGCAAGTAAGGTGGTGAAATAAATGTTTTATTCAAAACAAGGTAATGATGATGATTATTATTATCATTATATTTGAAGATGCTTTAGATGAAAATTAAATGTATATCATAAAAGAGCACTACTTATTTGGCTAAAGCCACAATTTTAAAATGTTGGTTTCTCATTGCTACATAGAACTTCTTGCCAGAAAGTTCTCCCATGAACTCTGGGAAGATAGGGAAAAATATAATCATCACTGATAGTACAAAGGTGGAGCATTTGAAAGATTAACTGACATGCTCAAAGTCACACAAGTGTGGGAGATCTGGAAATTCAGTTTGGACATACAAGCTTCTTGCTGTAATCAAAACATAACCATCTGCTGTCTTCCCACTTCTCTTCTTATGCTCTTTTACTAACCAGGTAAATGCAGCTGTTCCAGCATGCCATTGCTAGTTCCAAAAACATGTCACTAATTTTCTTCCAGCCTTTATCAACCACTCAAGTTGGTGAAATGTGGTACATGGAATTAATCATTTTACCCTTATCATTTTACAGATGGCACATACCAGAAAGAAGTGCAATCCTCAGCATCTGGTTCTGACTGGCCTCAACAAGGGAAACGATACTATCTTTATCAAAGAAAAGGCTGATCATGTTTTACTGGGCACCTCAGGAAAAATTCTTTTTTGTAGAGTCAGCCCAGAATGCCTATTCTACAGGCGTAACTAAGGCCAAACTCTGATTTAAGATATTACAGATTCCTTTAATCTATTTTTCACTTGTTACGTACAACTTTCTCACCAAGTTAATGACTTCTTGACTGCTTACCCAGTTCTTTGGGGAATACTTTAAAAACAGCATTTCCTCTTTTTTAATTTTATTTTTTGTTAATTTGACCAATCTTACTTCTAAGTATCTTTTTGTATTTGTGTAATTTTTAGAGAAGCCTTACAATCTTCAGTCAGGGATAAGGAAAGGAGTCATGCAGTGCAGGCAGCAGAGATCTCAGCAGTGTGCTCTCAAGGCTTCTCCAAGCATTCCATTTTATAAAAGCAGTGTGATCATACATTCCAGCAAATTTCTAGTAGAAAACCTTAATGCATAAATCAAATTTCAATTTTCAACTTCCTCTACAAAAAAAACCCCACTACTGAAATAAATTCTTCTGTTTCTACCCTGCAAAGATTTAATGCAGAAAATCTGTGCAAAAAAACCCCAAACAAACAAAAAACAGAAGGGAAAAAAATGTTAATCTATGACAAAAGCAACCTTAAGAAATAATACCTTTTTTAAAAAAAGTCAGAGTTTAAGTAACTTGGCAAATGCTGTTAATAGAGTTACACTGTTAAAGGGACATGGCATAAAACTGCATTTTCTTACTGATTTTTGTTTCTAGAATCCAAATCCAAAGTTACTGAAGAGAATCTGAGATACTGAAAGGAAAGAAACCATTCACTCAATGAAAAGAGGCTTAGACAGTTTAACTTTAGTTTACTTTAGTTTAGTTCAGTAGAAATAAAAACTTGCATTGATTAAGTTAATGGAAGATTTTTGTTTTGCTTCTCCTCCAATTTTAATAAATCTAACGGGTAGGATTCTTGCATTCTTGGGAACATCTCACACAGTAGATCTTCATGACGAAAAAGTAACTCTGGAGATTTATAGAACAAAAAGATCACAGAACCTTAAAATAACATTGGAGGGAATAAATTGTGTAGATAGCAGTGAGATTTTCTATCACGTGGCAGTAGATGAAGATCTGTGGGGAAGCCAATAGCACAGAAATTTGCCTGACATAAAGTTAAAGAGCAATTCTGATGGGGAAATGTAGAATGAGCATATGTCTGCTCCACATACATATTAAATTTTGGATGACATTTTCCTTAAAAAAGAAAAACAACTTTTAATATTTCCTCTTTTGCTGTGGACTATCAGCTCCACTGTTTATAATAACGTTAGAATCATCCTTCAGGCACCACTTAACCTATCTAAATGCAAAAAGATGAATTTGGAATACTATCAAAGCACATATTGAATAAAAAGAGTCATTCTGCTTCAGCAGCAACACAAAAGACCTGTTTTTTATTATGCATGTGAAGTGTTTAATTTAAACTGTTAATAGTTAACCAGGTCTGGCCTAGAGCTATGCATTTCTGGGAAAAAATTCCATAAACAAAAATCCCTCTACCTCCCTTCAATTCTTTCTTCACTAAAGTCAAAGAGAGAGAGAAAAAATCATTCTGGGAGATATGAAGATTGTTTATGTCAAATATCTTTTTCCCAGAATGTGCAGAGAAAGAAGGTAAAAAGTTTATAGCCCATACTGAAAAGCCTAATAGCCTTAGGGTTACCTGTATTAGAAAGTCTGGAAGACAGGAATACCTTACAATGGAGTTTGAAGTTGTGCTAGAGGTTGTCAGGGGAGCATAGACAAATTATGTAAAAGGTATCTTAGATGTCTGTGATTTTCAGATGTTTAGGTAAGTGTGGCTAGCTTTGCACAGAGGAATCCCAGCCTCAGCACGGAGCCTCACTCCGTCTTTCAGATTAAGGGAATTTGCCATTAATCAAGAGTTTTTACATATGTTATTAATAAATTACACTAATAAAGTATGTTTATCATTCACAATGAATATGTTTATTTTAATCAGAAAATAACTATTCTTGCATTTAAAGTTTTCAATAAAATTCCATTTTTGGGAAAAAAAGTATTATCTCTTTTTTTATATATATTGCTTTAAAAGATTCCAGAAATATTATGGTTTTTGACTTGACATTTGATTATCTAGAAAGATGGGGAAATGCCAACATAACATACCTACCATAGTAAATCAATTTTAAATTGAATATTATAGAATCCAGACACTGTGTACTCTTCCATAATTAAACTAGCATATATACAGTTCAAACAGAAGGCAAAAGTTCAAGATCTTCTTTGCCTAAAGCATTTATATTTTCCACTGAAAGTAACTATTGTCCAAGCCTGCCTGGTTTTGACATACAGATTTCAAATGATTCCTAGCCCAGTGCGAGAAAGAAGAAATTCAGTTTTAAAGAGAGTGAAAATGAATTTAGCTGCCTAATCATTCTTTCTCTAGTAAGTGATAGGATATGTACTAATAGATGTTAATAAACTAAAATACTGCAAACAGAGAATAAATATATAATTTATTGGTTAGCAAGTGTTCTAGAAAAGGATAACAATTTTAGCCATAAATTACTCAGAATGTAATACTCAGAGAGTGTCTAATAATGGACAATAAAAATTATGCTGAGTAGTGCCCAAAATGAAATGGTATCCAGTATTATAGTAAAAGAACCTTCCCAGGGCTGAAAAGGTTAATTTCCACAACAAACTCTTAGGAATTCAGCAATATTTCCTTGATGACAACTGGTGACTGTTTTCCTTTTAGGCCTGTCTGGGTTTGGTTAATAATAGATTTTTAGAAGGTAAACATACACTTAATTATTTCTCTTCCTTTTCATAGTTTGATCTGATGGAAACCTAGCTTACCAAAGAATCTACATTAGCCTTTGCTGTTAATATACAGGCAAAATACTGTTTCTCATTTCAAATGCATTCTATCGGATTGTATGCAACCTTGGGAATTCCTATCTCCTGGCAGCCATAACTAATCATTAATTTATTTTCTTTCTGTTGACAAGTACTTTTGGATTACTAAACCAAATCAAATTATACTGAAATCAGACTGTCTCAAATCCAGTGGCAACATAAGACTGATGGACTTCTTCAGCTTTACATGACTTTGATTTTTAATCAGTCCAAGTGACCATGCTGGAATGAGATCACTGTGGTTTATGGTACCAGAAATAAGAGTCAAGAAGAGATGAAAATGAATCTAACGTAATTTACCAGTCCATTAAAAATGTGTCCCACATTAAAAAGAGAAAAACTTTAACAACAAAACCATTTGCTTATGTAAGGTGTTATTTTAGAGTATTGTAACTATTATTTTCCAAAGAAATACATAGATAAGAACCTGAAAACTTATTTCTCCATACACAGTTCACCCTACTCCGCCTGCAAGATGTACAGATCCATAAAAATGAACGGTCATGTAGAATAGAGCAGAAGAACAAGGCAAATGTATTTCTTACACTTGATTATTAATACTTGTTTAGATTTTACTGTGGGTTAATCAAAAATCTCTGAAAGTTAAGAAGTTTAAATTTCAGTTTAATTTTAAGACTGCCATTTTTTAATAAAGTCCTAAGCAAAATAATGCAGGTTAAAGTTCATTACTTTTTTTTTTTTTTTTTTAACCAGAAAAAGTCAAATAATAAAGTAAGTAAATGTTACTGGCTGAACAGTTAACATAATACAACTTAAATGCATCGTCCTTGTACTTCCAGTAGATGGCAGGTATAGTATTTCAAACTTTTAAAAACTCAACAAAACTCTTTTCTTCATTTTTTGAAACAATAAGATCCTATTATCTGCAAAATTTTGTTTATAATACAAATGTCTTTCCATATACATGTATTTTTACATTTTATATTCTTACAGAAGATATATCAAGAAGAAAAGGAATGTTTAATACAAACATTAAATACTAAAAGCAAATTATAAAGTAATAAAAATAGAACACGCTGAATGACACAGAGAACTAGAATGATCAGAACAATATTCACAATAAAATAAAAACAACTGGCAATCTTAAAATAGGAATTTGAAATAAGAAACCTTGCATTTATTTCTCTTTTTCATAAATCTGCCTCTTTTTAAGGCAATTGATTTTTTTTTTTTTTTCCATAAAGAAACTTTCAATTTTCTGTTATGTGTCACTGAAAAATGAAGAACCATGAAAGGACAATCATGCATTTACAAATTCAGAGATTCCAGCAGTGAGATTGTCAGCTAAACCAAAATCAATATACACAAGAAATTATGACTTTTTTTTTTTTTTTTTTTACTGCAAGATTGAGTAATAAAATTCTACTCACAGCAGAGAAGTGCCCCCGCTCTCAGAGCACAAGATCACTAATACTCAGTTACAGATTAGGGACAAAGCCTTTAATTTTCTTTTCATTGTTCAGTATGTGACCCCATGCCTTAGTCACTGCACACTGCTACAACTTCAAACTACTCTGACAGTACTTCTCTGTAAGTGCTTTTTTTGTGGGCTCATCAGTTTCATAATGTCATAAATGCCACTTTATCTTGACCAAGGTTTGGTGGGTTGACTTTCTGATATCACCTGTTTTAGAAAGGGGAAAACTGAGATGCTTTGAGATTAAGGTCAAAAGTATTTTCAAATTTTCATTGAATTATCCGACACTTTTTGGCAGTGGTGGTGCATGGTAAGTGTTACAGCATTACAAATATGTTAAAACCAATTTTTATTCATTTTCATTTTAGTCATAAGTGCAAGTCGAATGCAAAAAAAGACAATTGCACACCTAGTGAAAATTTCTGAAATCGATAGTTTAAAGGAAAAGACTAACATCACACACAAACTGCCATTAAAATCACCATCTAAACATAATTTTCCAAGCAGGTTTCCCCATCTTCATAATGCAAACATCTTGTTTTCATTATATTCTGTACTTTGTTCCAGCTTCTGCACAAAACAGAAGAGCGCCTACTTTCTAGTTGGTTCCCCTAGGCATCCACTCTTTGGTCACATAGCACTGAAAGAAAGAAGGTGGTGGAGTCATCCCACAAGCACATTTACTGATCTTGGTTTCTCTGCTCAAACTCACTATATGAACATTAATTATTCTGCTTATTTCCTGCCTTTCAGCTCATATCCTCCAACCACCTCTCGTTACATTCCAGATGGTTTATCTTTGTCCTTAGTTAACCCTCATGTCCTCTAATCAATACTGGCATTAATTTGTTTTCCTTTTTGTTTTCTTTCCATCCAACCTTCCCCCTGGCTTCTCCTGTCCATGTATCTGCCAGACCGTTTTACTTGCTTCTCCACATTCCAAGTCAGGTCAAATGTTCCTCTGTGGTTCCTATCCCTCCTCCAGCTTTCCCTGATAACAATCCACTGTTATCTTGTTTCAATCTTCCTACACAATCAGTTTTGGTTTTGGTTTTAACAGCAATTCACTGCCCACATTCAATGTTTCACAGTTTAGACACCTGGACTCCCTTCTTCTACCTTCAGTATTTCCCCTAGACTCAGGTGCTATGAGTCCCGCCACTGCAGTTCTAAGATGCCAGCCTTGAATGAAATGCTTTCCTTTCTTCTATTGTCTGGAATTCACAAAACAAGGTATTATGTCATATCATGAAAAAAACCCCAGTAACAGATTATTATGAACACATCAATATCTATTACGCTCTTCAGTCCAGTGCCTAATATTGACTCTCTTCCTAAATGGAAAAGCTCGTGCAAGGAAGCCTGGCTTTTGTCACGTACTCTAAAGTTTGCCTGCTCGGTCCTACTGTGAAGATGGCAAAAGTCCAATCTTGTCAGTAACAAGAGGCGTGAGAGATGTAAGTGATTATGGAATCAACACTGAACATTATGAAGCATCTACTGAGCATGTACAAACTGAAGTTTGCTAAAGGCCTGTTACCTGAATGAATTCTCATGTTTTAAGGAAATGAGAAGACTTTCATATGGATAGGAAATCTGTCAAATCTCCCTTTCTGCTTATAAATATGTGAACTGTAGAGTTTTTCAAGGAAGAGCACAAGTTTTTTTACACGTTGATTTATTTTCCTCTGATTCATTCCTGGAAACCATGTAATTGGTTTTGGTTGAATTAAAAAAATAAAATAAAATAAATTCTCATGCAGGTGCCAGATATGAAAGATTTCAGTGAAATGGATAAATTACATAAAATTGTATGCAACAGATAATAGAAAAGTAACCTTAATAAAAAGCAGGAAACTTTAACAGGTGATGTATGTGTTCATACAAAGCACATGGGGTAGCAATACCCTTACAGAGAAAAACACTTCTCATAACTTTCATAGTGTTTCATCTGTACTCTGTCTATTTCCTGCTTTGGTCATTGCACTGAGGTCATAGTTTGGATCACAAGAGTTGGTTTGGTTTGAGTAGAAGAGGAATTTCTAATGAAGCCAACTATGTATTTAATGCAGTCTTATTTATTATCAAAAAATCTCTTTTTTGTAAACAGAAGGAACAAAATAGGAGATGTTATCTTTGTATATGTTGCCATGCTGCAGATAGCAATCAGAACAAAAAGCTGCTCCAACGCTTTTCTGAGGATCACAGGATCAGGTTCCTAGCATTTCTTTGGATTTCTGTAGCATTTAATTCTTTGTGGTACTTTTTGCTGCTTCACTCTCACATACATAGACAAAACATGGAATACAATCTCTTCATTTGTCCATCTTCAGATACATTTTTTAAAAAAACATTGAGAGGTTTCCCCTAATTCTAAATATAATAAAAAAATAGAGACACTAATTATAGATCAGCCTGAACTGTTTAAGTCTTCAGCCAAGAGCCACTTTTACAAGAAATGTGTCACTAATATTTAGCACTTTTTAAAAGTGGAACTTCCTTAAAAAATTGAGTATGCACAAATCATTAAAAATTCTAGCTAATTGGTTTTCATTACTGCATATACTTGTTACATACATACATGTTATGCAAGATAACAAATTACACTTACCATACAAATGTGAAAAGAACCATTATCATTTTGGACAATAAAGATACTTAATGCTGATGAAAATACATGATTTTTCATTGGAACCGAGTAGCACTATTAACCTCAGCCATATTCTTGGTCACTTTTTTTACATGGGAAAAAGAATCTTTCCCTGAGAATACAGAAAAGAGGTAAGCAATAAAAGAATAAAAGACTTCAGGAAGTAGGCCAAAACAATGTTCACTACTTAATAATACTGCAAGCCTGATTCAGTCCGGAGTCTTGAATCTCTTCCCTGTGAACATATTACTGTTAAAAAAAGACAAGGAAGAGAGAACGGAGTTTTAACATGGCACTCTGTAGTCAGTTTATTTCACAAGTGTTGAAGGCTAGTTGAGAAAGTGGAAAATTTTTGAAGATCTTGTCACATGCTCCAAATATGTCAAACAGACCTAGAACTAAAGCTCTGAATGTGTATTTAGGGATAACACTATACCACAATAACTTTTTTATGCTTCTCTTGCAGCATGGTAGTAGTGAAGGTATCCTGAACACTCTTCCCTTGTTTGCCACAATCAACTGTGGAGTATTCCTGAGGAATTCATTTCTATCACGTTTTTATTCTTTTTTACATTACCACTCATAGGACCACAACACAGAAAATTGCAGAAAGATTTTCCTATAATGCAAATCTTCACTATGTCACCAGGACATAAAGCAGCAAGCCCCCCCCCCCCCCCCAAGATACATAGTAATACATGACAGACTAACACAAAAGAGATGAACAGGGATATCTGAATTCAAATTAATTTATAGAATATCCTGTGTACTTCAAATTCAATGTAAATATCCTGCTATGTGGAATTATCAGTAACTGTTATAAGATGTTATTTTAAAAATATTGTTCTAGTACTCTATAAAGTTCCAGAAATTTGAAAAAAATAACCAACAAACAAATTGCCTTGTTTGTGTAGTTTCAATAAATTGCACTGGGAAACTGTTCGGTGTTACTAGTAGTCTAGGAAAATAAAACCAAACAACAAAACTCCAAAAAGCAGATCCAAAAGCCAAAACCAAAATCCCCAACAAATCATGGTTGTCAGTATTTAGATTCATTTTACTGAAGAGCTGCACAAACAGTTGTACTGTCTTCTTTCCCCTGGCACATTCAGTTGTTTCTTTTGTCACCTGTTCTGTCAGCAGAGGATAATAATTTTTTTTTTTTTTCTCCAAACAAGATCTGCTTTAACTGAAATGCTCCAAGCTGCTACATACGTGTAGTGGAAAGGCCTGGCCTAATCAGTTTTCCTCCTTGCTCAGTGAAAATGCAGCAGAGAGTATCACCACCTCTGGAGGCTCTGCCCAGCCAGATCTCTAAAGCAGCCCAAGGCTTCTTGTTTACTTGTAGATGTCAAAAGTAAGTTTCCTGTTCTCTAGAGGCTCTGGCCAAAAATCTAATCATGAACACATGCATGGAAGTGGGAGCCATTAGTCTTAGGAAATTAAGTCATTGAACTGTGAGGGAAAAAAGTTCGAAGTAGACATTTACTGGAATTTTCAAAATCATTATTTGAAATACAGCAGCTAGCTCTCTCTGAAATTGAGTGTGACCAGACTAACAAGACCATTTTGAAAACACTATCAAAACTTTTTAAAAGTATGAATGCTGGCACAAGTTCGCCAAATAATGATAGCACAATACAGGACTAGAGAACATGTTTACTTCTACGTCCCTGCACAGACAATGGAGAGAGACAAGAAGCTCTAGAGTGTGAATCAGTTCATGAAACACACAGAGGTGCATATCTCTGACCACTAAGGAACTTAAAATTAGGAGCCTACACTAAGTGCATTAAGAACCATGGGATTCATCTGAACAAATGGACAAGAGGATCTCTAGTTTCATGAGTTCAAAAAGTCCAGGGGCAGGATATAAAGTTGTTCAGCAACAGTGTGGACCAAATACGGGATTTTGGATGACTTTTCAATAGCACTGGAACAGAGAAGGAACACTGAGGCAAAAAATTAAAGAAAAACAAGCTTAATGTGCACGGACATTGATATCTGGTCTCTTACTGATCCAATTGTTCCTGAAGTCACTGTCAAACTTTTTCAGAATAGAGACAATTTTAAAAGGGAGAAAAGACAAATAATAATTTTCTTGATATTACGAAGACTGGAATTTTAAATGTGAACATCAAATGACAACAAATATTCTCAGCCCTGTTGAGAGGTTTCAATGTTTTTTTTCATATGAAAGAGAACAGAATGAAGAAAGGAGTGTACATTTGAAGAGATGATGTTATAGTAACCAGAGATGATCCTGGCCTTGCATTTATTCTTTTGAGAATAGAAAGCCTACTTGCTTTAATCATCACATCACCATGGATCCATTACTGTTATGGAACATACATTTGCTTAACGGTCTCTTCAATACTGAGTAAAACTACTCTAACCAGGGAGGTGTACCTGGTAAGAAGGCCTGGAATAGAAGAAAGAGAAAATAATAGTTTTAATTTTTAATTAATTGCTTGTAAAATAAAGTAAAAAAGTTACTTCTCTTCTTACATTAAAGTCCAATAAATTGTCTGTAGGTCACAGTATTCTGACACAGACCTGGAATCTGGAGGTTTTGCACATAAACTAATCTATTAAATTTGTCTTCACCTCATTGTGGCTAATTTAATTCCCAATTTTTCCAGGACATTTATATCCAGCTGCCATGCCTTGTCTTACATGAAGGCAATTCTTGGAGAAAAATCTGCTAACAAATTATCCTGTGTCTATTATAGAGTCTCAAGTGTCAGAGACTGGGATGCAACATAGCTGGATATTTCTAATACGATTTGTCAGTCCATAGGTTTCTATGATGAATTTTTTATTATGTTTCAGAACTGGGCCAAATCACAATTTGTATCTTCTGTTTTAGTCAGGTTGTAGTCAGAAAGAATAAAAAAATCCCTGGTCTGTTAATTAAGAACTACATTTAATAAAGAGCTGAGTGCTGCAAAACAGATGACTGAATGTCCTTATGTCCCCATTTTCCCCAAGGCAGAACTCTACCAGTATTATGAAGATTTTTGATGCAGAGCAACCCATGCATCAAACTTTGGTCATGAAACATGGTGGATCTTCCTTTTATTCTATACCTCTGATGTTTAATGCAAATTAAGCAGTGAACCTAAAAGAGGACAAATTGCCCGACAAATGCTACCATGAGTAGGCTGTTCTTTCTGATACGGATATTTCAACTAGAAAAAAGGTTAACTGCAACCCAGAAGAAAGTTTTAGAAGTTTTTATATCAAAAGTAAAACTGCACAATGTTCACAAACACCAGAAAGTCATTACAGAAGAATCATGTTGGTATAAAAGCTGCTGTTTTCAGATGTAGGCTATTTAAAAGATCTCAAAGAATTATGAAATTATTTTTTGTTTTCTTTTTGCAGAGGAAATGTCTTTAAGCAGATTACAGTTCAATTCATTCTTCAGCCAAGATCACCTCCTGATTATTTTCAAACTAATTTTAAAATTTCTGTTTATCATGAGCAGACATTAAAATTTGCTATCCAAACTTCTTGCTTAAGTGTGATATCTAAGATAAACCCTAATTGGATGAATTTATTGTAATCTATATTACATGCACATATGACTGTGATTGTTCAAGTTTACTGATTTTCTGGAAATATTTTTTTCATTAAAAATACATAATACTGTGAAAAAAAACAGCATATGAATGCATATGAATGAAAATCTGTTTATTTAAAGTTTAAAATGTATTTCAGAAATATTTTTTAAATCTCTGTCAAATATTTCTGTATTTCTGTACATATTTCTGTACAGCTTTCAAAGTTTTATCAAGTTTTTTTAAAAGCAGTCACTGAATTCAAAAAGAAAAAAAATTCTATACACCCAGCTAATAGTTTGAAAATACACTTTCAAAATATTCATAAATCCGTCTCTCTTCTGCAAATAGCAGTCTGTGGGATAATGTTCATGAACATCATGGGATTCCTATCCCTCCAAATATGTGTTATTGTATTCCTGAAAGGAATAAGGGAAGCAGGCTCAGACCTTTGCCATGAAACACTTCAGTTACAACAGCTGAACATTATCCCAGGCAGAATAAACTTTTGACAAAGAATTCTGGCGGAAATGTTGAACATCTATCTTCATGAACAGCATAGAGGATAAATGATCCGAGTGATCTTATTTCAAGAAGCACTTTGTGAGTGTTAACTAGAGAATTCAGAGCTTAATCCAGCTTCTTATCATATATTCAACATAAAGATTTAATTTAATCTAGTGTTATAGATGAAAATTTAAATATGCCAGACTCAGGAAATTCAAAATGCAGGTCCTCACAGCTGGTGGCATTAAGCCTGTTTGCAGAGATCTAAAATTTTATTAGAACAATGCTGTGAGTATATGCTGCTGTGGCTACAATGCAGTTAAGTGACAGTGGCTGTGAAAAATATAAAATTCCATTTCCCAACTTCTGCATACTGTTCACATCCTCCTGAATGAACACAAACATTTGTAATGAATATAATATTTGGCATTCCACACTGAATTGCTTTGGCTTTTGGAAAACCAGATGATTTTTCACTGGAAAGCACATATTTCATCTACCAACTATTGACTCAGTTTAATGAAGTGCTGTATTTTAAATGTACTTCAAATCTTTAAATATACTAATAGCTGATATTTTCAGTTCATGGTTTGTATATTTTGTCTATTGCAAAATGTCTAAAAAGGTAACATATTCAAAACTAACGAAAACTCTTGGGGGAGGGGATTAATTGAGATGAGAAAAAAATGTTTTCTGATAATTAGCTCCTCTCTTCCCACCACAGTCCCTAAAGAGTTTCCACGACAGATTTGTACCAGTATGATTTGTATTTGCCTACTTTGAGATACTGTTTGCTGGTTGAAGACTCACATAATTTATGAAACTTAACTGAATGTATTTGACTGTTTTGGTGAATATAGAGAAGGAAGCTTATGATGAGGAACAGCTGCAAGGGTCTATAAAGCATAAAGATCAATTATCCTAATATTAAAGAAGTGAGTCACTGGAGTGCTGATAAATATAATTAACTATTTCCTAAACCACATCACCTGAGATTAGGTCAAAGTAATACAGACCGGCTGTTCCATGATCCCCTGACCCCAACTGTCATTGCTGCAATTAATATGGACCAGCCAAACAGGACCACCTAGGATTTTAATGAGTCAAGATTTAGCCAAAAGCCTGCTCTTTGCTACATCTGTAAGGATTTTCACATCTCTGTGTCTTAAAGAAAGAAGATATAGTTACGTAAAACTAATATTTCATCAAATCTCTTCAACTAGATCAGATTTATGAAAAAAACCCCAACTTGTAACACATTTATCTAGACATTTATAAAGAGCTCTCCACAATGCTGTGCTCAAGTCTGAACTGAAAGAAGCAGCTGAAGGTTTGCACCAACACACATGCATACACAGTCTTCTCCTCCTCAGAGGAAAACATATTCATTCTTTCTTGTCATGAGGCACACGGGGGGCAAGTGGTTATTGAGCTAATTTGATATTGGTGACACCTGAATTCAGTTCCCTACTCTATCACAGAACAATGTGTTCCATAATTTATGAGAAATTGTAGCAGCTGTAAAGCGCAGTGCACTGGTATGAAATTAAGCTCTAAATAAATTTGTGTCCCTGTAGCTGGCTAACTGCAAAGTATAAAGCTTATATGTATATTAATTTAAAGCAAGACTGCCTGTCTTTGTTTTCACAAAGTATTATGATTTACAAATGTGCTTCATTCCACAGCTCTCAATATGGGAATAATAGTTCTGCTCTGCTTTGCAAAGCTGCTGCAAAAACAGTGAGGTATTCAGATAGCATGGGATGAACACTTCAGAGAATTCTAATACATTGCTACTCTAACACCTGCAAGGTAGCCAGTGGAAGTCCACTGATTCATGTTCTCAGCAAAGATTTTTGTTCCAAGTAGGTCTGAAAAGCATGAAAAAAAAGAATATTTGTTCCTACTTTTAGAAATATTAAAAATGAGTCTGTACCCTGACCCATAACTACCATATGAAAATAATGTGGTGGCAAAGGGACAAACAGTATTTTAAAAAAGCATATAGCCCATAGCTGGCTTAAATCACAGAGGTATGTTATCTGCCCACATCACAGAAAAGCTCCCTATATTCAGATTGTCCCACTTACAGCCCTTCTGAAAGCAAAAATCCTTTTCCAGCTGTACAATTCAAATAATTCCACAGTTGCTGAATTAAACTGTAATAGGAAATGGCTTTTCTTTAGAAGTTTTGGAGTAACTTCCTGAAGCTGTATTGTGTGTTGCTTTCATAATGTATGAAAACTAACCCTAACATCACAAAGGTTGTTGAAGACTTGTTAGTCATGATCAGCCTGCAAAGTTGGCTATAGTTTGCTCATTGAAACAAATAAGCTTTAACAAATAAAAAGTATTTTCTTGTGCCAGTGCAACTGACCCCTATGCCCCATAGCATCATTTCTGTGTGAGCGCAACATTCCATGATTATGCTTTTGGTATTAGGGAATAGATATTTACAGATATACACTTATTGATTCAGGTTCATTATCAGTTTTTAACTTTTTTTTTTCCCCATTTTTAAGCGACTAAGAAGAATTTGTTTAAACAAAAGTTATTCAGAGTCAGGTTAAAAATTAAACCAAAAGAAATTTGAAATCCTACGGTGAAAACCTTAGCTATCTTTTCTGCATCTCTAATGTCTTACTACGCAGCTGTGCTGAAACTATCAAGGTACAATGACACTGGTGGTACCCCCTGAAGACCAGATTTTCTGATTGTCTATAGATATTTACACACCAAATTTCAGCTCCTACAACCTACAGAAAGGAAACTGCCTGACTCAGGGGGATACCTACCAAGAGAAGGAGTAGAGCAGCCCATATCAGGAGCTAAAGTTTTGTCACTGTTCTTTCTGTACGTACGTGCCCTGGTACCCCACAGAATCTCACCAACGAAGGTCTGTTCTTCACCTTATTGGATGAGCCTCCAGGTGGAAATTTGAATTGCTTCAGTGTTGTACAGAGAACAATACAGAGCAAATTTTCCCTTGAAGATAAACAACACACTCAGAATGGTACTTCTGACTTCATTCATTCTGGGCAGAAAGAACATATTCCATGTAAGTTTATATTTAAGGCCAAGTACCTATCTCAAAACCAAATGGACACATGGGGGTTGGTGCAGGCAGTGGCATATCTGTAGCTCAAAACATTTTATACCCTAGTAATAGTCATTCTTATTCTGCTTTTTGCTCTGTCTCCATGGTGCAGAGCTGCAGGTAGTCCTATGACCCATTCACAAATGGTACAGCTATTAGGACAAAAATTAAGGAAAGGAATGTAGGAGAGTGAATGCAGTGCACAGCCAGAATGAGTCACTGATGAACACCAGAGGTTTGAGGGACATGATGACATCAGGTACATGGCTGTGCATGCTGCATGCTGCTGTTGGTCAATGTCCTCTCAGGATCTGATGATCCTGGTTGCTCTTTCAGCACTATCTCTGTCTGGAGAAGGTGTAGCCATCAAAATACTTCTTGAAATGTAGGTTGTTCTTGCTTTAGGACAACTAAAAAGCACCTCTCAGAATAATAAATTCAGATTAAGTTCTTTACTCTGTCTCACTTTAAGATTGCATGGAAAATTCTCTAGGCTCCACAGGCTCCTTTTTACGCTTCCTTCTCTAGGAGATCTGATCCTCAAAGCATTTTCAAGTCTACAGTTGGATCTTTGTGCTCACAAAGAATCCAGTAAAGCTATTGCTAGTCTTGCTATCTATGTAAAATCAATTAGAGGGCTGGGTTCTACAGTTGGAATATAAAAATATTTATTATTTGTATTTAAAGAAGAAACAGGTTATAGGTGGTTAGAAAGATACATACATCCAAGAGTTTGATACTCACAAAAGCCATATTAAAGTGTCTATTTTTGTCTCCTAGTTCAGGAGTTAGCAGAAGATTGTTGATAAGATGTTCTGGAGAAACGAGAAACAAATCTGCTTTATAGACCTCTAGAAGAGAGATTTCTGAGGCAAATATATTATCACGTCTTTACAACACAGACCCAGAATGTTACGGCCTGATACTTTCCTGTTGAACCTAATAATGTGTAGTACAAAATGTACAACTTTTAGAAAATCATCCACTTGTGTTTGGAAGATATCAACATATGAATTTCCACACTCTCTTTGAGAGACTCCAAAGGGAAAGATGGAAAAATGTGCCTTTTTTCTATAAGCTTGATTTCAACCTTCAGGGCTTTTTAAATGTAATTTTTCTTCTAAAAAATCCTTTATTTTTCATAATATTTAGCACGATCAAGATCAGATTACTTATGCTTATTTTTACATGGCCCTGTTGGTCTCTCTATATTTCTACCTAATTTCACATTGCTTTATTCTCTTATACCTCTGAAAGACATTATTCTAATCAAGCTATTTTTAAGACTCTCTTCACATGTTTCATTGTGTCAAGATCAATGATATTTAAGCATAATCAAACACAGTTGATCTGTTTGAAATGTCTTCCTACTCTATCTTATGATTTCCTTGTTTATATAACCCAGGATGACAATGCTGCAGCATCGTACAGGGCTTCATGTTGAGAAGTTTGTCTACTATGACAACGAAAAGAGACACTTCTTTAATTCTAGTGATTAAGCCTCAAATGTGATTTAAATGAAAGGGAATTTTATTTTATTACTTAAGGAAGTATTCAGCAATTAAGTCTTTTTTTTTTATGTGCAGTTAATTTTCCTATCTTGGAGCAAGGCACAGGAACAGGGGCTTTTTTTCCTGTGTGT